>NC_082386.1:15249084-15287579 GCF_031168955.1 Gadus macrocephalus
TTTCTCTCACTCTCTCTCCTCTCTCTCTCCTCTCTCTCTCTTCTCTCTCTCTCCTCTCTCTCTCTCCTGCTCTCATCTCTGTGAAAAAGTTATTAGGCACTAGTGGGGAAAATACAGTATTGTACTCGGATTTGCGGATTAAAACAACAATCAGCCCAACACACCCTGTCCCCCCCTCCACTACTCCAACAGCTCAAACTTCTAGATGCAGAATGAATAGTTGCACATCGACTGGCACTGAACAACGCTGTTGTGTGCACAGCAAGTTGTGATCCTGGCTGTGTGTCTTGTCTCTCAGAAGTGGGGAACTCACGGCGTGTTTGTTCTCGACGTGCATCTGGGTGAAGCGCAGGTAGCCGACCGGAGCGAAGGCATCTGCCGAGTGGATGACTGTCTCCATCGCATCGCTGCACAGAGGAACACACGAGCGTGGAGGAAACTCACAAAATTCACTGTCCAAAAGTTTTGAGAGGTGGGGTAAACTTCATAGACAGGCAAACTATACTTACTGTACAAGACCATCTTTTCTTATCTGAAGGACTAATTTCTTTCTGAATTATTACAAATACATGATCGATTCTTTTTTTTTCCCATGACAATAAAACACAGATGGACATATCTGCTTATGTGGATTTTATTCTACTTAGTATTTTATCCTTTTTGATAAGAAGACAAATTGCATGATGTCAACCTTATTATTTAACCGTATATATTCCAAATTTTCTTCGAGATTGTTTCGTGTTTCCTTCTTCTTCTAACCCTAACCCTCTTATGTGATTATTTAATTGTACTCAGTTGACTTCTACTTACATCACTATTTTCTTCTTGAAAAGAGGACAGTCAAGGGTGAAGGTCTCATACTCTCCACCTTCACCACATATATGGACGCCATATTTTTCGGATAGCTACACCGCAAAGAAATAATGACAAAACATTGTAGCCTTGGAACTATTAAAGAACATTGGGAATAACTCTACTCTCAATAAACAACTAATTAAAAAAGGTAATTATTTATTTCCGAAAGGCCCAAATATTTACACTGAGATGAAATGGAGACTGTTAAATCTAGTTGTTGTTTTTTTATTAATTAATTACTTCCAATGACCAATTACCTGTCTCAGATAAGGCTGCATGTCTGCCAACGGTTTCCCCAAGTGTTTGTCTGGATCCAGGCCTGGTAACAATGAAACAGATAAACAGACATCACACACACGCCACAATATACAAACACACACACACAGATGGAAACTTGCACGTGGAGGGAAAGGATGGAACACACCCTTTGTACACAATAAGAGAGAGAGAGAGAGAGAGAGAGAGAGAGAGAGAGAGAGAGAGAGAGAGAGAGAGAGAGAGAGAGAGAGAGAACATACAATTGAAAGAGATCGTGAATACAAAAGAGAAAGAGAGAGCGAGAGAGAGAGAGACAGATTTGATCAACATCAACAAAGGACACACGTAAACGTGCATGCCAGATCTATTTGTTTGACTCTGCGAGTCGTGTACACAGATCTCTCCGGGTGAGGGGAACAGTTTTGGGTCTGCGGCCAAAGCCTGCCTCATCATGTTTCCCTCTTTGAGAACGTTATCATTGGGAAATGGATCATGTTTATTTACCTTCTCCCCTTGCCACCTCCTGCCCAGAAGTGGTGTGGAAGGGACTCGGAGGCCTGGGAAGAGAACAGCAGCCGTGGAAAAGGGAAGGGTGACGCAGGGTCTTTTACCCGTTGGTTCCACCCATGCACTTTATCGCTCAATCTTTGACATATTCCATGTCCTTGATTCTCCAAATTGTTCCTGTGTAATTCCCCATGAAATCCGATTCAAACACCTTTTTCAGCCACGCGGTCAATTACAGGATCAAATGAATCATAAGGTGAGATCCTTTTGCCCTGACAACCCCAAAGGTCAATGTGTCATCCCTGGTTGTCCCATGTGGAAGTAGGCATGGGAGGGAGGCATGAGTGTGGGGGTGGATGGGTCTGGATGGAAGAAAGAGTGGTGACAGTTTAACTCTGTGCATGACAGGCGGTCTACATCTCAGACCAAGCAGTGCCACCACCCCTCACTCCTGCTCGCTGTAGAACCCATTAATCCAGGGGGAGGGGAGTTAGGGGAGAAAGGGAGAGGGAGAGAGAGAGAGAGAAAGTGGGTGGGTGGAGAAAAAGGGTGGAGATGATGGGGTGAATAAAGAAGAAGAAAAAGAAGCCCTTACTCTCTTCCCAGGGGAACTATGGTCTTTAATTAGTGTGAGAATATCTAATCTCGACATTGTCTCATCTTAACCCTGCCACAAAGGTAATGAGGAGAGGAAGAGAGGGAGAGAGGGAGAGAGAGATAGAGCGACAGAGAGAGAGAGAGTGAGAGAGAGAGGGAGAGCGCAAAAGAGGGTAGGGGATGAGAGCATTAAAATTCCATCCTATTTAAATAGCCTCTTTAATTAGTCATGCCTTTTAACACATTTTAATGATTGGCTTCAAATTGCTAGGGGATGTCGCCTTTTCTTTAATGTGTTCATTAACTTTCCTTCTCTTAAATAATACATGCTACATGATTTGATATTTACGGGCGGGATGATAGAACTACATGTGAAGGAAGCCCGTCGGTGAAAATGACGTAGAAGTGCCATTCAAACGATGGAATCTGTCCCTAGGAACACTTAACACTTGTACGAGTGTCTCCTAATTGACGTCCTTGATTGACTAAAAAGGTTAACACAACTGTTGTGGAGATGGAGATAGGTGCAATGAATCCACTAGGGACCACCGTCGTTTTAAAAGAAGAAAGAGAACGACTTCCCGACCACCAACCCATATAAGTCTCCTCCAAATCTAGCTGCATTCATCTGCATGATCTTCCCATCGCCGTCTCCTTTTCGACCTGTTTAACAACTTGACCTAAACCCAATTACCTAACCTCATTATGCAACATTAAACCCAAATAAGCCCACTAGAAGTGGCCATTAGTCTGCCAATCGAGACAGCAAAGACCACACTTTGGCGGAGAGAATAGCGTCATTTAGGAAGACCAAGAGGAATGGCTGTCCTTTAAAAAAGGCTCTTTTTATCCTGTGTTATTCTATAAAACCGCCATTAAAAGGTGGTGAACTTTTAAAACAAGGCTCATGTAATGAGAAAGTACATCTCGCTTTACTGCCTTATCATAAGTTGTTGGGCTTATCAAGGAATGAAGTTTAGTCTAGAAGGCGTTTAAGAATTTTTGTATCTCTTGCATGTGTGGAAAAGGCATTTATGTATAATAATCAAAGTGCAAAAATGTAGGAAAATACAATTGCTGCATTGTAAAGATAAAAGAACTACAACTGAATAATAAGCCTGAGTCTGTTGAAAGAACAACTCATTCATGAAATCCAAGGCTTTCAAAGATGAAAAGATGAACTCTGCAGTCTATTTTCCCCTTGTTGAAAGTCAATGGCAATTATTTGGTGGGCAAAGCCTTTGACTAATGCTTTTTAGCAAGCCTGATTGGCCCGTGTCTACCTTTAAAAGGTCGATTTATGTAAGCCAGCGGCGGCAGGCAGCCCATTTAATTGAAAGTAGATCTGAATTTTCCCAGGCTCTGATATATACACTGAGCCTAATGCTAAATTAGAAGCTGGAGGAGATTTGAGATATTGTAGAGTAGAGTATCATCGACATAAAGGGGTTGTCTTTAGATCTTGCATGCTGTCTGACGGAACACCTTTAATCCTCGCTTCTGAGAGAAAAGGCAGAGGAAATTGGATTCACAGTGGTTAACATTTCGGCTTTTAAATGCAAGAAATACACATTTCTCTGGTGGAAGGTGAGCTACATCAGACAAATGCTTTCAAAGACCTTTGGCAAAACAATAGTTGTTCAACATCACCCAATCTTAATCTCTTATAGAAAATAAAACAGTAGAAGAAACTGTAGGATGGTGCATGCACACAAACAAAAGATTCTGAGAGGAAGCACTACTTTGGAAAACTTTAGAAAACAAGAAGGTTCAATCCAATCTCCTATTTAACAGCATCTTGTAATACATTTAAAAAGTAGTTCAGGCTGAAAAGTACTTAACTCACTGCATGATTTTCTTAAGCCTTGGGGGTCTTATCCCGAATTAAGCCACTCTTTCTAGATATTGTTATAAAATAGCTTGTTATCAGTCACAACCAATTAAAGATTGCAAACCACAACTATTGGTAGTTAGTTCTATGGTTTGCACCTACAACTTTTCCTTTACAGTATAACTGTACTTACTGTATCTAATCAGTGGCACTTTCTGTAGAATTTTAAGTGCTCTGCATTGTGCTGACGATGAGTCATTAGGAACAACTTATCTTGTTGCATGTTCACATCTCCAGAGAACTAATCTGATTGGTGAGTACTGAACAAAAGATGAGCCATAACTAAGGTCTTGAAATAATATCAAACAAGTCTGCCATTATTGTAGGAGTCCTGATTTGAAACAGATTGCATTAAGACGGCTTCAATTTAATTTGTGACCATTTACACATTCATACCCAGACACTGATGGGGAAACTGCAATCATTTCACCTAATTGAATTTCCTTCCGATAACAGAAAAGTTGTCTGCAGCAGTATAATCACATCAAATCGTATGGTATATGGCCAGCCTAAAGGGAATAATTGAAAGGGAATAGAATAATATTTCCAATGAATAATATGGGTAGTAGGTCAAAAATAATACCATAGAATCCATAATATTTAAAAGGTGTGCAATAACAAAGTGCAGTTAAAAAACTGTTAGTTCAATAAAAAAAATAGCAGAACCAATTAATTGATTTTCTAGGATGAGCTAAATGAGGATATATATTGCTGAAAAACGTATAAATGATCATAGCTTCTACCATTTGTTCATTTCATCATTAACCCTTGAACTAACTTGATGACTCTGTTCAAAGACATTAATGTTGGCTGGGAATGGGCCAAGGTGAGGGTTAACAGAACGAATAGGTATGATGGATGTCTTGAGACATCAAAACCTAGGAAACAATCCATCTATTGTGTATCGCTTTGAACCAAAAACAGGGTTTGGCTAGTGGACAATCAATGGCACTTTGTCCTAATGCTATTCTTAACATTCATGAATACCAGCACCCAACAAACAAATAAATAAATAATAGTAATACAGATTAAACATTATTTGTATGTTTGTGTTGTCCTTGATGATGTAAAAAAAAACGGCAACGTTGATTTATAATGTTCTCTATAATTACTAAATTAAAACGCAATTAACCCGCACTCTGGGCAGGAGGCTGAAAAGAGAATGTGACCTGAGCCAAGGTTACCCTGTAGCACCTCAAGCTACTAATTCATCACTGCTGCCACTGTCTTTCTTTGCTTTGTTTGGATTGCCACAGAGCTTCACTACAATACCAGTTAACAATAGAGACCAGAACATTACTGTCAGGTGTACATTTTAATAACAGGTCTTTAAAATTAGTTGAAAGACAACTGGAAGGAAAAGCGTATTGTTCGGTCAGGACTTTTCCTTGTTTAGTATGCAGTCATTTACCGCACAATTATTTATGCGGTGAGTATTTGCATACATTTCGGTCTATAATATATATGGCTTTGGCAACGACTGTATTATGACTTTAGTCTTTATTCATTCTGCTGTAACACACAATGCACTTAGACTAAAAACATAACATTACAGGTATGCATGTGCATACACAAAGGTTGTCAAAACTGCGAAATACATTGTATGTGATGTTAATTGTATTACTAGCGTGCGTTCAGTTTCAGACAATTAGCATGGCGGTGGTTAGAACGCTGTACGAAGGCAATAAAAATATATGTATCAACGCAACAACCTCTCCCACCGTACACAAAGGGGAGCGTTTGCGGAGAGTGGAAAAGATCACGCAGTGATAAAGGGCTTCCGACGGATCAGCCTTGATTCCACACACGCCAATTATATATGTAGCTAAGGACCAATTAACTGCTGGAGGAGACACTGAACCTGCAACCCCGCAGCCACCTGCGCTAATCAATCAATTAACTAATTACATGAATATTTAACGGTCCCGTTTGGAATCGCCAATTACCATGCTTGTAAATGATGTATGATGACGAGATAATGCAGAAAAAACGAATCCCTGGTTGTTCAGGATGTTTTGGTATTTTCTCTCTTATGTCTGCATCTATCCCGCCAATTAGAGGTGACTTCTGACATCCTGATGCGATCAACCTTTTCAGGAAAAGTTCAGACGTCACAACAAATGCATTTCCGCATCTTCAAAGACTGGAATTTTCCCTATATCTGTGTGGGTTTAAGGTTGCCATTGTTATTAAAAACGAATGCTACAAGAGAATTCATTTCGAAGATAATCCCGCGTTTGGACAGCTGTCTTTTCACTCTACGGATTTGTCATCTTAAAATAACCATTTTCTTTTATTTCTTGATCCGTTCACCATTAATTTCCATCCCTCCTCTTAAGTCGGTAACGAAGGAATACTAAGCTCCTCTAGACTAGTTCTTGCAAACAAGAAACCCATATTACTCAGTCCAAACACCACAGGATATCATGAGCTACTTTGGCTGCCATTTCAGATGTGGCTTTAACCTTTGCCCTGCAAGACTTGTTCTTTATCTCCCACTGAGGTCCGTGCAAGTAAATCCTTCCAAATCTCTCCCTCTCGCTTTCTCACAAAAAAACACATTCACACACACACACACACACACACACACACACACACACACACACACACACACACACACACACACACACACACACACACACAGACACACACACACACACGCACACACACACACGCACACACACACACACACACACACACACCTAAGGCCTAGGGGTACGCCCCTCTGTCAGCCAATCTCCCCAAAACAGCACACCTCACTGCTCAGACCTGCTCCCGCCAAAGCTGCAATTATGTGAGTGGTGCCTAAAGTGCCCTGGGCTCCTGCAACCCTATTCACTTCTCTGCTTTCTAATTACCCCCCGCCTCGGGATAGGTGAGGAGTCAGGGTGATAAGATCTTTCTTTCTCTACCTGTAGCCAAAACACATATTCAGACACACGCGCATGCACGTGCACTCTCACGCTCTCTCTCGCTCTCTCTCGCTCTCTCTTTCCCCCCCACACTGCAGAAGCCCTAGAGCTAGCTAAGATACACATTCCGGTACACCTGAGGTAATGCTCCTTTGTAATTGTAATATGGGGGCGGGGGAATTGCAGAATATGTGCGTTCTGGGGATTTTTGTCTGTCTTTAGTGATGTTTTTTTACAACGAGAAGTCACAGGGTTCATTGAGCGCCTCATTTTAAGACCAGACAGTTGACGGTTAAAACAAAAGGGTCAACCAAATTGGCTGATTACCTTTTTCTAATTGACCATCACTTCAATGGGTTTAGGGCATTCCAATTAGAGTCATATATGTCATAGATCATAGTCAGATGTCAACCGCTGATATGGGACCAGTGTACAAAGAAGAAAAAAAATCATTTAAAACATTGGTCTCAAGCAAACTTTTAACACACAAACCATGACAAGGCCTTGGGCAAACTTTTGATAATCATCTTGCCATTCATTAAACCATCAACTAACCCTAACCCTAACCCAATAAATCTGACAGATACAGTGCAAAGGATTAATGGGTGGTGGCCCATCCTAAGCATTCCTTTGTGTAGCACGTATCTCGTTCATCTCATCTGCGGTGTTGACAGACATGCAGACAATCCTGAATTTGTTCCGCGGGTCACCGGTCTCGCCGAGACCTCTCCTTAACAGGTTGCAACCAAAGGCGACAACAAGCACTTAAGGAGCGCGTAAACAGTGTCTGCATCGTGATCTATCGCCACGCGCGGTTTGAAAATGAAAAAAGAAAGACTCTTTTGTGGCTGTAATCATCATTTATCACCGCTGTGGTCAAAGGAAATCCGTACCCCCAGTCAAGTAGATACAGGTTAGAAATACCCCCACCGTGTACCCACAAAAAGAAGAAAAGAAAAACTCTCTCTCTACTTTTCTGTTATTCTGTAATCCAATCCCTCTGTCCTCAGGCTCCAAAACAGGTAGGTAGACAGAGTAGATGACAGCCCCATTTACCTCACCCCTGAGTGCCAGAGAGACACACAGAAAAATAAGCAGATGAATAAGAAGGTAAATGAGATGTATTAGATTTTAATCTGCACTTCACGGACCACAAAGGTGGAGTTATGCACAAGCCGGAGTACAGAATGCTGTTTCGAGACAATGGCTATACGCGCCGCGCTTATTGACAGGTTTCATTAGCGTTGCGGTGAAATCACTCCCAATCCACGCAATGCATTTTCAAACTGACTATGCATTACCCCCCCCTCCCCACTCCCCCCATCAACCCCCCTGCACCCCCTTTCAGACGCCGACAGTTACCTCCTCCTCCTCTCTCTTTGCCTCTTATCTTTTCATATTGTTCTCTGGCTGAATGCTTTCGCCGTTGGCACAGGTCTCAGCGTCACCGCTAAGCCTTAGATTAATGATTCGGGCATTACTTTCCCTCTCGCGCCTCTGATTACAAACAGCACCGCGACCTCCCCCCCCCCCCCCCCCTCCCTCCTATCTCCCTCGCTTACCCCCACAGTCTCTCGGCCCTTTCATCAACGAAGAAGAAAGTCGGTCTTACCGTGGCAGGATTTTGTTCCTTTTTTTGGCCATGAAAAGGACAGGGATTAAGTAACCAAACGTTAAGAGTACGAGAAGGGGACGTTTGGGGCAACTACAACCCACGCACCGCCACTGTCGCGAGAAACAAGATGGACGACGGTTTGCATAAGGGATAGATTTTGGTGTCTGTGTCTTTTTGTAGTCCGAATAGTATTGACCGATAACGTTTGAGTTTTGGTTGAATGCATCCAAACTGTCCGCATGGAGGGTAACAATCTTGAAAACCCAGTGGCTATCATCTGATGATGATTTAGCTTTAGATAAGCTTTGATATCTGGTAATAGAGATAAGCCGAAATGCGGTCTGGATCTGAAACATCTACCAAAAATACTGATGGTTGTGTATTCTGTGCAGGAACGTCACACTCTGTAATCGTGAAAGAATCCTGTTGTAGACGTCATCTATCAACTACAATTCCATTCTTGCGGCTCAAGTTGCTAATCGGACTGTAAAACAATAACCGGCGCATGGAAGTCGCAGTCTTGGCCCGGATATCTGTTATCCGGCTACACAAGAACACCCAGAAATATCGGCCGTGGTCCCCAGCGGTAAATCGTCGTTGCACAATAGCCGATGGTTTGTGAGATTGGTGTGGGAGCGACACGAACTCACCGAACGCGGCAACTTTGATGAGAATGGCGTGGAGGCCGGTGGAGATCATGTCGGACAGCAGAGAGTCCTGGTCGCGGCGCCACAGGTAGGCCAGGGGCGTCAGGCCCAGACGCAGACACCTGCGGAAGGACGGCAGCATGGGACATAAGAGTTGACGTATGTTGTATGTTTGAGTATCTTTCAGGGCCAGGGTAGTCTGGTGATGGGAAGAAGGTTCCAAGTCCCAGCTGAAAGGTTCTGAGTTCAATCCCCAATGTCCACAGAACACCTGTATGCAAACCTTGAGCAAGACTCATAACCTCTACCTGCTCCTAAATGACCTGTAGCTAAAAAAAAACCACAGTGGGTTTGGACTCAAGCGTGTGATTATATGACTCAAAAGTAATCAGTTGTGGTCACAGTGATTGACGCGTCAACTGTTGGCTCTAAAACTTTCTCCACTTGTGGGCAGGCCGGCCCTTTGATAGTGCCACAGACCACACTCCCACCCACGACTATTGTCTGAGAAAAGGCAAAGGAGTAATTATCCTGAGAAGGCACCATTTTAAGCTTTACTTGTCTGGCGCATTAACGTGTGTCAAACACGCACATACGCGTGTGCACGGGCACACCGGTCCGTGCAGGTAACCAGAGTCGCAACAGGTCAGAGGCTGAGGAGACGCCTCGAGGTGTGTGTGCGTGTGTGTGTGTGTGTGTGTGTGTGTGTGTGTGTGTGTGTGTGTGTGTGTGTGTGTGTGTGTGTGTGTGTGTGTGTGTGTGTGTGTTTGTGTCTGGGTGTGTGTGTGTGTCTGGGGTGGGTAAGTGGAAACAAAGGTTGATTGACAGCAGGATTTGTTCATAAGCAGAGAGCTCTGCGGTTCTGTTGGAAACATAAGACAAGAGACACTTGTGCTACCACGCTTCAAATTGCAGTGGTCGGTCTCGAAGGTCAAGAATGAGGAAGAACAATGACTTAAAAGGGAATGAGAAGAAGAGTGAAAAAAAACACACACAGCTCTTATAATAGGTGCGCCAAACACTAGCCCTGTTGCAGAGCTGCATTATTGTAAAGCAAAAAAATTGCATGCCTTGGAGGATTATCATTGACATTAACGTCAATAACAACACGCTTTACGAGATTCAAAAGTATACGTTTTGAATCTCTTTTTTGAATCATTTTAAGTTAGAATATTTGAGTGACACAATGGGTCTTATCATGGCCCTTTTTTGGGTTGATTATCTTTGTATATCATCATTTGTAAATAATTATGTATTGAGATACATTCATAGAGAAGGTGTGTGTGTGTGTGTGTGTCATACTTACACATTTTCCACACGGACCCTCTGGTAGTCGGACAGAATGGCCCCTACAGACACTGCCTCCACAGCCTCTTTTTCCTGTCAGGACAAGCAGAGGAAACAGGGGAAGAGCCTTTCTTCAAACACTGTTCCACTGTCATTCAACCATGGAGACAAATAAAGGAGACGAGAGATGCATCAATCATCATCCATCAATGCAACGCACCCGTTTGCTGTAAACAATATGGCAAGGTGCAAAAAAAAGAGGAAACATTTCAATATTACATGGTGACAACAAGTCCATTATCACATTGTCAGGAAGTAAACATCAAAGAAACAGAGTGTGTGGACAGGCCTCCAAGTTAAACTGATATGCCCTGGACATTAAAAAGGATATGGAATTTCTACGTGTGATTCTGTGTGTGGAGGTGCGTGGGTGGTTACTTTTTTCAGTTGACATTAAAAGATCTTGCATTCAGAACGTCTGTAAATGTATCCATGAGGGGCATTGTGTGTTATAAATATATAAAACACAAATATAAATAATAATAATAATAATAATAATAATAATAATAATAATAATAAGCATTAAGATAAACTCGTTGTGATACACCATCACATTTAGGAGATTGTATAACAGAGAAACAAAATTTTGATAAACGACTGCATTATATTCCGTCATGGTTGAATTACTGATATAAAAACAACGACACATGAACATAACTCACACACACACACACACACACACACACACACACACACACACACACACACACACACACACACACACACACACACACACACACACACACACACACACACACACACACACACCTGCGGCTTCATTAGAACATAACACGGGTTGTAATTAGAATGAGAGGCCAGGGTAGAGGCGGCATGGGGATGCACCGGTCTTTCACTAAATTACCTTGTAGCCATTATCAATTTCCCAGCCTACTGGTCCTCAAGATATCCCCCTCCCAGCTCCCCGCCCCCCCCCCCGCCATGGCCCCTGTGGTCCCTTCTTGCAATTTCTCTCTGCCTGATAAACATGCTGATTAAAGCGTACAGCGTGTAAACCTTTGATACTTTCCTAAATGAAATCCGTGCCCTGCCTGGGGCTTTTGTGCTGCGCTACGATGGGCCTGACACACAGATACACACATGCACACATGCACGCACACTCACGCACACACATAAATATAGAAAAAAATTCACACACTGCCCCAGCGACGCGCAGCTAATCAGATGAAGGTGTGTGTGTATGTGTGTGTATGTGTATGTGTGTGCGTGCGCGTGCTTGTGTTTGTAGTAGCCACAAAGCATCCTCGAGGCACGGTATGAGACTTGGACAGCGTCCAAAAATGTACAGTTGGAGACGCACACACATGTATATTGTACACAGAGACAAAGAAAAAAACTTGACCTACAATTCGACTTTTGACATGAAGATAAACACAACAGATTTAAGCATTGACTTGGGAATTCCTTACTTGTATATATTGTGACCTAAAATCGAGCATATTTTGTAGTCAAAATCAATACAGTGACTGCAACTGAACCAGACTGTCAACATTAACGCCGGAAAGAGCTACAACAGATTCAAGCAAGTACTTCAAGGTACAGAATCACAATATAAACTCTATTCCAATACGATGATCATGCGCATCCTCAAACACATTGCCACTTCCTAAAGAGGCAAATTAGGAGTGAGAGATATTGTTGAAGTGGAGAAAGATCTAAATAGAAATGAAATAAGGGGAAAACGAAGAGACAATAGGACAACAACAAAAAGAGGAATGTTTGCGAACGTGGGAGGAGTATAACAGCAACCATTGCTAGCTATAGTCTTGCTCTCATTTCTACCTTGTTCTGTCCATTTCTCTCTCAGCATACTGTGGTGCTTATCAGACGAGGCCTCAGAGGTTTCGAGCCCCACCAAAAGCGTGTTTTCCTTTTTCCTTCTTTCTCTCCCCACTCTCACCACAGATACAATTATCACACAGACGGTAAATACCCTGGACCGATCCTCCCTACGATAACAAGAGGTTAGCTTTCGCAGCACGCACTACTTGTTTTCCAATGGAGGGGCTAACTGCTAAAGCCGTTTCACTGAGAGGGACTCATAGAGAGGCCCCGGAGAAAGGGAAGGTTATTTTTGGATATGATTTTGTTATGGTTGCCATTACGACTATCATCGGGAGACAGGGAGGAATGAGGAGCTTGCTAATGCTGCGCAAGACAAACTGAGACAATTTGATTGTGTGAATTCTAGACATACTTTCCGTCTACTGTGGGAAAAGCGTGTGAAGTAATTTAAAGTAGGATGGGGTGGGGGGGGGGGGAGATGGGGGGATTGGGGGGGGGGTGAGGAAGGGATGCATAAATCTGTGTGAATGCATACCTGCAACCATGTGTACTCACGGCGTTGTAAAAAAAATACAAACTTAGACTTTATGCTAGTTGAAATATTTATCCAAATGCTTTATGGTCTGAATATTTGAAAAGGCTAAGAGGCGGCTTATGAACCACAGTATAATGTTCGATAAAATCTTTATGAGCGCTATCTGGCCCAAGTGGTGTTTTGACTGCGTTAGGGGGGGGATCTGGGTGAGGAGCAATGGCAACGATAACATAAATCAAGGCAGAAGGTCACCAGGACTACGCCAACCCACAAACCACATCTCTCGTCTTCATGACTGCTGGCATGGGATCCCAGTAAAAATAAAACGCAGAGAAACGTCCATCCTTTCCCTGTGATCTTGAGTCCGTTTTCCCCCCAGGTTGAACCCCGTTGCGAACCCCTCAACGGATTTAGGATAGGATCAGCTGTTCCAGGTACCATGAGGGTTCTGGGTTAATGGATGCCCACCCAGCAGGACTAAATCCTGGCCTAAAGTGCAAGGCAACCACGGACCCCCACCCCCACCACCACCACCACCACCACCACCACCAGCCTCCCAGCCCCCAAAGCAGCCCCGTCCCGGGCAGACTAAACAAAGGCCGGGTCCAGCCCCTCGCCGTCTCCCCTCTCCCACATAGACAGCCCAGCTATTAACGAGGATGTATAGCCCAGAGCAGAGCAGGCGCTCAGTCCCCCCAGCTCTGTCCATCAGGGTACTTAGCCCCATGCAGTCATTAACTTCTGTTACTAATTGTCAAATTCATTAAACTAATCCTTCCCCCCGCATGCCGGAGTCTCCTGTGGAAATGGATGAAGCGGGTTGAGTTATTAAGATGTCAGCGACGGGGAAGATTAAGGCCGGCGGACATGCTCTACAAAGAAACGACACGGCCATTAAACTCTATTCCAAGGTAGCGCATAGTGTGTGATATATTTTAATTATATATATATATATATACATGCGTCTTGCTGGTGGGGTTGAGGGGGAGTGTAGTTTAAATGTATTTGCAGCCGGAGACGCGCCCCCCCTCGGTCAAGATTTGTGTTTCTTGCCCTGGAGATACGAACGCGGAAATCACGAGAGAACAAAAGCGTCTCTTGCGTGCGACTGTGACTATTAGATCAACTCAACTCGGGGGTTTGAGAGACAATTACGCCTCACACTCTGTCTGGGTAATATCCAACAGACAAAGCCATTAACGGCAACCAGGGCAATTAGAAACCCATAAAATATTAAAAATTCAATATTCATATTCACGTTGAATACATCAGAGGCCTCATTAGACCTCTCTCAATGGCTGTCACAATGAAGTCTTAATTATACACCCTAACAATGCAGGGCGACGTTTTGTAGAAGAAAGAAAAAAAAAAACAGTACCGCTCCCACTCCATCCAATTCTTATTACCTACTTCTGCTGCAGCGGCTGACCTGAACGCCGCTGGATAAGGCAAAGAGAGCCAGATCGTCTCCTCCACATTATAAAGTCAACCCTTTTTATACATCTAATCCGAAGTTGTTGACATGGTTTCCATCACATTATTGCCCTTCCTGTGTATATGGCGTGCCTGAGCTTGATGGCGGGGAAGGCAGCGTTGAGAAATTAATTAAAGTGCTCTGAATGACAGTTTGCTCAAGGGCATCGCGGGGTAAAAGTCACGCTCTCTTCATGGCCGCTGTTGTTGTTTTCCTCGTCATATCCACACCTCTTTTAACCCCCCCCCCACCCCCCACCGCTCTAACATACCCTCTCTCCCTCTCAGTTCTCTCCATCCCCTCTTCATCCCTCTCTTCCATCAAGAGAGTGGCTGGACGCGACGTGGTTTTAAAGTCGCCTCTGCATTACATCTGCTCAGGGCGTGCCATAATCTAATAGCATTGTTCTCTCCCTCTCTCCCCCTCCCCCCATCTCTCTCTCTCTCTCTCTCTCTCTCTCTTACTCTCTCAACGGTGTATACATGCGGGGGATTGGCAGACCTTGATGTAATGGTACATGTTGATGTGGTGGAAGTGCCGAGAACGTTCCCCCCCCCCCCCCCCCCGGGGGGGTCAAGCAATTGTGTGTAATGTAACGGGGAGCATGTTGTAGGGGGTGTCCTGACTTCCCCTCCCTCCAAAACCTGCCATGAAGCTTAGGGTGATGGCTGGGTGAAACACTGGATATTAATGTTCGATCACCCCTCCCCCCCAAACCCCATCCACCCGACCGCCCCCGTTACCGTTGTTCCAGATCTCAGTGCAGACAAATGTACTTCAAGGTTCAGGGTGGTTCACCCAGAGGGACCCTGGATGAGAGTGGCACCAACTTTAGAAACAACAAGAAGATTGTTGTTTTCTTCGAATCTTTCCACAACTCGATCCCTACAAAATTTTCGCAAAGCCGTCAACTTGAAGCAGCTGTCGAATGACGGGTTGTTCTTCTTCGGAATTTCGAGTACCGGCTGGAGTGATGACGCACCGGGCATCACTCTGCAACCGCATGGAGAGTGAGTGGGAGGTGGGGAACCAACGAGAACAAACAAACTCTTCGCCAAGACCTTCTGCTTTGAAAACATACAAAATGTTCAGACCGGTTCCTGAGATGACACAACTTTGAGTGAATCAGAGATTGGTGAGAGAGAGAGAGAGAGAGAGAGAGAGAGAGAGAGAGAGAGAGAGAGAGAGAGAAGGATGGTGAAATCTGCTCTCCTCAGCTGGGAACTAGGACCTCCAAGCAAGTGTGAGGAGATGTAGGAGAGGTAGCTACAATAGCCCCAATTGCCTCATCAACACGTTTCAAGTCATGACGTCCGTGAAGTCTGAGAATCTTGACAAGTGACGAGATTACTTGGTACCGTTGCGGGCAGGACTCAAGTGAGCGAGGGAGGAAAAAGCAGGGAGGTTGGAGATTCTTCATCCATCACCAGACTCTTACTGTTGATGGGCATGAGAATAAAAAAGCTTTGATGTTTTTTTTAAATAGACACACATAAAGCATACCATGCACGCACATCCACACACAGACAAACACACTCTGGCTGTGGTGTGGACAGTGATGCCTTTGCAGTGATAGAGGAGGCCTACAGGGCATCGGGGCATGGGCATAAACATGCCAGGCCGTGCAGCTGGAAAACCTAGAAATTCATCAGTGTTAGAAAAAGAGGGGAGATTAACGTTTCACAAGCGTCCTCCTCCCTGATATATATGGTTACACAAACATAGGCCCAGTCATCAGGGCAAGGAGAGGGGAGGAGAGAGAGGGAGGCCAAGGCAAGCACAAAGCCATGGTTTGAGCCGGGCCAAGGACAAGGAGGCTTTCCATATCAACAGGCATGGAAAACTCAATGCTGGGAAGCAGCAGGGAGACATAGGGAGGTCTATCAATGTGTGTTCATGAATACCAGCAATTCAGGCAGAAGGCAATATTTATTGCTTGGCCCATGAAAAAAAGACATCCACCCCCATTCCCGCATAAAAGAAGGACTGTTTCTACTTTTAACAGATTATCAATTGCTCCTTTAAGGCTCAGAGGATTAACGGCTTAAAGGTTTTTTAAGTTGACATTAATAGTTGCGTTTTGTAGTCATTATATTGGCGAGGCGTTTGAATGAATCAAGGGATTTTCAAAGTTTGATTTCCACCGAGAATAAGACTGATACTGACCTGCATCATAATTTCAAAGTCTATAACAAGTCCATCCATGCTTGGCGAAGAGGATTTCCCAATAAGGAAAAGTGTGCGGGGGAAATGTAAACATAAGTTGTAGAACACAACGAAAGCCACCATTTTCAGTAGATTGAAAAAATACATATGATCCACGTAAAACCACTGTTTAAAAAAACCAAACGCACATACTCGACCCCCCTCCCCCCACACACACACACACACACACACACACACACACACACACACACACACACACACACACACACACACACACACACACACACACACACACACACACACACACACACACACACCCCCACCCACACACACACACACACACACACACACACACACACACACACACACACACACACACACACACACACACACACACAAAACACACAGTCAGGCACAAAACGACATGAGAACGTACACTTATGCGCTAAGAAATGTAAATGTTTTCCCGGTGAGGTCAGGATCGAGACTCTCAGCATTTCTGGGCTCTCCAGTGTTTCATTCTCCAAAGACCAAACAGACAGCCCCCCCTCTGCCCCAAAAAAAGCCCTCTTTCTTCCCCCAGCCCCCCTCCCCTCACGGCCTGTCCAGGGAGACTGGAGGGAAATATAGTGGCAATGATTTTACACTCCCTCCAGACTCCAGACAGTGTTTTTCTACGGCCGGTTATGACTTTAGCTGCAGGAGGTGATGGGGGGCCCTACCACAAATATTTCTCAAAGGGAATGCGCTACAATACAGAGCATAAAAGAGCCTCTTAATTTCAGAGTAGATGGGCCGAGGGCGCTGACTGATTTAGAGCGGTCTTTTATCCTTCTGGTCGGAGGGGAACAGTGATGCAGTATTGGGCCAGGCTGATGGGGAGCCGGGTCACTCTGTGGGGGTTGGGAGGTCAGCAGTGGAACCCAGGGGTGCTAAGAGGTTGCTTTTACATCTCGTGGATAAGCTTGTTTGAGACAACAGTAGGTTAGATCGCATTATTTTTTTATGTACTTACTTTACACTTACTTCGGTTTATTCTGTTGATTCAGGAAAGTAGAACCATAAATATTCAAAGATTTAATAAGAAGATGGAGAAACTATATTCGAGAGTTATTGGAGTGCCAATCCTGAAGAGTTTTCGGTTAATAGATGTATTTTAAGTCACAATCCAACGAGTTAACACAATGGTGATTAACCTATTTATCACTGATGAAAGCACTTGAATATGCAGTTCTATGAATGTTACAAGCTGGGTGTCGATGGCTATACCGTTCCCAAGATCTATGGGAACAACTAAAGCATGTTGCCAAAAGTGTTGCCAATGAGACGAAACGTAAATCTTTTAGATTGCCATTTATTATCATTTTCATTATTGAAGATAGAATTAATAATGAATATATAAGCATGAAAAATAGACAGCATATTCAAAAGAGGAATAAGCTAATTTAATTAGCCGGGCTGGGTATCCACATAATTGACATAAATCTAACTTTATTTCATTTAATTTATTTCAGATGTATTGATTTGATTTCCTTGCACTCTAGCACAATGACATCAAACCGATCATGCAACGGGAAGGTGATTCTAGCAAAACACAATCAACAGCTTTCCATTAAAGGTAACGGTGGCTATATACAACATAAGCCGATTGCTCAAATCACCAAGACCCAGCCAGATTCTTCCAGCATCAAAAAGATGAAAATAAAAAAAGGAAAAAACATTTTCTTTATTGCAACAATGCTCAACCAAGCAATTTTACTGGCTCATGCCCTTGGCGAGGCTAGATAACGCTATCTGCCTCCATCATCGCTAAACAAGATTGAGCAAAGTACATTAAGCAGAAAAATGCAAACAAATTACAAAGGCTTGGGGCTAGGGCTCTTTATCTAATGTTTGTGGGGGAACTGTTAGAGTCAGTTGGAGGGAAATGGGGCCTGCGTCTAATAGATCCTGTCCCGCCACTTCCACACAGTGAGAGAACAATGTACAGCGCCATTATCTCCGCACTAATGCTATCCTTCCTCATGTACAAAACAAGCCCCGCCAACCCAGGCCCACCGCCACCGACCCGACCAACATAAATACGAGCCGTGGCAGACCAAAGGAAAAGACAACAATGGCTATCACGCAGGCAGACAGACAGACAGACTGACGCTCACACACGCGCGCACACGCACCGACACACACACACACCGACGGTTTTATAGAACTAAACATTCAGCGTCAAGTCCTACAAGAAAAACGATCCAAAGTTTTTTTTCTTTTTGGCCGAACCATTCTAATCTATTGCCTCGAAAATAGGTCTTTGCAACAGATCTTAATGATATCTTAGATGACTCTTAGCACTATAAGAGCGTCAACAACAAGCTTACATTACCTTTGCTATCGATCGGCTTGCCTAACAGTCACTGTGACCCCCAGAGGTCATGATTTATGTATTAAGCATGCTTTTTAAAGAAATCCATTTTTCCCTTTAAACCCCCAATGTACGTCTAATTCGGCACCATGCCGGTAATCAAAGAAGGGTTGTGTGTTTGATTTTTCACCCTCCTCCCTCCTCCTTTCCTTCTCTCCTTCCTTTCTTCACACCCCTGCTCAGCGACCTGTCTCCCAACACCTCCACTCTCTCTAATCAATAGTGTGATGCTCCTTGTTCGGCCTGAGAACTCCTCTCGTCTGTCTGCCTCCTCCTCCTCTCTAGGCTTAGGCCTCTGTTTATATCCCCAACAGAGAGGCTGTCCCGCCTCTCTCTCCCCTCACAGTGGGGGTCCCCCTCCATGAAAACACCTCCACCTACAACAACGCCAGGCTCAAGAAGGTTCCAGGTAGTGTGACATCAACCAAAATGGAGGGGTGCTGATGTGTGGAGGAGGAGGAGGAGGAGGAGGAGGAGGAGGGGGAGAAGAAGAAAGGAAAGAGAAGAGGTGAAACAGAGAATTTAAGAAAAAAGGAAACGTTTGAACTTGTGGACTAACTGACCAACCTCAGAGGGCCCCATTTTAGTCCACTGTAGTCGATAACAGAAAAGAGGGAGAGGGCCGATGATAAGTGGGGAGGTGTGTGTGTGTGTGTGTGTGTGTGTGTGTGTGTGTGTATGTGTGTGTGTGTGTGTGTGTGTGTGTGTGTGTTTGAGTGTGCGTGTTTCAGGAAGAGGCATTATCTCCATAAAAAAACAAGGCATTTAAACACACAATAAAAAGGGAATACTGTCATGTATATAGGCCAAGGGAACGAAGTGTGCCTCATCCGTTTCCCTCTCCGGAGTAAAGAATACATAAAAAAATGGCTTCATAAAAAGGGTAGAGGTTGCTGAGTGTCTATTGACCCCAGATATAATTCACTGAAGAAAATAATGCATTTCAAAGACCAATGGTTTTTCAGGAAAGCTTGGATAAATTACAGGAGAGGAAATGTGATTTGAGCGTAACATTTTCATCTAGCTTCGGAGCCCGGGCGCAGTCCGACAGAAATGTCACTGTGCTGCTAATTAGCGCTTGTACAAAATGTGTTTGCATGGATATCATCTATTGTCATCTTATCGTTCTAATGATCTCTTAAATGGCTTTGTCTTCATTCATCCTCATCATCGTCTTTATCAGACAATAAAGTTTGCTTCTCCAAACCACAATCTTTTAAAAAAACGACTATGTGACAATATCCACCAATTATGGCTCCGTCACTGCTATGATCATCCATAACAATCCTTGCTATAGATAATCAAACTGATGCTCACACTAAGATTGAGGGTGATTTATTTATTTTAAGTTCAATTTTGTATATTTTTAGAATGTGCAGGGATGCCAACTCAGAGGGGCTTTCATACTCTCGTGGTTTGGGTGTTGAAAAGATTCTTCTCGTCTATCTTACAAAATATATATAACTAAGTCACTTTGGATAAACCTTACATGAATACAGGATGACATGGAAAACCGTTAACCACGGTGTAGTTTGGCAGCTGGGATTGACAGAGATTTGATATGGGGACAGAGAAAGACAAGGGAATGATCTCCCTCCTGTACAGTGTTGAAAGGCAGAGAACCAGGAGAAAAAAAATAAGAAAAAGAGGAAGAGAGGGAGAGAAAGAGAGAGAAAGGGGGGGGGGGGGGTCAGGAAGTAGGAGTGGGGTTGGGGGGGGGGAAGGAGAGGTGACCACTGCTACAACACTGTGTGCACGCACCCCCGGAAAGAGATAGGCCTGTTATCATGTAACAGAGACCCTGCTGACCTGACCTTCATCACACACACACACACGCAGACACACACACACACACACACACACACACACACACACACACACACACACACACACACACACACACACACACACACACACCGACAGGGTCACCAGGCATAAAGAGCCACTGTGTTGGGTCACAGAACACAGAGATAGAGGGAGACGGAGAGAGGGACAGAGAGGGGTGGATGGGGGAACGGGGGGCGGAGGACTTGAGGGATGTGAGATGACTAATATGAGGGGTTCTGCAGGCCTGCAGGGAGACTGGCGTTACAGCCAGGGGTGACTGACACTGCAGATCTATATCACGCATCAAGGCAGATTACAGCAGGGAGAGGAGCAGAGAGGAGCTTTGGCCATGCGGACACACGGCAAAGGTATCCTTCCCATGTTTAAAATAAAATACCCTACTATGGCTGCTGGATGTGGACTGATTCAATTAAATTGCTATTTCGCTATTATTTCACTGACTGAGCACATTCATTGCATAATGCATAAAAAAATATATAATGTGAAATAAATTTAATTGAGCTAAAATACTTTAAAATAACTTGAAATGTGGCACCAATGAGTAAAAAATGTGTAATATAATTGTGCAATATGAATATGAACATTAACACAATAAATATTTTGTCATAAAGAAGATCCATCTCCACAGTTCGGCTGCATTCTTTTCGATATTCTTGGTAAACTAAATCCAAAACAAAAGCGATTTCTCATCCTCATCATCTCTTTGCCGCTGACTAAACTGTTATTTCAACTGCTCAAAGGGCCGGTTCAAAGATCAGAACCTCTCAGGATGGGACAGGGTATGCTATGTCTCGCGTGTCTCTCAGGTTACACTTCAAAGGACCCAGCCAGTGATGAGAGTGAGGGGCCAATGATAGGGCCACAATGTCACTCTGTCATTACCGCTACGGCGAGAGAGGGGGACGGACGGATGGATTATCTTTTTTCCGATCATAATTGCTCAACGTTTTTCTCTATTTCTCTTTTTTACAATGGTTGGGGGGAGGGGGTGGGGAGAGATTATCTTTCTTTGAGACCTTTGTGTTGCTCCAAAACATTTGATTTGGAGATGAACCGTGAGGGGAGATGAGGAAGTTTGTCATTTTGGGAATCACCCATAGATGGCACTGTTGACTCATGTAAGAAGCCTGTTGTCAAACTGGGAAAGTTGGAACGCAAGCATATCAACTGAAACTCATCAACTTTACAGCAAGGGGGGAAATGCTTTCATCTATGTTCAAGTGTCATTTGCCAAATATAATCTTCTAATTAATTTCAACTGCTAGGAAGTGCTTTCAAAATATCACACTTTCTAAACAGAGCTGTTTTTTTCCCCTCTGTGCTGAAACTGTTATTTTCCAGTGCGGTTGGTTTAAAAGCTAATTATCAGAAGAGGTTGTTTTTAACATGTCTTTACGTCTCTCATCCTCCATTTCCCCTGCAACAATCAACACACTTCAAGGGGAATTAATACCAGCTCAGTTTTATCAAGGGAGATGTGGACGCAAGGTTGAAAAGTGTTAAACCTAAATATAAGTATTGCCAACCTGTAACTTATTGAGAAGAGATGTAATTTGCTTGTATAGAGGAGTGTGCGTTGTGTTTACTGGCCCTGGTGAGTAATCTTCCTCCTCATTAATAAAAAAAATATTCAAACATTGTATAATGAGCTCATCAACGAGAGGGACACTCTGAACCCAAAGTAACATGAGAAGCGTTTGAAAGTACGAGGTCAGAAAGTTTATGTTTTCTTTCTAATTTTCTTTGCCACAAAGAAAGAGAGAGAGAATCCGAAAGTGTAGGCGACAGCAAGAGGGAGAGAAAGAAGAAAAGTGAAGAAGTGAGTGGGAAAAAAAGAGAGAAAGAGAGAGAGAAAGCAAGAGAGAAGAGAAGGCAAGAGAGAGAGAGCGAGAGAAAGACAGACAGAGAGTGAGAGGAAGAGAGAGGGAGTCGTAGAGAGAGGAAGCCAGTTGTTTATCGTGGAGGTTTGTTTATGACGATGAGAGAGGTAAAACAGAGCGAGGACTGTTGGTCTGTTGGCCCCTGTGGGCCCCGTGGGACCCTTGATGCCCTGCCCTTTGGCCTTCAGAAGAGCAAGGTCACACCAGAGAGGCCCTGGAAATGGGAAATTAGCGGCCTTCTCTGCAATCAGAGGAGCCAGCTCTGAACACTGAGCACAGAGCCGGCCCGATGCATCGCGACGCCGACAGAATGTAAAATAGGACCTATTCACATTTACGTCACACACACACAACTTTGAACATGGACGTTTTTTTTCGACCGTACCAACCACTGTGGTGGTGTGTGTACACGCTCAGAGGCAAATAAGTGCCTTCTCACGTAGGGGGTCTCTCACGTGCGGGTACACTCCGTGCAGCGCCGGAGATCTGGATGGAAGATGACAAAGGGAGAGAGGATGTGAGAGAGAGGGTGAGGATAAGCCCTCAGGCAGGCTGACTGGCCCTCGCCACTCAGGCCAGTGTGTGCGCCGTGGACACGTCGAGGGGTAGAGGGGGGGGGGCACACAGAGGAGCCCAAGGCCTTGAAACAACCCGCCACACATACAGACCTGGGGAGGGAAGGGCCGACGCTGCTCCAAACCCCCATCTACCACATGTCAAGCAAACTCCAATCTCCACCAACAATGCCGTAACAAGGTCCTTGGAACAAGGGGTCTATGGGGGTAGGGGGGTGGGCGGGGGGGGGTTAAGTTTGGATCAAACCACTACAACCCCAGCCATCTGTTTGGCCTGACAGCAGTAAGATCAGTGTGTGTGTGTGTGTGTGTGTGTGTGTGTGTGTGTGTGTGTGTGTGTGTGTGTGTGTGTGTGTGTGTGTGTGTGTGTGTGTGTGTGTGTGTGTGTGTGTGTGTGTGTGTGTGTCCAGGTATAGCTTCCTCACGGCTGCAGGCGGTGGAGGTAGGCCGTGCTGGCGGTGGGTTTAGTGCGCAAACCTGAAGAACAAAACCAGACAGAGACGGACGACCTCCTAGCACCAGATTATACCACTGGGGCCACATGCATAATTTGGCAACCAAATTAATGTTTTTTTTTTCTGGCAATAGGGGGGTATTTGATGAAATATTCATTTGGCAATTATTTTCCACATTTGATCTTCTGTCACCCAAAGAAAAAGAAATAATAAAACCGTATTCCGCAAATGGAGTTTATGAAGGGCACTTGCAAAGGGCATACAATTTTAACTAACTGATTTAACATTGACACACAGTGTTCACATATTGCGCTGAAAAAGGGCACTCGGTCGTCTTTGAAAGTGAAACTTGAAAAACATTTAATGAGACAAACTAAGCGCAATGGTAGGGCCTTGCGTTCTCCTGGGGAGAGGTGGGTGGGTGGGTGGTGGCGGTGGGGCAGGTTGCACCGTACATTAGGCACTCTGTTTGGCTGGTTTTACTGCAGGGTCAAGACCCAGCCAGACAAGGCCAGCCTCCCTGACAAAATCCTGGTGGGCTAAGTGATTCAGAATCCACAGAGAAATGCCTGCGAAGCATCTCAACCCTGTGACATGTGTCATGTAGCCATGGCGGGATAAAAGCTTTAGTACTCTACTACCTTGTTCGTCCCCCCCAACCGCACCAACCCATATACACACACACACACACACACACACACACACACACACACACACACACACACACACACACACACACACACACACACACACACACACACACACACACACACACACACACACACACACACACACACACATACAACCATGTCATTAATAGCCAAAATAGACATGATACCGTTAGTTTTTTGCCACTAAGAAGATCACTGAAGTATTAATGCGTGCTTAGGCCAACAGCTTTCATGTTTGAGAAATAATATATTACAACATCCTTAAATATATAATCATTGTCTTTACTATGATGTGCGATCCCTTGTATTTACACAAAGATTTATAATAAATAAATCTTTGTGCTAATTTCATATTGCTAGCGTTATCCTCTGCCAACGGTTATTTAGAATATAAGCAAGGAATTGTATTCACACTAGAAAATATGGAAGAATGTGAATTCAAAATCATTATTGACAAATAATGTATTACATTACATATCACAAGATCAAATGATGAGCTTTTGGTATGGCAAGGTTAGGTAACGTAAGATATGGCATGATATGGTACGGTAAAAGGTAAGTTCCACTAATATACTCAGGAATTCTCAGGACATGCAGCAAAGCAAACTTTAAGAATCGCCTGATAAAATAATCGTCATGCGACTTATGCCATCAATTTAACTGATTAATTCCCAAATCAATAAGCCTTCTCTTATAGCTAGCTGTGAACACGGGCATACCTTGACCAGGTGCAGCAGCTGAAAGAGGTCCTCCACTTCATCTCCCTCTGTCTGGCTGTAGTCCCTACCGATGGCCAGGCTTGAGCCCTGGATGGTGTGTCTGTACAGGGGCAGATCCATGGCCTCCGAATACAGGTCTATGGCCTGGTGACCCACTGTCTGGTACATGTAGCTGTCCAACTCATCTAAAAGAGGAAGGAAGAGAACATGGTCTTGGTCTATACGGCTTTCTAACATTGATTTGGATGCAACTTGTTTGTTATGTAGTCAATGCCTTTAGTGGTGGACACATCGCTTGACACCAATGCCGAAAGGTTCTGAACTTCTGAGACAAACCAAACTGTCCAATGCGTACCTGTCGTAGGCATCCTAAGGCAAGATTCCTCACCCCTACCTGCTCCTCAATCACACCTAATTACATTTTACTGTCAGATGCCTCGAATGATAGCTAAATGATGATTTTATCGAAAAGATGCGAAGAAGATTTCCATTTCAGTCTCTATGACGATGGCGGTAATTGTAGGTGTGTTTTTGGACTACACTTCCATGGCTTCCCAGAGAACCATATAGTTCTGCCTGTGTGACGTCAGTCCGTAGGCCCCTTTGTCACACCAGACACCAGTACCCATTTACACAAAAAGGGAATGTCTTCTGAAGCGGAACCTAGATAAGCCTTATTGTTTACTGAATAAAAAGTAATGGTATGTACGTGCTCATTCATTGTCTACCCTTCGGCAAACTTATTCCAGTCACTATAATATAATATATGGATAGCAATTGAGCTAATGGGCAAATTAGTTCGCTAAATTGTAACGTTACAAGTAGTGTTCCCATAACAAGCGGTGACATCAAGACAGTTGGTTCAGCCATAACGAGCGACGGTTTACACACCACACCACGCCACACCACACAGAATAGCTCTGTCTTCTTCTCTTTGGCGGAATAACCACTGCTTGGGGATGGAAAACGTGTAACTACCTGTGTGCTTCCTTGTGATCCACAGACACTCAGTTGGGCACATTCATAATGCTTCAAATGCAACTGCTTTAATCGATGGGCTATAGGCCCATTTGTTATTGTGTTTCCTAATTTAGTGATTGAAATTGACTTAAAAGTACAATATTCAAAATTGACATTGAGAGTTTAAAAAGCACACAATATTGGAGAAAGTTGTCTCCGCCCTAGGCTCGTGTTCGTTCAGCTTGAGTACACTTAACGAACATGAGCGTAAGGTCGAGCACAAAATTAAATTTTGGCAATCGACGAGGACTTGTCGACAATCGACGACAAGTCCTATACGGTAAATTGATAAAGTAATGTACACGTTTGCATATTATTCATTGTTTGCAGATTATTTACCAGCTCGCGCGGCATCCATCCCGAGATCCTTCTGGGCTCTCCATCTATCTAATGCAACTCAAAGATTGATCTATGTTTCAGCTCGAATCTGGTGATTTAACTTTTTCGAACCAAAGGACAACACATTTGTTGGTTTGCGATTGAAAATCTGTATGTTGTTCAGTTTTTAATAAGTTAAACTTTGTTTTCTTCAGGTTGTGTTATCTGGCCACCCCATCTGTTAGCAGGTGTTATCTAGTTCCCCTTTGTTAACCTTTTCCCTGAGGTTGACCGGTCACAAAGACCAGTTCACTGTGAAACAATATTCTGGGCTCACTCTGCTAGAGAGGACACGGTTGAAGCATTCATTATATCTATCTATATATATATATAGATAGATATAATGATATCTGTACTTACAACTATCATCTGTTCCAGACGCAAATCCCCCATGTAGTAATTGCCAGGACAATTGCATGCACGCTGTGATTGTGTGACAATATGTTTCATAATAACCCATTGTATTGAGAATATCACAATACAGAATGACTCCCTATTCGATTAGCCAAATATGTATGAAATATTTCAGAAACTTTGTCACCTTAATGTACTTTTGAGAAAGATTAATACAAAACGGTCTTCCATGGTACTTTATTTTCAATTTTGCAGGAGCAGGGATTCCGCAGGACTAGTAGGCACCGGTGCAGCTGGCTGGCCCATTTAAAGCCTCGCTTATCCCAGTGAACAAGAAAACATCAGCTGCTGGTCTCACCTGTGTTAGCGGGACGCAGATTTGCCAGTGCTACAATCTCGTGACCCGAGGCGACACACTGCATCATGTTGTAGCAGCTGTCCTTGCCCCCACTGAAACACAACACGTGGTTTACAATTAAATCGTGGCGTCTGGGTGTTTGCGATGCAGAAACGGGGTTTTGTATTGTGTATGTTGTATTAACAATGCTATATTTGCATAATTCATTTTGATTGCAATAGGTGTACTTGAAGATGTAGTGGTACATTCGTGGTCTATGTGGTTCTCCTGACTAGCCAACAATTCATTGACAACCCATTGTATTAAGGTTGTGTACAGTTAAGTAACCTTAGTTACCGAAGGGCAGCATGTTTTATCATTTTATAAATGTTAGGTTGTATGACTATGACTGCAATGTCTAATGTCATCTGTCTAACGGGACTACATAAAATACACAATACATTCATATAGATAAATCACGTTAAGCATTGCATTATCATCCTACCGGCTATATGTAAATGAATCATTCTCAACAGGAGTGAGGTAGTAACATATCTCAGTTACCTTATAAGCGCGACAACCTTCATCTTCTTTGGTTTATAATCAAAAAACAAACGACTGTTCTGTGTGTGTCTTTATTAAAATGCGGTACAAATTTACAACAGCTCATAAATATGAAAAACAACACAGAAATCAACTGTAACACGGCGTGTAAACAAACACACGTGAAAACTACACTTCCGGGTTGATCGAAGGACCTTTTGAAATAAACGAGTCGGCTTCTACCATGCCTGAAAGAAAATGTGTTCCACAGCATCGCGATGATTTTTGCTCTCTCGTCCGGCGCGCGCTCGCTCTCTCTCTCTCTCTCTCTCTCTCTCTCTCTCTCTCTCTCTCTCTCTCTCTCTCTCTCTCTCTCTCTCTCTCTCTCTCTCTCTCTCTCTCTCTCTCTCCCACTATCACATTCAAACACACGAATAGGTTAACTTAATAGTTGCAATAATCACATTTAGCTTGATTGTTGTAGATTAAAGTAAAGACAGAACAGGCAGCCTATCAGTGCCAATAACACTGATACTTCTGATAATGATGAAAATAATAAATGATACTACTGCTGCCACTGACATTGGTCTCCAGTAAAACACCAAAGACCCAACAGACCAATCCTGTGTTATTACACATACACAGTAGGTGAGTTTCCTCTAAGGGAACCCCACATTGCTCAGAGGAAGGCCTTTGATGCTCTTTTTGCTCTCTGTTGTTGTGCCAGAGCAGAATAATTGTGCTGCCTTTGTGCGCTCCCCTCACCTTCAGCCCCTAAGCGGGCCAAAGGCAACTGGTTTCTGTGTGAGTGTACAAAATTGAGGAAGACATCTCTTCAATCAGTCGGGTTCCACAGTGCACTGTTGTGTCTGTGTAGTATTTTGTTTTGTTTTGTTGTTTTTGTAGGCCTACCCATTTTTTTTTTTTTGAAAGGATCCAAATATTGTGATGAGAAATTGGTATATTTCAACGAACGCGAAGACGTATTGTTGAACAATTAGAGGCGTATATGTGGAAGCGTGGGCTATTTATCAACAAAAAATATCAGTGAAATTGTTTTGCGTAGGGAATACATTTGTTATGATGAGGTGTGGCGGCACATTGCAGATATCTGTGTTTCTGTGTTGTGCTCATCTGCCTTTTAGAAACGTTGCCATATGCTGGAGAGAACAGACCACTTCGCCACCTGAGGTTCTCTGTCCTTCAACTGTTCAACTCATAAATATATCACTTCTATTTTCCAATTTTGGTTGGTAATACCTCACACAGCTTCAACGCCCCGGGTGATTTTTCATTGAAGCTTATGACCCAAAGGCCAAAGCCAATGCAAATGATTGCACTTACAGGGTTTTAATTCATGTCGTTTTTATTATTCACACAAATAAAGAAGTGTGTTGCTCCCGTTTTTTATTTGTAGCACCGCCTCGTACACATAAAAATGGTTTTTTTATGTCCTTATTGTTGGAGGGGGGGGGGGAGAAAAAACATTGATGGATAGTCCAACTGAGGCACAGGCAGTGACGTGAAAATGAGACGCATAAATATGGGAGCGATGCGGCGAGAGAGAATGACACCCATGGCCTTTCTACTTTAAAGAAGCGTGTGCATGCGACAGGTGATTTACACAGATACACAAACTAATTTTTGTTGTGCAAGGTTACAAAAACTTTGGGGGCCGTGATGAGAAACTAAGGCCTGAAATCACAAGGTCGATAAACAAGGTGTCAGGGTGCTGGGAGGGGCTGGCCAAGGCTGCCCACTGTGGAGTGACCAGAATTCATCCAGCCACAACACACACTCGACAGGAAACGATTGTAAACAGCCACATGGAACACTCGTCACAATTAACTATAGCTCCATTTTGTGTGTATACCAGTATGAGAAGAGGGTTGTGTGTTTTTGAGTTTGGATGACATTATGCATTGTTGACACTGACATTTGGAACAATTACACCAATATTTTGTGTGTTATGAACGCAAATATCTTTTCACTGATTTTGACATTGCCACCTCATATTTAAAATTTGGTAATTTAAGGAAAATATAAAGGTTTGTTTTCCATTGTAAAGAAAAACATAGTTAATTTACACATATTAAACAAGATCATGGAAAAGCTCATGCAAGAAAAAAGATAAAACAAGAAATACCAAGAAAAACAATAGAAACATTGAATAGTGAATAGCATCCTTTGTTATGTAATTATAGTGTTAGCGTAAGTTTACGCAATGACCACCTTTAAAAGCAATTCTCTGGTTCAACTCCAGCCACTCTTATATTCCGATCCAGACCACAGTACAGTATATGTATGTACAAATGTTTTTTCTTCCATTTTCATTTCCTTAGCACGAAGCAAAATCCCGCTCCCTGTCCTGGGCTGAAATACAGTTGCTTCCCCCTCCATTTTCCCACTAAAAGCCGAGGCTACCCAACACCTGGGAACCCAGGCTCTGGTCTTTGTCATGGCTAAGTCTATATCCATCTGGCTGAGGTCATCAATCAAAGCCTGTCCAAATATCAGAACTGTACCTGAAAAAGATTGATTTCCTGACAAACTATGTTGTGCGGGAGCGCATACGACGCAGCTGCTAATTACAGATAGGTGTCATGTTTTATTGAACATGAATGAGAAGCCAAATGTTTAGGTGAAGTAGTGATACATTCGCACTCGAATGGGTAGTGCAGGAGAGTATGTAGTGTGTACTCTTAACTCAACTCCACTCTGCTGTTGCCTCCATCAGGGGCTCATTTCCCAAAGAACTATCAACATAATGATACCTCTTTAGGGCCTAACCACATCCAAATCAGTTAGTAAACAACCCAAACAGGGATCTGTACACATTTTTACAGACAATTAACCGTTATCACAAGGGGCACAAATGGATTAGTAGGCTCATTAATGTCCCCGGATAATGGGCCCTTGATTGGAAATGTGAGAGAATGTAAAATAAGGAAGTCTGGGTTTGATTCAAATTGTGTTTGATCACGGCGCAATCCTTAACAACAGCCATAATTGGCAAATGGTGATAGTGCTTCCTTTTTTTGGGGTGCTTATTTTCCCAAAGAAAATCTGTTGTTACCTTCATTTTATTTAGCAAATAGGGCAATGAGGCTGATAGAATTTGTAGTTTTGTTAGATAGTTGTGAAGAGTTTTCTGTTGGTGCTTAGACAATCCTAGACAACAGTATGATGGAAAGCTTCTTTGAATTGTTTAACACATATTAATAATCCATGTAATTTGGAATTAATATATGAGTGAAAGAAAATAAATGAGTGAATTAATGAATGAATGAACCATATGAGTTCAATCCAAATGTGGATATATAGTAACATAATGAGTGTGCCCCCAAACTAAAGGTATGGAAGCTTTCCAATATACCAAATCATCCAACCATCCCTTAGTACAGAAATGTGATTTCCTCAATGCTTTATTTTTTCCCTTGGTTTGAAATTGCCTTACCACGCCCTCCACAATGCTAAAATCAAATTATGGCCCAAGTAAGTAAATCTCAAGGACGACTAGCAAATGGATGTGTCGTTCAAGCAAACCACCAACGCAGTAATTATAAAGCAGTCAAGGCCTTCTGCAAGTACAAGGAGGACAGCTCTCACCTCAAGTTTCTGCCAAACACAATTCTATAAACAGTGGATTTAATTTTTTGCAGACACAATTTCTCTGTAATCGAAGGCACTGGATTTCTAAATAAATACAGTAGTTTTCATATGACAAACCTGACTGGAAACATGCAATTTAATTATTCAAATGGATAAATACGGGTTTAATATTTACACTGAAGGAAAGTTAAAACTGTTCAAATCAACAGATGCTATGTTGCAATAGCACAGCTCTTGGTTACCGGAATAGTGCAATCATATATGGTTTGTCTCCATTAAATGATGGATGGCATTTTTTGGCCATGAGGCAAAGAAGCAGAAATAGTTAACCATTATCAAAATCAGGTATGGCATAACATGGCACAACCCTGCACTAGAACAATTGGGAAATTATGTTTTTGAGCTGTGACTCTTGTGGTTCCCATAAATACCAACCAATGAGCATCGTTGGCTCATATTGATAAACCGATGGGTCTTGTTGTCCAGCTATTTGCCCCACCCTGTTCTTTCCGCTGTGAAATATGCTTGTGATATTCGTTCCCGCTGTAATCCTATGCAACAAATACTGTGCAAGTTTTAAAAATGAATGTTAGCTTTGTCAACATGAGCTGGCAGAAAAATATCTACAATTGCTTAGGCCTCCTATTTAAAAAGAAAAAACGTCTGTTCCTGTCTTTAATTCCACTCTTCACCAGGCACCAGGAGGAAGTGAAATGAAGAAAGTTTTCAGCAGCTTTGTTAATCTGGAAATTGCCATGGCGGTATGCTATAATTAGCATGTCTGCACTGTGATACACAAGCCTGGACGGTTTCCTCTCCCCACACCCGACAAACGCAATCCTAATCCAGGAAATATCTTGCAATCACCCAATTGGAGTTGACGTTGGAGGTAGCCACAGAGGCGATTCCCATACACCCCTCCCAAAAGCTTCAAAGCTCTTGCTGGGCCTGTCCTGGGTTTCCCATGTGATGAAGTGTGACACTCCACAAACACAAAAGCCCCCGGTTCCCTCGTGGGCCCGCTTTGCTGTTCTTGGATGCCTCCAGCCACAGCAATTCCAAGTCAACTTAGTGGTTGTCGAAACCCGGCCCCAATATCTCTGAAGCGTGTGTGGTGCGATGGCTGGAGGTTTTGTTTTTGTGTAGTCTGTACTGTGGGTGTGTTTGTCTGTCTGACTGTGTATGTGTGTGTATGTGTGTGTGTGTGTGTGTGTGTGTGTGTGTGTGTGTGTGTGTGTGTGTGTGTGTGTGTGTGTGTGTGTGTGTGTGTGTGTGTGTGTGTGTGTGGGTGTGTGGATCTCAACAGCAAGATGATGTAATGTGCCTTCATAATGAAATAACGCTACCTGTTTGTCTCTAAATCTGTGGCTTTTCCAAAGTTGCTCTTAAGAAAGTTGCTCTCATTCTAGGGTGGATATTCAGAAAGACTTTTAGGAATACTTATTACAAAAACGTTTTTTGTATTTTTATTCAACCAAAACGATGTTTCTGCATTCCTACTTTATTTACTGTAACAGTCATGGTTTGTATCCCTGCCTTGATTCCTCCTTGTCCTCTACCTTATATTATCCTTCTCTTTTTCCATCTTTTTAACATAAATTTACATTTGACTTTGTCCAAAGTCCCTCCTCCATCGCTCTCTCTCTCTCTCTCTCTCTCTCTCACACACGTTCTCTTTCACACGTTCTGTCTCTCACACGCTCTCTCTCTCTCTCTCTCCTCTCTCTCTCTCTCTCTCTCTCTCTCTCTCTCTCTCTCTCTCTCTCTCTCTCTCTCTCTCTCTCACACGCTCTCTCTCTCTCTCTCTCTCTCTCTCTCTCTCTCTCTCTCTCTCTCTCTCTCCTTCTCTCTCTCCATCCAACCTTCGTCTCCTCGCCTCTTGTCCAGCAGGGCAGTGTCTGGTATTTTTTTCGCAGTAAGACGTCACCTTTTACTGAGCGGTGGGCCTGCACCCCACGGCCAGCCTAGCTTTACTCACTGCCAGAGCACAGCTAGCCCTGGCTCTGCCATTTGTCTTGTGGTTTTGAGTCAGGGATATTTGTCTAACACGCTGTCCAATGTCAACACAGTCTCTAAATACCCTCACTGCTGCATAAAGTGCGCTTCCTGAGGGAGCCCGAGATTAATGCGGAGGGCTAAAGGAAGAGGAGGAGGAGGAGGAGGAGGAAGATGAACTGGAGGGAGTGGAGGAGGAGGACGGAGGAAGGATGATCACGAGGAGGAGAGACGTCTTCGGTATGGTTATGGAGCGGGATAGAAAATAAGTAAGCCGGAGAATAAGGATGAAGCGGTGAAAATTGAAGACATATGGTATTGGAGCTGCATCGGTTATGTCCTTTTAATGATACATCGCTAGCGAGACCAAAATGATGAATCTCCTCAGATATTTTTCATGCTAAGTCTAAATTCAAAACCCCTTTTTAATCAAGATTTACAAAAACCTGTTCCAACATGATCTCAGATGCCCTATGTCCATTCACTCATGAAGCACACGCCAAAGAAACAGTGCACCCACAGAGGGTTAACCATTTTATAACCCCAGCCGGTGTGATAGATGGCGTACGATCATTCAGAGCCATTTCTAAACCTGTGACTAACTATAAATAACAAACAAAATCCAAGGCCTCCGCACCGAATTATCACGGGCGCTGTCAGATGAGAAACTGCCAGTGGGATGGGAGATGACCTCAAGTTTTACGGCCTAAAACTTGTTGATCCTGAGCGATTGATTGTCACCCCCCCCCCCCTCCCCTCCACCCATCGCCTCCCTCTCTCGGCCCCTCCATCGCCACCGCTGCCCCTGAATTTCTCGTACCACTGTTTCAGCAAGAACAAGATCACTTCTATCAGCAATTCTGCCATGAGAAGCACATCAGGGGCCCCCAGCCATTGCTTTTATGGGGGAAAATTCCATACACTTGGCCTAATATTCCTGGCTGCAGGAGTCCGGTGATTAAAGTGTATAAAAAGAGGGAGCAGTGCTACTAAAAGGCAGTGATTTAGTGAGCTGTCACCCAGTTCAGGCAGGACAACAAGTTCATGTCCCAGCAGGAGGCTGGTAATGAAAATGAAACAAGGAGCGAGACACCGTCTGGGGGCCGCGAAGGGGGTGGCGGTGTGTGCCGGTCGCAGGGGTTGTTGGCTGGGACAGGGTGGTGTGGTAGTGGGATGTTTGGGGGCGGGGGGGGGGGGGGGGGGGGGGAGTCATGAATGATACATGCATGTAGATGCAGTGTTTGTATGAGTAAGCAGATTTGTAGATATGAGCTCACCTTTGGGAAGGGCCTCATTGTGGATGTCGGTGGCCACTGGGTAGTGATACGCGTCGTGTTTGTTTAGAGATATGATGCTTGTGTGCTTGTGCGAATAATAACCAGCCCCCCGAAAAAATGGCCCCAGATTGGAAAGAAGTTATTACTAAGCTGACCCTCCGATGACCCTGCCGTCGACCTTGTAAAATAGAAGAATCCCTGACCCCAGTCATTTCCAGACATGCAGGATTCATCTGCTGCCTGCCTGCCTGTCTGTCTGTCGTCTGTCCGTGCTGAGCGGGGCTCGATCCCTTTGCCTACCAGCCGGCTATAAAAGCCACATCCTGATGGTCCTTCCTATGTTGTTTTTATTAGCCACATCCCACCCACCCTCCAAACCGGCCCCCCCAACCCTCCCCCCACCCCCCCCCCCCACAACCTCCTCCACTGCACTGACCTCTGTCGCCACACCCAGAGCACAGACTTCATGCTAGCCCTTGGCTAACCCCACGGAGCCAGGGTTCAGGGTCAGGCCGGGGGACTCTCAGCCAATTGGGCGGCTGCCCAGAGGAACCAATGGGGCCATTAGTACCAGGACAGACGTAGGAGACCGAGGAACCCCTCTGATGTTCCCCAGGGGCCTTCCAAGAGGGAGGGCCCCGTGGTGTGTTTATGACATCTTAAACTTTGCAGGGCCTCTCGCACACATGCACCGACACGCACACATACACACACATACAAGCGCACACACACACACACGCACACGCACACACGCACACACACACACGCACACACACACACACACACACACCACACACACGCACACACACGCACACACACACACAGACACATACAGACACACACGCCGACACGGAACATGGCAACAATACAATGCCGTGTATTCAACTGTCACATTAAAGTGAAAATAGAAAATTCCTGGCGTTATTGTCAAAGGGCACGTCTACCTAATTGAGTGCAGGAGTGAATTTGATCACTCCGGGGTTTTCTTTCAGAGTGAGAGGAATTAAACCTTGCATCATTGTAAAAAAAATAGACAAAGAAAACACCCGCGATAAAGTCATTTCCCGTACACATCTATCAGCGCTGGTATCCGGTTTTATGACGTCATGCCTTTCCTTTAAGGCAAAGGGCCCTTCTCCAGTCAAACACCTGGAGGTACTAACTTTGACCGATTTCTGCTGAACAATAGTAAATGGCAAGAGTTTAATATTGGAAACCCTTTGTTGAGTTCCAGGATTGGCAACAGGGTCTGATAAAAAGGAACAGCGAGAGATTCTGAATAAGGAGAACATTAGCAATAAACTGAAGGAGAGATGGGGAGAGTGAATTTGGGAAGTCAAGTTGTAATACATCATAAAGACATCCTAATATGTTTTATGAATTTTTTACATCTTTCCATATTGGTCTAACTCGCCTCTCACCCTGTGTCTCTTTCTTTCTCTCTCTCTCTCTCTCTCTCTCTCTCTCTCTCTCTCTCTCTCTCTCTCTCTCGCGCGCGCTCTCTTACTCTCTCTCACTCTCTCGCTCTCTTACTCTCTCTCTTACACTCTCTCTCTCTCTCTCTCTCTCTCTCTCTCTCTCTCTCTCTCTTTCTCTCTCTCACTTCCTATATTACTCTCTTGGCTTTGAGATCATTAAATCAAGAACATGATGTCTGCAATGTCCTGTTGTAGGACGAAATGATACAAAACATGGAGGACACACACACACACACACACACACACACACACACACACACACACACACACACACACACACACACACACACACACACACACACACAGGCACAGGCACAGGCACCCACATAACAATATAAAGTGTGTGAATCCCTGGATGTTAACATTTAATACCGACGCTGTTTCCGAAAGTGCACTTATTTCCTTAGCAACTATGATTACACAGTCGACTAAAACTGCCTATAATGCCATAAATCTCCTACGAATTGTGTTTCATAGTAGACAACACAGCCGTACCAACATAAACTCCCCCCCCCCAAAAAAAAAAAACAGCCGGCCTGCTTGGTGAAATGGCCTGTTGGGCATAACAAATGCAGGCTGCTTATGACACTCTAATGGCTTCATTTTTCACCCAGCGTAACCTGCTAATTTTTACGGCGCAACGTCCTTCACTCAGTCGCATGTCACTAAGTCATCGGCACGCCGCTCTTGCCGCGCTGATATATGGCGCCCGGACGATGATGTCAGCGAAAAAACACTTTCAATAATTGCCGTGATGAATATCCTCAACCTTCTAGCACCTTCCCCTTCCCTCCACCACCGCTGCAAAGCAACCCATATCCCCATCTCCATCACCCCCCCCACACATCAAGCCACACACATCTTCTGCAAAGTTCATCTGTCAGTCCTCCTCGGTCCCTCAAACCCAGGCTGGGTTGGAGTCCCAGGTAATATATGGAGCAGGCGGCCAACCTTGTGTTTCCAATGCACTCTAATTACATTTTTTCATAAATTTTTTCATAAAGCGAGACTGCGCATCCCTGTACAAAATGTTGAGTTAAAGAGATGCAGATAAAGAGAGAGAGAGAGAGAGAGAGAGAGAGAGAGAGAGAGAGAGAGAGAGAGAGAGAGAGAGAGGGAGAGAGAGAGCGAGAGAGAGAGAGAGAGAGAGAGCGAGAGAGAGAGAGAGAGAGAGAGAGAGAGAGAGAGAGAAGGTGGGAAGGGAGGAGTTGGATTTCTAAATTGATAAATCACATAAACATAAACAGTTGTATAAATTTTTACACTTTTGTCAGGTAGATTGATTAAATTAACAGATCTGATTGTGGTAGTTCCCTATTTAGTTGTTTACGCTATTGTAAGTCAGAAGGATTCAATGAGCAGATTGTCATTGTTGCAGTTCCCTCGAGACAATGTCATTCTCATGCTGAATGAAAGGGAATGGACCATGTATAAATAAACGTTGTGTTATCTGGATATTGAGTGGATGTTTACTTTAGTGCGCAGGTAGAAACTGTGTCACGTCCTTCTCGGGCCCCCTGCCAGTTTGAGCCGGGTCTAGAAGACCAGGGTGGTTTCCCCCTGGACGGTTCAAAATTGTTTGGGAGGAAAAGGGTGAAAGAGATACGTAAACCGGGGGAAGACTATAGAGGGCCTGGGACATTAGCTAGGATCCCAGGGTCAACCCTATACCACTGACATACGATAACGATAGTGATATTAATACAGCATAATACCTTGTGTTGTACATAAAAACTGTTAATGAATGTGATTATCTTTTTCTTGTTTATAATAACAATACAAATATAGAAAATAAAAAAAACCTAACAAAACATTGATTTACCTGATAAAACAGTCATATCGAATAAATACATTTAAATAATTCAAGTTGGTGCAAAAAAAGGAATTAGGTAAAAGGTTAGTTAAATAAAACAATGACAAAGATGAAGCTAAAGTTTGAAATGGTTGGAGTGACTGAACACAAGAGCTGGATGCAAGGGGCAGCATCAAAGACTCTACAGGATGCCTCTTAGATCCAAAAATTGGACTTATAATTGGTGCTCAGCAGAAATATACCAAAATGGAAATGGGAATCAAAATTAACCTCCAGCCTATTCAAATGTGATTCAGATAATTCCCTTTTTATCCTCGAGATCTCTGGTGGACTCTTTTGGGAGGGAATTCGACAGGCGTGTGCATGAATGAGGTTTTCAGCCTGTGATACTCAATGTGATAAGTGATAGGAGTCAATTAAGCATCTATGATTAACCTCCTATGGTTCACGGTCAATTATGTGTCCCATTAACTCCGTAGTACGACACACAACATGTGCCGAACAAAGGGAAGATCTG
>NC_082386.1:15287679-15290179 GCF_031168955.1 Gadus macrocephalus
GAGGCTGCGGGTGGGAGTGGAGTGTGGGGGGGGAGTGGGGGGGGGAGAGGCCAGGGGAAGAACCAGAGTCAGGGTGGAAGGGGGGAGGAGGGGAGGTGCAGCCAAAGGAGGTGCAGCAGGAGTTTCCCCATGGCGCTCTTCCACTTCGACCTCAAATAAAGTCAGCTAACGTCACACACACCCCTCCCCCTGTCTCACTCTCCCTCTCTCTGCTCCGGAGGCCGGTTGCTGATGTGTCACCGGCCGGCCAGGTAGTCATCCTCGCTCCTCCTCCCCACCTCCTCCCCTCCTCCCCCTCCTCCCTCCTCACCTCCTCCCCCTCCTCCCCTCCTCCTCCTCTTCCCTCCTCCTCCCTCCTCCTCCTCCTCTCGTCTTCTCCACTTCCCTCGGCCTCTTCCCTTCTCCTCCTCTTCCCTTCTCCTCCTCTGCCCTCCTCCTCCTCCTCCACTTCCCTCGGCCTCCTCCTCTCCATCCTCCTCCTCCCCCCCCCCCCCCCCCTCCCTCCACCTCCCCCTTCCCTCTGTGTCGTCCAAGGCCGATGTGAGCCTGGCGGCGTGGGTAGAAAAGGTGATGGACAAGACAAACAGGAGACTGCTGATAGCGGCCCCGAGACGCCAGAGACTTCCACACAAAAGGCATCAAGTTTCTGTTCCTCGCTGCAAATGAGCGGCGGCTGATTGAAGGCAGATAAGGTTCAAATGGAACTGTTAGGTCGGGTAATGAGATTCCCTGAGTGTATGTTTGGATTAGGTGATTACAGACCTTGCCTTCCTCTTCATAGCAACGCACACACACACACACACACACACACAGATGGACAAGCACACACATACACAAACACACACACACCCACACACGTGGACGGATTCGCGCACACACCACCACACAAGCACGCACATTTTGTGACACACTCATTCACACGCAAACACACACACACACACACACACACACGCACACCGAAGTGTGGACATGAGGTGATCATTGAGAGGAAGAGTTCATGAAATAGTGAAACATAACTCTTTCTTCTTCCACCCTCTGTTCTTTTAATAGGGAGGTGTAGATGAACAAAAGGAAATGGCTTTTGAAAATAGACACAGCTGGCAGGGCCCAAACAATGGCCCAGCTGGTTCTTCTTGGAGGTAACGATCCTCAAGGCTTCTCCCGAACGCCTCCATCCAGATACTGTTCTAATAAAAGTATGGCCGCCGTACTAAGACAGAGAAACACTCGCAATAACACGCCTCTGAGGTTGCCAAACACGCACCTGCTTCGCCGAGGTTCAAGTCACGAACGCTGGGGGAAGCCGAGAACAACACTTGGTTTGAGGAAAATACAGAATTTTGTCCCTTTAACCTCAATTACAGTCCTATCCAACATTCGATTTGTATGTCTGCCTGTCTGTCTATCTCTCCGGTTGCCCACCTATCTGCCCGTCTGTCTCTCTGTTTTGCCTGTCTGGCTGTCTCTGTCTCCAGTATTTTTGTTATGGTTTATTCATTTGAATAAACCAATCTGGCGTTTCGGGCGTCTTCGTCCCAGTACTGCAGTTACCTATGCATGAGGCTTTGATTTCCACATATGTAGATTGACATGTGCTGAAAGGTTTATAGGTTTAAGTGTGCCGTGCATAATTAACCTGTGCTCCAATTTTATTTCAACTGACAGGGAAACCACCGAATAGACCCGCAGAAGCTCACTTCAATACCAGTGTGTGTGTGTGTGTGTGTGTGTGTGTACGTGTGAGTGTGTATACATTGTTCCTTTTGAAAAGTTTGTCACGGTGACAGCGTCACCGGGGTTTGTGACACTGCCTGTCATGCTGAAGATCTCTGCTGCCTCTGTTGCTGTCACTCCCGATCAGCTCTCATTTCTTAAGTTTACGCTCGCAAATATTCAAAAACCCACATTACCATACCCTCCATTGCCAGGGGGAGGGAAATGAAAAGAGAGGCAATAATCTCTCTCTTTCTCGTCTTTATCTGGGAGCTATCCTTCAGCAAAGTGCTCAACGGTAGACATTTTTAGCTGGAGCTTATGTGAGTGAGAAGGATATTAATGTTGTGATTGTCATCTTTTTCTTTTCTCTCTCTCCTCTCTCACTCGGTGAGGAACCGGCTTATGTTCTCTATCGCAAACATGCTGAAAAGTTATTCTTTTTTTTTAATGCTCCTCGTAAATTATTCTATTCCACCCCAGGTTAAATGGCAATGTCACAAAGGAGTGTGTATAAAATTATTAAATGCGGCACACAATAGTTTGGGGGGTAACGCGGGGGTGGCTTACATGCACGTTTAATTGCATTACAAGACAAACACTTAGCAGCACAATGCACAATCACAGCAGGACAATTTCACAGCGCTTTTGCACCCAAAACACACACACACACACACACACACACACACACACACACACACACACACACACACACACACACACACACACACACACACACACACGCCCTGCCTGGCATGGATTGTGGCACATCCGTCACGATGGCCCT
>NC_082386.1:15292679-15295179 GCF_031168955.1 Gadus macrocephalus
AGAGAGAGAGAGAGAGAGAGAGAGAGAGAGAGAGAGAGAGAGAGAGAGAGAGAGAGAGAGAGACAAAGCAGGCAACTTGAGCCAAATTCGACTTTTGTTTTGCTTTATGCTTAATTAGTTTAACTCTTAAATCATCTCATATGCACAATATTCTATGTATATATATTCTCTCTTGTATATTTCTTTTTTTGAGCGCTATGCCTCGCAAAGTACAATAAAAGTTGGAGTATGATGAATCACAGCCTTTCAAAGGCAAAAACCAAATGACTTTGGATGTTTGATGTCCGCATAATACAGCTGGCCTGGCATCATATGTGCATGAATTGAAAGATATTGCAGATGTTGCGAGAGCACACGATTCCTACAGTTTACTTAAGGCTCAGATGCCGATAATCGACGATACTTTAAATGACCTTTGACATTTTGATAAGCCGACCCCCAGATCGGCTAATTCCATATATTTCTCACTCTGACGTTTAACACTGTCAGAGTAATCGCGCCATTAACCCGTTTAACATAAGACTTTAACGACTGACCTTTAGACCGCTTAGCTTAATTCTAGACATGGGCAGACCCAGAGGTGTAGGCTATGCTGTTCTGGTTCCCATCACTGTGGGGGAGAACCAGTTGTTAGGGAAGAAATCCCACCTAGCAACCACAGATGGCTGCCACATGCCGTCCATCTGTCCATTTGTCTTGTCAGAATAGTTACGATGGGAGAGGGTATTCCAGGACTATGATTTCTTCGAAACACAGAGTCAACTACTAAAGGGCTCACTTTTCATTTATTTTAGTGAAATGTTCTAACCATTGTCATTTTATATTTATTTGTCACCTTCTAAGCGTCCGAGTGTAACATGTTAGTTGGCAAGCAAATAACCATATATTCATGTTGTCCAATAACAAAACAATCTATTTGATTGAAATCAAAGTACCCCCACATAATAAGAGAGATTTATAATAAAATAGATTTTTCCTTGACAAAATAAATGTGGATGCAGTGTTGCATGGCCATATTAAATGCCCAAAGACTAGCCTAGGGCAGGTCCACATTCCCATATGCATGCAATGACATACATTTCACACTGTCCTTGCTTTGCCATTCTAGTGCACACTGGGGCTTACGTTCATTCTTTTTGCTAGCTGCTTCTGATGTCCCTCCACCCATAAGTAAGCAATGAATAAGCTGTAGCTTCCAATAAAACTGTATGGTGTGCAAAGCAGGGTTGAAATATCGTTATAACTGTGTGTGTGTGTGTGTGTGTGTGTGTGTGTGTGTGTGTGTGTGTGTGTGTGTGTGTGCGGGTGTGTGTGTGTTTGCGTAGATGCATTTGTGTATGTTTCTTGTGTGTGTGTGTATGTGTGTGCTTGTGTGTGTGTGCGTATGTGTGTGTGTCTGTATGTGCTTGTGTCTGTCTGTGTGTGTACGTATGTGTGTGTGTGTGTGTGTGTGTGTGTGTGTGTGTGCATGTCTGTGTGTGTGTGTTCATGTGTGTGTTTATGCATGCATGCATTTATATGTTTGTCAGTGGATATGTGTGTGTGTGAGAATACGTGTGTGTGTTTGTGTGTATGCATTAAAAAAAAAAAAAGGTTAACAACGGGACTGCCACACCGCACCACAACACAGAGGACAAGCAATGTTGCAAATGACAACAAAGGACTTTGACACCATTGTACACACAGCGAGAAAGCGCTATCCACCGGCGCAATTACAAAATTACAAGAGTGGTACACTGGGCTCTTTCTCATTAGAATATTACCTCTGGCTCTCAGCAGCACGTTGAAAGCCATTAAGATGACCTTCACATGTCGACCGCTCATTAAAGTGGGCCGAGATGCTCTTTTGGTGGCTGTAATGAGGGGACCAGCATACACACCCACGCCACTGTGGGACTCCATGACAATGTGGGGTCCGGACTGCAATTATGAGGACCTTTTGAAAAGTTCACTTGTATAATGTTCTTCTTTTCACTGGTAATGACATTGTGGACCATGATCACTCTTCCACTAACTTAATATCAGATATAAACGGCGAGGAGTTGTGTGTTTATGTGTGTGTGTGTCTCTGTTGTCAAAAATGCAGCTGTACAGTACACATGCCGGTGCTCCTTTCAGCGTGTGTAATCTATCCCAGCCTCGCTCGCTGTCCTTAATCTTTTGATATTACAAGCCATTCATCATTTCATCTTGACACCTTCATACAATAAAACATACAGTAATTAATTTTGTTAGACGCAAAGAGAAAGATAGAGAAACAGAGAGAGGGAGAGAGAGGGAGAGGATGATGAAAAGATGAGAAAGGGATTAGTGAAGAGGAGTATAAAAAGGAGTCCCGATTCAAAATTGAATATAGGATATTCTTTTTAAACAATGCAGTTGTCACCGAAGAAATTACTTTCAAATTTCACATGTGTCAAATCAAGATTAAATGTATGATACCACAGTGTCCCAACGAAAATTGAGTTATCATTTTAATATTTTAGAAGTGTCAATCCAG
>NC_082386.1:15300179-15361995 GCF_031168955.1 Gadus macrocephalus
TTCATGCCCAACGACATCATAAATGCTGTGTTGAAAAGTCCTAACAACCACACTGTCCCAACCCCAACCCCCCTTTGCCTCATCTCTGGTGCAGTGTTGCTGTCCGGAACAGGAGAGCTGTCCCACAGCACGATAGAGGGCCTCGGCTCCTGAAACTATAGATTCAGCTGTCAGCCAAGTAGGACTAAAAATATTTATATATCTTAGCCCTCTCTTCTGTGGACTTGTTTTCTGGGACATCACTCAAAACAACACTGCAAGACAGCAAGAGATAGAAAGATAGATAGACAGATGGACAGAGAGAGAAGAAGACACAAAGGGAAAATGACAGAGTGTGTGTGTGGATGTGTGTGAGAGAGTGTGCACCAAGAGAGACTAGAGAGAATATCTATAATTCAAATAAACAGGGAAAAATATTATCACTCTTAGACTGCCTGAGGACGTTGCTGGAGAACGTTGCTGGCTTGTCGAAAGGCATAAATAAACAAGGCCTCCGCGAGCTTTACACACACAGCAGCAAATCCTACAGCCGCCCGCTTGTTGTCAGTCGGCTCGTCCCAAGTTAATACTGGAGTTATTGTTGTTGTAGGGAAAACACTCCCCTCGCATGCTGTGCTGAGCTTGTAGCTGGCCATGCCATCCCGAGCCTTTGTTTGTTTAATGTCCTGTGGTGGCTTGTGATTGGTCTAAATGACCTGTGACACCTCATTACTTGCATGCGCTCTCTCTCTCTCTTTCTCTCTCTCTCTCTCTCCTTCTCTCATGTTATTAATGTGGCGACGTTGAAATAAAAAGGAAAGCAGGCATATTAACCGCACTCTTAATGGTGTTGGTTTTGATTAACGTCACCAACAGTAAAATGACAGCGAGGTTAATGGGAACTTTGAACAAAACCCACAAACGCATGAATGTGTGTGTGTGTGTGTGTGTGTGTGTGTGTGTGTGTGTGTGTGTGTGTGTGTGTGTGTGTGTGTGTGATGTGTGTGTGTATGTTTTTGTGAACTCAAATAATTACACACACACACACACAGACTCTCATGCATAATAAAAAAAGGGTTATATATATATATATATATATATATATATATATATATTTAACAATCTCCACTGATATCATCTTACGGGGATTTGGGGGCAGATATGATGAAGATGAGCATGAAGAAAACAAAGACCCCAGGACCCAGGTCCCCAGGACGCCTGCTCTGACTACAGCACAGGACGCCTCATTAGGGACAGTGATGGATGTTCCAGAAGCTGCCACCAAGCTTTACCCAGGAGAAGGAGGAACCCTGGGTAGTCGTATTGTTCTTAGTATTAGTGTTGCCGGTGTGTTTATGAACTGACACTTAATTAAAGGGGTGGAATTATGCCAGCTACGTTAACTAGCCACTTTTTCGGTTTGAACGCAAACTGTGATATTGTGGAAAGTAGGGGGAAAAATGAAAAGGGTGTACAGGAATGCGCAGAGAAAGAAATGCCGACAGAGAAGCGGTCAGTGCTTTGATGATTTAATACTCAAATGACAACAGGCGGAAAGAAGTAAATCATTTGGGAGAAGATTTATGGATTTTTTTTCACTTGTTTTACAGCCGGAAATATAAATTTTGTGTCAAACGAAATAAGCCGTGCTTCCTGGTGAGAAAATAAATTAAGTTTCAACCCCCTTTTGAAAGTTGAAATGTAAAAGTTGGAAAAGGGGGGAATTGCAGTGCTTTATTGTTATAGTGGGTGTCCTGGAGTTTTATTCAGTTTCTTCTGTCAGTGCAAAATGCCTCGAAAGATTTTTCAGAAATTGCCTCACAAAACAATCCCTACCACTTCTCTGGAGTTTCAGGTTCAGTCCATCGTGATCTATGGTCCTCCAGAGATTTTTCGCCAAGAAAACAGAAGACTACACAATTATATGTGTATAGGTCATACATATTTGCAATATCTATGCAAGATCTAAGCATTAATTGAAAAAAAACATAGCATTTTATTTTATTTTCTAGGAGCAAGTAGCCTAGGTCTCAGGGGCAGTAACAGAAGTTGCTTACATTGTAGACAGAGCTGATCCTTATCTTAAAGCCTAACCTCTTATCTTTTATCCAACCTACATTTTAACCCCCCCCCCCCCCCACACACACACGCAAACTCGACCACACACACACACACACACACACACACACACACACACACACACACACACACACACACACACACACACACACACACACACACACACACACACACACACACACACACACACACACTACTTTAGTTGAGTATCAGATTTACAGCTGATAGTTTACTTTTATACCAGAGGAGGTCATCCGATATTATATTTTCTCTTTCCTAAAATGGCTACAGCCAAGGTCCCAGACGTATAAAACGTGCCGTTGACAGCGATACATTTCACATGATGACACTACTCTGAAACAATCTTGATATTGGCTTTCCCTGTCATAAAGAAAACCTGACCGCAGTCCTGCTGGCTGCTCAGCGGGTATGTTTGTCTTGTGTTTGTGTGTTTGTGTGAGTGTTTGAGTGTGTGAGTGTGCACAGAGCTGTCTAATGCCTGTATTTCCGGCCGGTGTGTGTCAGAGAAGCAAAGGCAAGACTACAGCCCTGTGAAAAGTGAAAGATAACGAGAGATAGGTGAAAAAAAAGTAAAGGAGGTAAAAAACAACAATTACAACAAAAAACATAATATAAATATAAAACGATTAAATTATGTTAAATAATACAAAACACATTAAATGCTGAAATACAAAACCATAAATAACGCACAACAATAACACATATTGCCGGAATTATATTCTTCTCAGTGGAAACTACTGAGCATATAGACTCATATAGAGTATAGCGCATATTGAAAATAAATGTACATGGGACATTTGAAGGGATTTGGCCCCTGCTGAAGTGACAGAACGACAGATACGGGGAGAGAGAGCGAAACTGGATGAGAAAATAAAGGGATAGGACAAGGAATAAGGGAGGTGAGCGAACAGGCAGCACAATAAGGAAAGAGTCGAGGAGGGTTGTATTCCAGGGAGGTGGGAGAGAGATTGGGGAAGAGGGGTGGGGTGTTCTGGCAGGTTCTTCATCATCTGCTTAGGCATTCTCTCCGGCCGCCCGTAAAAAGTCATGGGGCTTCTCTCGAGAACAGTTTCCCTCAGCAACGAGCACAGGTATAAATATACCCCCCCCCCCCCCCCCCCCCCCCCCCCAACCCACAGAATTACACACATTACGGACACAGTCCCACTCTGAGAAAGTTGCAAAGAAAACACAAACGAAAATGGATGATTAAAGATGTGTGGTCCATTAAAGAAGTAAATATGTTTGATAAAATTGCCTTTGGAATTTAACCATAATGGCCAATCAAATAATTTGGTGAATCTTTTGAAATAATTATAATTAAAAAAATATATATAAAGAATATATTAGTTCCCCAAAATATTTTTGGAGATCTGCTACTATTGAATCATCATTGAAGTACAGGATTATGACCAGGGCTCTATTCATTCAAAACAATATTTATGCAAGTTTAATGAATGGAAACATCATTTGTTTACCTCCTATAGCACAATATTTTAGCTGGTACACGCTGTTTTTTGACTTACTGTCTTCCAAAGTGGTTTGGAATGTTCCAGGAAAATGTAATGGATTGTAAAGTGTATGTTCTGTTGGTGGTAGTGCATGCATGTGTGTGTATGTGTGTTTATGTAATTCAACATTTAAACTAAATGAATCGAATATCTTACATTTCATTTGTATATGAACTACCAGCGGAAATCACACTTCACACTAACACAGATCTAAGCAAAATATAACTTTTGTCAAAACTTACATGATAAATTTTGTTAAATTGGATAACTTTTCAGATTGGACGAATAGCCAGAGACGTTTCGCAACAGCAGGGCTGGCTCTCTCCTAGAGGTTCGCCGAAGTCTCTTAGGGCTTTTTAACATTTCAATAAAAAACATTTTAAAGAGTTGGCTGACTTTGACGATGAGAGAGCAATGAGAGAAAAGGGGCTGAAAACTGCTGCAAAATGTTATAGCACACAAGCTTAGAAGTTAAAGAGAGCAGCCCCATTTCACAGATAAATCAATGGCATGACGCTAAGGTGGTTAAACATGCTGAGAAATCAGAAAGACAATAGTAAAAACCAATGCAGTACTCTCACTGACTAAATAAAGCTCGCACATGAGTGTACCTAACTTTGACACAATTTATGAATTGCGTATAAGTTATTTCATGACTTAGAAAAATAATTAAATGTAAGTACATAAACAGAGAGTTTTGACGTTCAGTCAAGTTAATCGAGAGTTCATAGCATTTAAAACAGTTGGCTCTCTTTTTGTTTGTTCCATCACATGAATGAATCCTAAGTACAACCAGAGACATAATCAACCTTTGATACAAGAAGGCCAACACTGACAGAAATAATCCACTGGCCCCCATCTTAATGAATAATTGATGTCCATCTTAACAGGCTAATGAATGAGTGTGGTTTCTGTCTGAGTGATAACCCTCTTGTTGGACAGCTTTCCCAGGAGGCACTGGGGGCCGTGGAGAAGGAGGTGCCATCCTCTATAACATTTATAATTGGTCACTTGACATGAGTGACTTGAGTGCGTCTGTGTGTGTGTGTGAGTTTGTGTGTGTGCGTATGTGTGTGGGTGTATGTGTGTGTGTGTTTATGTGTGTTTGTGTGTGTGCGCCTCTCACACCAAGAATGGAGAGTGACCCCTCACACCCTATCATTTATTAGCCAGGTCCCAGGTTATCACAGCAATTAGAGTTGAAATAGCAGCAAACAAGCGAACACAAACAAAAGTATAATAAACCATACAATTAACCCCCAGCAGAGTGAAAAGTGACGCATCTGCTGAGGAAAATCAAACACAGCTCCCTTTTGTCCTTTGAGCTCAACCATAAAAAAAATGAAAGTGATTGCAAACAGAAGAAAGAAGAAGAAAAAACAGGACACTTGAAATCATATGCCAGGTATGCTGGTGCCTGAATGTGTGTGTGTGCGTGTGCGTGTGTGTGTGTGCGTGTGTGTGTGTTGCTGTGTTTCTGAGCCCAAAAAACAAAAAGATATGTGGAGACGGGAAAATGCACCTAACGCTGCTCACAACGGTGTGCAATCGCCCTGGGCTTGTCCAAACAATCATACTCGCATTTTAGCAGTATTTGGCCTCCACACACACACACCCTGGTCCACAGGTCTGATAACATTCTCACCGTGGTTTCGGTGTGCCACTGACTAAACAATGCCTTATTGACACGAGCACCGGGTCTCACAATGGCCACAAAACATCGGGGTTCCTGTTTTTGTTGACAGTATTTGAGCTCTCCATTGAGTGCCAAAGTCACTGTGGACACAGCGATGCATAATTGGAGCTCGCTGTCATACAATACAACAAATCAGCCCTTTAAATGTTTGAGCATGATAAGGAATGGAGAAGGCATACACGACCACACACACACACACACACACACACAACCATTCCCTCCAACGCACCCACACACACACACACACACACACACACCTAGACACACACACACACACACACACACACACACACACACACACACACACACACACACACACACACACACACACACACACACACACACACACACACACACACACACACACACACACACACACACACAGAGCAGGTCAGAGGGTGACGGATGGGGTGTGGTGGGGCCTGGTGGGGTGTGGTGGGGGGAGGGGGAAGTGGAAGTGTGGAAAGTGGAAAGTTGATAGAAGAGGGGGAGAGTTGAGGAGGCATAAGATTCACACGCCACTAGGGGACAGTAGTAAGTCATGGACTGAAGCGGTGTGGGTGTGTGAATGAGTGGGGTGTGTGGGTTTTTTTTTTTGCTTGTGTGCGTGTGTGAGCGCGTGTGAGCAGCGCACCGTGAACAAAAGACTTTCTTTGTTGCACTCTCAGATAATAAAAGAATTCAGAAATAGCTACTTGACTGCTTTACAAAAGATCTCGACAACGCGTTGGCCCCGTAATGCACAGCAACAGCTCTGGATTTACATAATCATATGAAATGTAAACCAGGAAGAGGCACTACAGCCAATAAACAAACTGAATGCCAGTGAGAGAGAGAGAGAGAGAGAGAGAGAGAGAGAGAGAGAGAGAGAGAGAGAGAGAGAAAGAGAGAGAGAGAGAGAGAGAGAGAGCATTTTGTTCCCTGTGGACTTAATGTAAAGAGTATATTTAACGCTATCTATATATTTGGTATACCTGATCATAATAATAGGACAATGATGACACATTTTGTAGTTGCCATTTTAGATATTCATTTGAAAACAACCTTTCCAGGTGAATCCATACTCTGTGGCACTATGGAAGGAAACCATTTGGAAATTCAATCCATTGAAGTATAGCTTTTCATGCAATTTTTGGAAAAACAAATACATATTATTGAATAAAAACACGCCGGTTTCACACTTTTACACACAGAAAAGTTACACTGCCAAAACGTATAAAAGCTATAAGACAAGGTGCAAGCGCTAATGAGATCCCAAAAACAAATTTATTTTTGAATGAACATGGTAAAAAAAATGTATTCCATTAAACCCGACTCCACATGCACTGTCCCAGCCCTGTTTAGACACACACGTGTACTTTGGACATTATTACATACGTTTGGGACTTCTTTGTGACTGGTTTAACCGGAGAAGTTAACACCCCTGTGTATTTCTGACATGAGATAACACTGTCAGGGAAGAACAAGTGTTTCTTCGCTATGGCAACCATGCACATATACACAAAACATGTCCCCCCCCACCTCCCTACCTCCTCCCTCCTCAATCCTCCTCCTCCTTCTCCTCCTCCAGCAATTAAAAGCAGAACAATAACAAAATGCAACTGCTGGTGCCGACTTCTACACAGTAGTTATGCCCTTCGTTAGTTTCAGAGTGCTCCTCATGAATTAGTTACGTCAGTTAATTGCATGTTTATTACACTCACAGTCAGGGAGAGAGGCACTAACTGGTTCAGGAGCAATGTTTGAGCACATATAGGGTCAATGAAAAATAAATTGGGCTTTTAGATCAAGACCAATTGTTGTAAATGGGAGCGGTAGGGTATGAAACATAATTTTTGTGATTAATGTTTATTTGCATATAAAGAATGCGTTATTGAAGAGCATTATAGTTAACAGGACAATCCAGATTTTAATATTAATCACCCATGAACGGGTACCGAAACACCTTATTTGTTATTTTGATGAAAACTTACAATTTGTGTAAATAGACAGCAAATTACATTTTAAGGCAATGTGAACAAAGGCCGTGAATAACAACAAAGTGCCCAAATAACACAAAGCTCAGAGCCCTAACACCATGTTGGTTAGGGATGTTTGCATTGATTTCAGGTGCTCCGAAAGCAATACATTAAACACCCCTATTTATTCGGCGTTAGGGGAGAAAAACAAGAGAAATATAAGAATCATCCGACAGCATAATCTTTCTTTGTGTTTACACGTGATCGTCTCCTTGCTCTGATCTCCAGTGTGTTTCATTACCCAGTGACATGTCTGAGTGACACCGTGCACGAGCTGTCTCAGCCATGTGCCAAGGTTCCCCTCATCACCACCACCACCACAACCACAATAATAATAATGACTATTCCAAAGCCGCACACTATTTGTGTTATTGTTGTGCGATGATGTCAGCCACGGCGGCCCCTGACGTTAGCTCTGCTATCAGCGGCAGCGTACGAATACAAACACATTTGCCTCAGTTATTGACCTTTATCTCCCCACTTTCTTGACAGCCTTCTCCAGTTATTGACAATGCAAACACATGGGGCAAAGCATAACCTTTCATTTACAGAGCTCTCTCCCTCTCTCTCTTTCAGTCTCGTTTGCTAGCTCAATCGCTCGCTCGCGCTCCCCTCTGCTCTCTCTGCTGCTGCGATTTGTTTAAATAAGATGGGCTAGACAATGGCACCACTCGTTCCTCCTATCACTCTTTCACTCCAAATTTTCCATGGGATAATATCATTAGACCCAATACAATGGCTGCTATTCACCCCTCGATACACAGATATCTCAAGTATTCAATATCATTGTGACATGTTGACATTAGTGCAAGAGTGTTGTATCCCGATTTGTTTGCTCACAATGTCACACAAGTGTCACACGTCACGTTACTCCTGAGGCAAGAAGACAACAGTAGGGCTTCTAAATGACCCCGGGTTTAAATATAATCATACATCGGGTTACGTGGTCTATATATAGATATAGGCCTACATAGTCACGTTTGGAAGGAAGTTAATCTGCATATATCAACAATAAAAATCTAACAGATATAAACTCAAGTCATACATTATAAAGCTTTACAAATTACTTTGACGTAGAATGAAATGAAATCAATAAAGTGAAGACAAAATAAATTAATAAATGTATATTTATGTTCTTTGTATCTATATCTATGTGTGTGTGTGTGGTGTGTGTGTGTGTGTGTGTGTGTGTGTGTGTGTGTGTGTGTGTGTCGATACATCTGTATTCACAGTGCATCCCGACAAACTGTAAATAATAATAGGAAGAATGACACCCAAAAATAATAGTATCCTGAAAATGATATTGGACCTATAAGCTCATTATGTGGAATAATTTACTGCACTGCACCTCAATTCAAGGTGAATAACAATGCTCATAAAGAGAGACTGCTCGTATTCCACTAATGATTCTCCTGGAGGATTCATTGTTTTCCAACGTTTCCTCCCGCATTGTGGCATGAAAAATAGCGTACATGAAGTGTGCGTCCCCAACCGGTGTGCAAGGCACTTCAGCACCCCCCCACCCCCCCACCCCATCCACCCACCCAAATTACATTTTCAACAATCCAGACCAACGTTTGGTGACTGGCCGTGGTTCATCACAGAGAAACAAAGACATCAAACTATATTTGTTAATGAGAAAAATGCCTGCAGGATATCAGGGGTGGGGGGTGGGGGGGGGGGGTGGGAGAGAGAGAGAGAGAGAGAGAGAGAGAGAGAGAGAGAGAGAGAGAGAGAGAGAGAGAGAGAGAGAGAGAGAGAGAGAGAGAGAGAGAGAGAGAGAGAGAGAGAGGCCAAACTAGTCCAGACACAAGCTGCATTCAAGCTGCTGTCTGTGTGGTGATGGTGGTGTCTATATGCGTGCTATTGGCCCCACCTCCCAGAGCGGGGTGGGCAGAGAGAACACACGCATGCAGAAGCACAGAAACACACACGCACACACACATACACGCACACACGCACGCACACCCATACACACACTTATGAACTTAAAAATCCATTAAACCATTCGTTCTTTCTTTTTTAAATTTCATGAAGAGATAATTAGAATTCAGTGTGTGTGTGGAGCCAGTGGTGAGATTACAGCTTTCTGGAAATGTGCTTCATTTTGAACTTCGCTGGATCACGCCTCAACCCAATTATCTGCAGTTAAAATGGCTTAGTAAGGCTTACAACCGAGATGCTCCTTCTGACATGAAGCCCAAGGATAACAAAAAACAAAAAAGTTTTTTTTTACTAACATTCGTTTTCTAACGCTAAATACACATTGTCGTGTTTATTTGGGTAACGAAAATCTCTTTTCTTTTTACCAATACGTCATATTTAATGACTCTTAAAACAAACCTTTTAGAGCCATTTGAAGACAGATACTCTTATTTTTTAAAAAGCTTCCCTTCATGTTCTTAGAAGATTACAAAACGTTGGAGAAATCTTTTTTTAAGGCCAGAATAATTAGTGAAAAACAAATATATGAAGTAGAAGAGAGAGAGAGAGAGAGAGAGAGAGAGAGAGAGAGAGAGAGAGAGAGAGAGAGAGAGAGAGAGAGAGAGAGAGAGAGAGAGAGAGAGACAGACATGGGGCAGAGTGGAATCCTGGGTAACGAGGAGAGCTTCATTTATAAAAAAAAATCTCCTGCCTCACTTAGCCTATTTCTGGTTTATACCCTGATTGACATGCGGCATTAACAGTTTGACCAAACCGGGGGGTATAGTTCCAGAAACCTGACGTCGGCCGAGAAGCAGCAGCAGCAGCAGCAGCATGTGCTGCCACCCCTGTCATGCAAATTGCAGCCGGGCAACCCGTTGACTATGATTAATGAGCCTGGGTGCAGCCTTTGTTTCCCAGCACAGCCGTTTAGTGTGAAACACAATCCCAAAATATTATCAATCCCCTATTAATCCCGTAATTTTGTCAAACCACACTTGTTGTTTTAGGCCATTTACGAGCATAGGTGTGTGTGTGTGTGTGTGTGTGTGTGTGTGTGTGTGTGTGTGTGTGTGTGTGTGTGTGCTCCCATTTCGTGGGGGTGAACAATTGCATTTAATTACATGCCCTCTAATTAAATTCATTAAAGGATAATAAAATGAATGGCAAAAAAATGCTTTGCAGGCTGGAGTGAAACACACGCGTACTGGCTCTACTGCTGTAAAATGTGGGATGTGGGATTTTCAGGGTCAGTCATGGCATTTAAAGGGGTAACGCATGATTACGATACGTTGCTTATACTACTGGTATTTCCTGGTCATGGCTTGCCTTGTGTTTAAGCCCATGTGACTTTTCATAGCAGAGAATCCAGACTCACTAAAGGCTGGAGGATAACTCTGTAGTGCAGCAGGAATGAAGTCACCTTTGCATCAAGAAAAAAATAACATTATGACAGCACTGCTGACAATCCAATGTGAGACAGGAGAAAAACTGAGCCTTCTTTGTGTAGTAATGTAGCAAGTATGTTACTCGATACTGCAACGGGACGACTAACGTGTGAGTGTGCAATTTTCTCCAACAGCGCAAAGTGGACGGGAAGTTACGCAACCTAACAAATTTTCTGATTTAACCGGTCTCAAATCTACTTTTGATGAAAGACTAGCAACCGACACCCCTCCATGCTTTGCCCCTCCCCTCCCCCCCACACACACGCCATGCATTTTGCCCACTGACATCGACACACACTACTTGCTCTGGGAGGGGAGATGTGAATGTGTCCTGAGCATCACAGGTCCTCTACATAACCAAACATATACAAGATAATAATATATACAAGTGCCATTAGCAGTGGCGCGGTGCCTAGCACTACAATGGAGTGTGGGGAGCAGCGGAGCAGAGATCAGCGCCTCATATTCTGCTTATCGGAGGGAGACATCCTTTGTGGAAGCGTCTCCCACTGTGAGCAGGCTTCACAGCTGGTTAGCGGCACTGCGCGTACCGCTGCCCTGTTTACACACAGGCTCTGAGGCGCTCCCCTCTAGTCTCTTTACCCCACAATCTGTCCTTTTCTTTCTGCACCTATATCCTCGCTGCAGTGGGCCCGAACATCCACCCCCTCCTCCATCGCTCTATTCAGGTCACCTCTCTCCCATGCGCGCACGGAGACGCACGCACGCACGCACGCACGCACGCACGCACGCACGCACGCACGCACACACACACACACACACACACACACACACACACACACACACACACACACACACACACACACACACACACACACACACACACACACACACACACACACACACACACACACACACACACACACACACACACAGTATTGCTGTGTGGATCACATTGGCATTTGAATGCAGACACGGCCGCTAACTCACTCATGCGGTGGTGGTGTGTGCGGGTGCATGCATGTGAGCTTGCATATAAGGTCACACGGAGATGCATACACACACACACACGCAGACACAATCCACCATCTCTGATCCCCCTCGCATTCAGAGCCATTACATTACATTACCAAACCCCTTTACAGATTTGTATCTTTTTTATACCATACACTGATCCTTTTATACACATTACACACACACAGACAATCACAGTCCCTGCCAAACCCCCCCACCTCTTCACCCGGCCACCCCTCCACCACTGAACCTTTGATACCTAGATGAGTGAACGGTTCCCTCTTCCCCTGACCTCAGACCTTTCAATCACACCACACTGCAGTGCCGGTCGGACCGCTGATATTATCTGGTCATACCAATCCCCCCTACACCCTGCTTATACTCCCCCCAGTACACAGTTTCCTTTTGTGGGCCGCCACGCAGCAATGGGCACCCCTGGACCCAGCGAGACGACAGGGAGTGGTAGTGGGTGAATACACAACCCCAGAGCTCAGTTCATCACACACATCACACTACACTGGCCAACAACAATGGAGCTCTATTTTTCTGACACAGCACAGGGTCAGATTGAGGGTCATTTTCGTTTTCTTTTTGTTCTATGAAGTAGTCTTTTCATACATGCCGGGTTTAGACAAAGACAGTGTCATCAAATGTAGACCTACTACGTACACATATAAGTATATCAATTATATTAATTCTATTTTTTTTTTAAAGACATTTCATTATTTAGAGATCGAGTTGAATTGATTGGGAGTAAGTTCACTTGTAGCTAAGATTAGGAAATTGCATGAGGGGAATTTATTTAAAGACATTTGGTGTGTTATGGAAACCAAAATCTTACTAAGACATCAATCACCTTATCAATGTAGGGGCATGAATATATCAAGTCAGAAGACACAGGAGATAAAGACATTTACATGCCATTTTACGTTGGTGGATATTAGAAACAGATCTTAATCTCAATGCAAGTTTAGCTACTGCATTTTAATTGAAAACACAAGACTGTATTCTTTGTAAAACATTAAAATAAATATTTCACAATTGTTCCCCAAAAAAGTTAAATAGGCTATACTTATACATTATAATATAAAGCATTTGAATAAACACAGACAGACAAAAACACAGCAGATCTGATATAAAAATGGGAGGAAATTGATACTTACATGTACAGGTAATGTTCAACTGTAAAAAAATATTATGTAAGGGCAGGGACAATCAAAAAATATATGTGTTTAGGTAGCCTAATAGCATGCATATCTGAAAGGAAATAACTTTTGTTCATGTTTGTCACAGATGATAAGCTAGGCTACATGCATGGATTCAACGATATAAATGATTAACTGAATAAATACGTATAAAGATTTAAATTAAACAAGACTAACACAAATGCAGACAAAATAGCAAATAGATATATCTGCATATGAAGGCATGAAAAAAAAAGTTTAAAAAGGAGTCCTTTCATGCTTCTTTTTTGGGCAGATTTGGTTTTCTATGTCTTTGGAAAATAAAAGGCATTATTCATGCAAACATTGAAGTCCGTGCAGCATCAAAACAGTTCCGTAGAACGGCAAGGTTGATCTGGACTCCGCCCTATCTATCTCTCAAACCAATTGCCTGCCGCTATGCTTAGTTCCCCGGACTAATCGACCAACCAGAGCACTGCTCTTAGGAAACCCTGTCCTTCAACTTCCTCGCGGGAAGCTATCAGGAAACTATTACGGATTATTTTCTTGCGTCCCTGGTAAATTAAGCTTTTTACTTGTTTACATTATTTGTTTAAAATGTATCTTTATCTTCTCATAATATACCTATTTGCTATAATATCAAATAGGATAGACGTAGCAATGTGTGCGAACTGTAACCAGTTATGCTATGATGTGAAGCTAGGGTGCATTAGGGGAGCAACCTTTCGATTGTAGGCGCAGCTGCTTTTGACAACCTAGCAATCAATCAGCTGTCATGTTGTTGTTTACCTTTAACAGACACGGAACTGCACGAAGATGAGGCTATCTCGAGCCGAACATAAAGACATAGTCCGATGCACTGAGCACCTCAGACCTACGCGTCAGTGTATGAAGATACTAAAGGAGAGATTTCCAAAGTAAGTATGGAATAAAAGTACGTTTTCAAAGCAGCTGCAAGTGGCAGATTCATTCTCACGTGTGTTCCGGCGGGCTAGAGTGGAGGAGATGGAAGGGGGCTTTTATTACCATGCAACTGTTATGTAATTTTAGGTGCACACTGCATAGTGTACAAGGATGGTTTCATTAAAACAAAAAACAACACGTGTGTATTTTTTACTATATATATGAAACTAGTAGTAGTCTCCTAAATGTATTTTTGTCATATTTATATCGCTAAGTCTCTCGATTTTATTATTTATTGCAATTATGGCTAATATTAATAATTGTTGAGCATTTTTTTTCATTGCGCTACACTTGTTTATTTTTATGTCCCACCAAAAAGTATTTAATGACCTATTTCTAAATTTCACAATGCAATTTTATACTTTTTATTATTTTTTTGCATTTCATCACATTGTTCATCATGCTGTTGTCTACTGCTCCGCCAAGCAGATGCTGCACAATCAGAAATCGAAGTGCAGGGTTAATGGCTGTGTTTGTGCCTCTCCTTGACACTGAGGGCCCTCTCCTTATTGAATGGAACACGTGTAGTCCCTCAAGGCCAACCCGGACACCACAGCTGATCCTGCTGAGGTCACTTGCAAAGTCGCATGCATTCTGGGCTTCCTACTTCTATTGTGCCTTAATCACCATTTTACAAGTAGCGATCAGGTCCCCAAAGGGGGGACACAGGCTACCTGGGTCCTGCCTTTGTTCTCACTGTCAGCATTTTGCAGAAAATTGTGTGCAAAGTGTATTCAATATGCGGGACGTATTGGCACCGCTTTTCAAAGAATCCGCATAATCGGGGCAATAACTTTTCCCCTTTATGTTTGTTTATAATGCAAACTTCCTGTGGCCAATAGTAGACCTTTCCCTGAAGCTTAGGAGGCCGCTGTTGGTTGAAGAAATTATGAAAGGAAAACATTTAGAATAGATTCATTCCAATAATCCTGCATCATCAGTATCTCCTGGGGGTGCTGGCCCTGTTGTTTAGTTTCGCCGGTTATTGTTATTATTTCGTTCACCATAACCAATCTTTTGGAGGCCCCTGCTCTTTTTAAAATCCCCCAGCCTCGTCACCGGGCCTGACGGACAGGAACAGCAGCAGTGTTTTCACAGCCTGCAAAATTATTCTGGTTGTCCAATCAGCTGAGCTGGGCTGTGGAGGGTTTGTGATTGGACTGGCAGGAAATCAGGCTCTTAAGACATAACATATCGACTAGGCCATCCATCATCTCTTAGCATGCGCCGAGGCACGGCAGTCAACCAAACCCCCGGCCCCCTCCTCTCGCTCCCCTCCTCCTTCCATCCACCCACCCCCCCTGTCCAAGAGGACTGCGTGGGAGCTCTGCCCGCCACTGCGTAAATATTGGCCCTGCCTGAGCTGGCGATTTGAAGGGACATAGGGTGGTGGTGGTGGTGGTGGTGGGGAGAGTTGGTTGTGGGAAGGGGTGGAATAACAGCCTTACTACAAAAAAATGGGGCAAAAACTGGAATTTTTGGGGTAAATCTGATGAAAATGAAGAAAAGAGTTATGTCTGGCTATTGACATTTTTTATCATCCTAATAGACTTTTTTCAGATGATGCTGGACATATTTATTCATAGGCCTATCTATCATATGGCGTCTGCTAGTGCTGAACTGAAGCTGTCCTGGTGTCAGGAAGGATGCGCCATGTTTCATGCGGTGGAGGGGACTTATCGGTTTGTCATGGTATTGCTTTTCATATGCCTTTCTTAAGCATAATCACAGCCATTGTAATCATTGCTTTAATTGGATGGGACACTCAAGATGCTTTGAACCAAATGATGGTGATATGTCCTTTCAGGCTAATTTTCACAGAAGGTCTGTCAGTCTTTCTGCCATGGCCATAAGTATGAATAGTGGGAGGAGAAAAAGGGAGGATGGCATAGATAAAGAAAGAAAGAGAGGGTGTGCAATGTGTAGTCCCTCATCTGTAACGCCTGCATAACACAGATGTTGGGAGTCATCTGTCAGCCAGGCCTCTCCTGCAGGGCCCAAGCTGCTCAGAGGGGAAAAGAATTGGACACGGTGCTGTCACTTTTTTACCCCCGTTTACAATGGAGGGGCATGCAAATACCCCCCCCCCCCCCCCCCTCCTCCCTGCCTCCCCTTTTCCTTCTCCCCACCAATCCTGCCACTTCTCTCCCTTGCCCTCTCCCCAGCAGCCATGTCCCGACTAGCACCAGGCTGCTGCTTGCAGCTACAATGAGGAGCAGGCAGTCAGCGAGGTGGCGGTGGGGGCTCATTGCAGGCCGGTTGTGGGGGTGTGGGGTTTTCTGACATCACTCCCGTCAGGCCATTCTCCAGCCGTGTATTAGAATTGGAAATGACGGTTCTGCTCTCTGAGGCCTCGCCTGGATTCCCTCTGGTCTGAGACGGCTGGGTCGAGGGCTGTTGGGTAGGAGAACCACATCTCTGGATTCCCTCCCCACTCTTTGTCCCCAGAGAGCGTCTGTGTTAGGGGGGTGTGAGAAAGTGGGAGGGGTCGTGAAACTCCCCTGGCATCCCCCTGGTGCTATATTATGAATGAATTTGGCCGTAATGATTATTCCCCTCCTTAAAACGCCATTCAGCTCACTCCTCATTTGGCCCTTTGAACATCAGGGGAGGGGTCTGTGTATTGGCCTGTAGAATAGGGCAGATGCCTCCTTTTTTGGATGGGTTAAAACGCTTAATAGAGCTAGTGTGACGTTACACCCTCCTTTTAAAGGAAATATTTTCTCTTTTTGTGTCACATACACGCAGTGGTTCTTGGCATGGAGTCCCGCCTGGATGTTTTAAAATCGGGCCCTAATGTGCCGTTTTCATCAGAAATGAGGCGGGCTGCAATATGGTGCCGTGGTCTGCTCAGGGAATATGAATGTTAATTAAGCATGCGTTCAGCCTTTTGAAATTCTAAAGAAATGTCAGAATAATGGATGTTAAGCAAATGTCAAGCATTTGTTAATTTCTGTTATTCAGGGTCTATCTACCATGATCCGGGAAGTAAAAAGCAGAGGCCATGATTATTGCGTGTGCCATTGATATGGTGATTTCTTGGCTGCAGATACTTGGGGTTTTGATGGTAATATTCCCGCTTGTGTAAAAGCTTAGGGATGTGCTCATTGATTATTTATTGTTGCCGTGGTGTTTAACTCTGTTGTGATGCTTGGTTTAACCTAAAGATTTTCCAAATGCCCTTTTGTTCATTTCCTTACTGTAACTTGCTAGAATATTAGTCATTTACCTTTTTTTTATGATCATAAGCCCATTATTTTATAGATATACCATCTTATAAAATTTGTGCGATGAAAAACTGCCCTGATTAAGTAGTACAGATCTGAATTCTAAATGTGATTGACTCAAACATTGGATCTTATACAGTGTGGTTGATGTTTATAAAAAAAAAATAGGTTTGCTTATATTTCTGCTACTTGGAAAAGGATTTGATGTCTGGAAGTGGCAAAAAACCAACCCACAGGCAGATCCTGTCCAAAATGTGTGTGGGCAGCAACATAAGCCTCCAGCATAGACGTCTCTGTACACAACCAAACTCGTACTGGCATAATGGGGCTTCCTGGTACCACCTTTTGGAAGTTGAGAGAACCAACTGACAATTCCAGGGTTCGGTGTGGTCAAATTGTACCTTGGAAGGATGAAGGGATTGCGTACATGCATGGTTGAGGCTAAAAGAGAGAGACACACCAAAGAGGATGCAGGAGAGGGAGCTTGCTGAGTGTACAACTTCATGCCAAGCTAAAGAGCTCATGAATAATAGATGTGATCAATTACTTGATTAGGAAGAACTGAAAATGACCTGATATCTCGGTGGAGGTAGTCCAGGCTACAGTGGGAAGAATTGTAAAGCCTGCTTGGCTAAAAAACACTGACCAAAGCTAAAAGCGAGCCGCTGCTTAAGTACTGTGTGGTTTAAAGTGATTAGAAAGGACACTGCAGAATATTCAAACCTGCGTTGCCTTGCAGTTTAATGCATTCACTTGTTTACCAGCTGCGGGCTTTCTATTTTAGTCTAAAGCCGTACATATAGGCACACTGCTATATAATGGTGCTGCCCAAACCAATATTTAATCCACATTCATTCCCAGTGAACCCCTATTTAGTCAGGCGTATCCTTGGGTTCTCTAATCATTGTGATATCACTGGCAAAATAAGAATGAAAGAAATTGCTCAGAATAGCAAGTATAACTAGCTGCACAGCAGAAAATAGGGCGTATGTCTCTTTCCACACTAATGGAGGCTCGCCATGAGACTGCGAACGTCATGGGCTTCATTTCTTTAATTCAGCATGAGGTTTCCACCAAGGCGTTGGACTGCAACAAGGCATCAGGAAGAATCATAATTAATGGGGTGAATGTCATGCAAATCCCGCTCGTTGGTGCAGTCAGCAAAGCGGTGGTGACGTCTGAAAGCATAAGGGTTTGAGGGACGTGGGTTGAAAAGTACTGCTCGGGCGACTTGTGTCGACTTTGTTCCTTCCAAACACTGGAAGTGTCCGTACACTTCCCCTAGGCTTGGTTGATCTCTGGGTTTCTCTTGGATGAGTCTTTGTCCCTGAGTGTAGGGGTAAAGATTGGTACTTGATTATTCTACCCCATATTTTTTGTTACCACAAAATTAGATGCACTAAGATTCCCCTGTTGATAGCAGCATGGATTTATCCATAGTGTGATTATTGGGTGTTTTTGATTATTTTTGGAATAACAATAATGGGCCTAGTCATTAATATCATAACATGTTAGTGTTACTAATAGCCTACCTATGCTATTAGCTCTAGATCTACAAGACAGCAGTTGTTCTTAAGGAACACAGAGCGACGCCGCTTGCACAGTAAACGTGTGTGCTCACATTGTGCAAGTATTTGTTCGACGCTGCATGACTCATCTTTGTTTGTTTCTATATCTTATCAAAATGTATTACATTTATACATTAAGGCCTTGAAATTTTGTTTTTCCTTTTTTTTTTTGCTTGTGTCGCAGGCATTTGTCGCGGTGGTGCTAATGGTGGGTTTAGCTGGGAAACAGATGTTATCATTTTGCCTATCAGCATGTGTAATTAAAGTAATTTGCATATGCATGTGCACATATCCAATATACATCCAACTTTCTCCATATCAAATATTAATAGCAATGTAATGCAAGAACCTATATGCAAATTGTTTTTATTTTCTGTATCGACTCTTTTTCCTAGTCTATGACTTCATGCTGTAAGGAGGGACGTAATGCCTTATGCTATATTCAAGGCCCACAGCTGTTTCTGTTATTCAGAAGTGACAAACCTAAATTGAATTAAATGAAGACAGGCTGAATGAAGTATCAAAAGTGCCCATCATGACCACAGAAATGCCTCGCTTTGGAAAGATTGTGCCATTTCTCCCTCATCTTCTGAAATATCCCTCCATTAGATAGACAAAAAATAGCGATGCCTCAATTAGCTCGCTGCATGCCCCGAAGTGTTGCGCTACGCACCATTCTCTGCATGTAGATCCACCAAATGCTAAGTACTTTCGCAGCATATGCCACGGATGCCATTAGCCAGGTGGCTTTCATTACCTAAATTACTGCTATCGTTTATAATAAATTATTTGTAAATAGGAAGATTCTGAATATAATTGATGGCCTGAAGACCCCCCCGATCCTGGTAATTAGCATACATATAAATTGCAATTGGCCTTTTCTTCCCTATGTCTGTATGTTTAAGACACCTTGTAGATACACAGGCTTAACTGAAGAGGCCAATTGGGATCGTTCATTGATTGAAGCAGCACATTCAACAAAAAGTTGTCCTTTGTTGTGCATGTTGTACTTTGACACATGGATATTTTGTGACCTAGTGAACACCTAATGCTCTGTATATGTGGGTGTGGTAATTATGGTCAAAGTGAATGATTTTTCGAGCCATTCATCTGTCTCCTAACCTTCTGTTAAGTCCTGTGTGTTGGGTTTCCTCTGAGATAATGCTTTTTCTTTTAATTCTTATCAATGTAAATATGATGTAATTGTTTGTCTCATTAGATTATAGTGATATAAATGTAAAGAAAATTTAAAATAGGGTTTGTAAATTGAAATATTTAATTGAAGAACTTCTAATTAATACATTAAATTATTTATTCATTCAACATTTTCTTTGCTGTTATTTTGGTAATTGCATGTGCTGACTTTGTTACCAAATTGAGTATATTCCGGGTTAAAGCTTCCATTGTCCCCTATATCATATGATCTATACTGGGTCTGGGTAGGTCAGATTCTATTTCATTTTTTTCATCAATTCAATATCTGTTGGAGTAGGGTATTTTTCAGTTACAGTACAATTTTTGCTCCGATATGAAAGATTATCAGAACTAATATTGTACATTGTACAAGGAATCCTCTAACCTGGTACATCAAAATATATATTTTGATGAATTGACCCTTTAGCAGTTACATTAATGTCCTTTTTACTTTAACATGTCCAGCGCACAAGAATAGTGTCAATGTTTTAAGCAGCCACCCAAGGCACATGTTGAAGGATTGATCTCTGGAAAGGCATGCACTGGTTCCAACCCTAGTGCACCTAGGCAGTACACTTTGTACGACCCAGGTTTAATTCCCACCTGTCGTTACCTCTCTTCACCGACCTGCTTTTCTATCTTTTTTTTCCCCTGTCTAGATCGATCTTGACATTTCATGAATCGATATCGGATCATTCAAATAAAGATCAACTTGAATCGGTAAAGGATGTACAAACCCAGCTCTAAACTATAATGAAGCTTATCTTTTAGCTTGGAGCAGGAGTATAAATCACAATTTGAGATCAACGCTTTAGGACGTCATTTATTTTAATGAATGTGTTTTTTTATTATTAAAAAAAATAAAATAAGGAGAGAACCGCCATGAATGTTTTCATTCATGGCGGTGTCCATGACACTTATATTTATAAGGTTCTACAAGGTAGAATATCCCTTTTTTTAAATCCTTCCATTATGACCAAGCAAGCAGGTGGATAAATTACACAGACAAATCTAATAGTCTTCTGCATGCAAAACCATCATATCTCGATGGTAAGATCGGAAGCGGGGCTACATATTTTAGCATGAATTGAGCTTACAGCACCCCAGAGAGACCAGGTTGAATATACACTCATGTACAACCTGCAATAACTTACGATGAATGCATTTTAGACTTCAAAAAGAGGGCATTATTCAATACAATGCCAGTGTAAAAAATGGACAGACCATAAAACTCAGAATTGCACGTTTTTGATCCTGTTTCATGCATTCATCTATATATTCATACCTCCAAATTGAATTATTTCGGCCTAATTCTAATGTTTCTTTCCACAGTGATTTTTGTATTTCGTATTTTTCAGTTTACTTAATACAGACTGGGGGGTAAACCGGAATACAAAAGGGCCCCCAAATGTCTTTTTTCTTGAAACAGATATGTTTTCCCAGATATTAAGGGCAGTTTATGTCCCTTTAAACTTAACAGAGTAAAGATTTAGCAATTAGGCAGTAATCACGCTCATTATAGAAAGTAATCCATTTAAGACCTAACAGATGTCTGTTCCAACTGGGGGATGGTTGTGGGCCCACTCCAACAATAATGCTATAATGTTGTTGAAATACTCAGGTGCAAGGTTGAAGTGGGGAAGAAGAAGAAGAAAACGTTTTTTTCTCCCTTTAAGTGTCCACATGTTGACAGTTGACCATTTAATGGGCCACTTAATTGCTGTGGCCCCTTAGTCCCTACATATCATGGTAAATTAATGTTGAGGGAGGCAGTCCTTTTTTCCCTTCTCTTCTGCCTTCAATGTTTGTTTTCTTTTTTCCTGCTTTCTCCCCTATGCTCTGTCACAGAGGTGGATCGTAGCCATCCAAAATGGATCCAGAGACTTAAATTGTTGAACATTAGCCGCTCCTGGCCAGAGCAGTAAAACTGTTTACAACTGACATCTGGATAAGCTAGCACAAAGGCTTTGGTGGGCTTTTACTTTTATAACAGGCTGAAAAATTCCAGTGGTTAAACTGCTTTCTATTAAGATTTAGTTTAAGACTGGGATTATGGACAGAAATCGATGCATGAGATTCCTCTGGTTTCTTTGTTTACATATCACATGGTCATTTGACAGTGCAGGGTGATTTATGTTGAAGGCCTGTAGACTCAATATTTCAATGCAGATAGGAAGCCCTGAGTTCTAGTCTGTATTTACATGCAGTTCTCAGGTGACTTGTAAAGAATAGTCCATTAAATTTAACAATCAAATGTACTGAGAACAGTATATGGAGACACAAGGCCCCTGGAGACTAGCTGTTTGGTATGTGTAAGTGGGTGTACATATGAAAGTGTGTGTGTGTGTGTGTGTGTGTGTGTGTGTGTGTGTGTGTGTGTGTGTGTGTGTGTGTGTGTGTGTGTGTGTGTGTGTGTGTGTGTGTGTGTGTGTGTGTGTGTGTGTGTGTGTGTGTGTGTGTGTGTGTGTGTGCTCGTGCGCGCATGTTTCTGCATCACTATGTTATTATGTTGATGGCTAGGGCGGAGGTATGCATCATCCAATTAGTGCAGAATCTGTCATTGCTTTAAATATTTTCAATTCAAAGGGAGCTTTGGGTGCTTGGGAGGTACTATTAGTCGGACAGTGAATCCACTGCCTGTTCTCCGGGTTTGCCTCCCTCTGCCAGGTGTTTGACATTGACTGGAGCTGGAGATGAATGTAGCTTATGGCATCCCAAGGAATTGACCGACTCCTGGGAACCGACGCTTCCTGCAGCGAAAGTTTCCATTTTCAAAGCAGCCCATCAGTTGCAGTGGGAGGGCACCTGAATACCAGAATACCCCATATGCCAGTGTTGACAGGCAGGCATACCCCTTCCACACCATCTCCTCCCATCCTGCAACGCAATCATGACACACACACACACACACACGCGCACAAACACAAACGCACACAAAACAAGAGGCATCTTCCCGAAGAGGACCCCCTCAATGCTAAAAACACACAGTGTTCGCTAATGCTAATGGATTTGAACCCTCATAAATTATCAACACAGATTGGCCCTGGTTCTCTGCCATTTGATTTTTCTGAAACTTGGTTGCTTGTGTTGCCTCACTTACAAAACATTGCATTTAAATGACCGACAATGGCCTGGGGAGAGAGGTGGAAGAACACGCTTCGTTGGATGGGAGGAAGTTGCAAAACAAAGGAAACATAGAAATCACAATAAAAAAGCATGCTTGTCTTGTTCTTCTTCCATCTATCTCTTGTACCATACACCTACTCCCCCACCCCTATCTTTCTCCCCCCCCCTCCGCCCCCATACCATCACTGCAGGAATCCTTTGTCGAAGGTGTTCATCTGGAACAACTTTGCCACACTTGTTTTCATGTTCTTTTAGATTACAGGGCAGCCGGCCCCGGCTTTGAAGCAGCACTCCCCCCGCCTCCCCCCTCCTCTTCTCTCCCTTCCCCACCCTTTGTCTCTGTGCAATTCACTCTGGTAATTAACTTTGTCCTTCTTTTATTTGTTCCAGTCACTCGCAGTCCACTCTTCTGAGCATCTTCTCCCTGGAGTACCAGGTTAGAAGTTTTCTTCCTTTGTGAGCTCTGACAGGTGCCTAATTGAATGATGAATGTCCCTTTATTTCTTTGTAATTGAACTGCCAGCTCTCTGATTGGTTTGGTGGATGCCCAACCCCTAACCCCCCCCCCCCCCCCCCCCCCCCCTCTGCTCACCCCACCCCCTCCCTCGCTTACCTTGTACCCCTCCTCGTCCTCATCCTCCACACACACACACACACACACACACACACACACCCAAACGTACACGTACGTCGTGGGCCCTCGCCTCTCCGGAGTCTCGGTGGACGCCTGCCAAGCCTCCCCTTCCATCTGTCTAATAACATCTAGCCCCTGCTTATTTGGTGGACCTGTAATAAATTATGCTAAACCATTATTATTCTGACAATAATAATTTCCCTGCGTAGTGCGGCTGCGTGTGCTAAATGTTTGCTGACTCCACTGTCACTGCTGCTCTGCGCAGCTGACAGGGGATGATGATAAATGGCTGCCGCCGCAAGTGGCAGAAGGCAGCACAGGCAGAAAATGGAGTCATTTATCATCCCCCTGACAGGTGTCACTCACGCCGGCCGTCTCTGCGGAATTACATTCAGGGTTTTTTCTTCTTGTGTGTAGTAGTTTTTAAATAAGTCTTTTTTTTTTTTAACCAATGCTCTTCCTCTCCCATCCCCCATCCCCCAACCCCCTCCTTTTGCCTTAGATGGCAATTGAACTGCATGGAAATATGTTGTAAGTGTGGTGGGATGTGGAATGGGGGTCATTGTTTGATCGAATAGAGGGGAAATGACTACAAGGCTTTGAGGAAGAGATGTAGTGCTGGGGGAGGGGGGGGCCGAACAAGGTGGCCTCGACTCACTTTGACCCAGGGCAAACTTATTGAAATTAAATTACTTTGACCCAGGCTCTCTTGTACCTGTTCGTACACAATGGGTTTTGGATGGCTGAGCGTGCTATTGATGTATGTATGGTCGAAAAAACAAATGTATGTATACACAGCATTGTTTTATCATCAAAACTATACTAGCGAAGCCCTTGTGTAGCATTTTTATTATCATAAGGATTATTTATTGAGTCACATGTTTGAAATGTAAAGCTAACGATAACATTTTAAAATCGTTGTGCTTCATTTACATCAGAAAAGGACAAAGAAAACCATCTCCCGACACCATGCACCAGATGTCATCGAGAGACACTACCAAAGGTACCGGTACTCCATTACTCCCTATATACATTACTCTCTTGGTCTGTGTATTGTACTCTTACACATTTCTCATTCGATCGTTCCCCTTCTCGTCCTTCTCCGTTGTTCGGAGGAGGAAGAGGAAGACGTTAAAGTCACATGATCCGCGGTGGCCCTCGTGTTGAGAGAAATTGGTTCAGCCATGAGCGATGTAATCTCCTCCAGTATCCACACTAGATCTCCAGCAGGCACCTGCTGAGCTCCACGAGCTGCTGGAGGTCTGTTGGGGTGCAATCTAATGCTCCTGTTTCCTTGTGCAAATTAACGCAAACAAGATGAATAAGCAAATCAACAGCAGTTGGGTGTTTGCCTTACACAGGCTTATCAAGGACTGATTATCTGTAATTCAATATAAAACAACAAAAAATATGAAAAAAAAACTGAATGCAAGCAGACCAAGCTCTTTTGCATACTGCAATTAGCCTTTATCTATCTTATTAAGCCTGGTGTTCAGCGAAAACAAGGCCGGGGTAATGCACCTCTAATCCACTTACAACAACAAACCTCTGTGAGGATCTGGCTAAGATCTGAAGGGGGAGCCGGCGCGTTAGCTGGCGAGGGAAAGAAGGCTTCTTTTGGCGGCGAGGGGTTAACAAACTATCATATGCCTTGTCTGGCTTGAAGGGAATCTGAGTCCCTGTAAGCAGTGCCGTTTAAACCGCACCGTGCCTGCCATATGCCATCCAGGGACCCAGTCACCGGGGACACGGACGTGTCTCGGCTGGCCTGATCTCCCCTCTCTCCCCCCTTCTGTCTGCCTTTTGTGGGCAATTTTCCGCCCTTTTTTTGTGTTTTTGTTTTGTTTTCACTGCTGCTGTTGTTCTTTGTTGTAATGAAGGTATCTGAGTGCAGCCAAGGCCCACCCTACGGCCCCGGTTCTCCTGGAGTTGGCCAATGAGGTATTGCAGGGCTTTTCCTGCCCTTTCTCTTTTTTGCTTAGTTTTGTATTATTTTGAAGTCTTTTGAACTCTATTACCTCTTTTCGTTAAGACTGATGGTAGAGAAGTGTCTTTACATCTATGTTCATTACAATTGAAAATGCCCCTATTTAAAAAAAATAAAAAAAATAAATGCAGTTGGGGGATGTGCTGGCACGCTTGTCTGTTAGTGATTATGGAAATTGGTGATAGTTTGCACTATTATCAATTATTGAATGTAATTAGCCTTTAACATCTTTTAAGCAGATGTTTAAATACTTTTGGTGTTTTATGCAATTTACCAAATTGGTGTTCAGTTAGGGCAAACTGCGGACAGGTGATGCCGGGGTCAGTGGTCAAGTCTTCGCCTCAACCCAAAGGCTTTGAGCTCGTCTTTACTCTCCATAGATTTTTACTACACATAAAATCTATTGAATTCCCCCAAAAAAATAAATACAAGACAATGTATATTTAATTCCCGAAATGTTTATTTCTGAAAAAGACACTGGCTATTTGAGGCTATTGTAATTATCTGTTTGATGATGGGTCATGACGCCCATTCTTCAGCTTAATGTCTGTACTGTCATTTTTGTAACGACAATAACAATAGGAAAACATTTAGATGTATTTTAACCAAGCACACATTATCTTCTAGTAGCTCATGAAGTCGTATTTAGGAATTTTTTGGACGATATATTTATAACAATGGATAACCATTAACATGGGGGGCATCTGTTCAATCTCCTCATGTCCCCCATCAATAACAAAAATAGTGGCAGCATGCAAATGCGGATAAACAACACGGTATGTATATCTTAGCACTTGTGATGCCTGTTAGCATAGGGATCAAATAAAACTGTACCTTGTAATTATTCTCTGCAGGCATTGTGAATGTTGGTCACACGTTAACCTCGCAGAAAGCCATGACTTGAGAATGGAGTTGGAGTAATGATTAATATGAAAATTAGGAGGATGCGAGTACCTGAACTAATCAGGTGGTCCTTATTCAAGCAAGGCCGGCGTTGATAATGTTGCCATTTTTCATGTGTCAGCTCTGATGTGGGTTTACCCGGAAATCTGCTGCTCTCATGATCTTGAGGTGAATGAAACTCATGGAAATGAATACATACACTTAGGAATGGATTGGGCAGAAACTGGGAAGGTTATTCAAAATAGATTTGGAATATGGAGAGAAAGGATCAGAGCATTGGAAGGAGAGAAAGCAGATTTTTCGGCAGTCCTCAGTTGAAATAAAAAATATATGTTAATTGTTGACTTGATGTGATATTGGGACTGCTCCTTTACACTCTAATTGTAGTTACAATATTATTTTTTTCATGCAATGTTACGAAGATGTTAACAAATATTCCCGCTGGTAAGACTTTATGTAGACAGAGAGCTCTCTCCTGCTCTGCTGCTAGCAATATCTGGAAGAGGAAGGAAATGAAACACCCCCATCTCAGTATTGCTGAGGGCAAATTCACTTTCGGTTCCCAATTATGCTAACAAGACAGACACCAAAAAAATATATCCCTTGCTGCGGGACCATTGTTTCAAAACGAAGTGGCTAAGAATAGCAGGAGACTCTTCGCAGGGCTGTTTTAATGCCTTCCAAGAAGAGGCTGGGTGATTTAGTCACTACTAGGAGTGTACAAATTCGACTCTAGGGATTCCTAACTTTCCCTAACTAATATAGTTCTGTTCTTTTAAAATTGACATTTTGCTTTGGATGTATGATTCATTTCACTATACATCTATCATCCGAGCATCCAAAGGTTGTTTATTAAAATATATTGAAGTTCTTGACAGTGAATCTGAGGTTACTCAGCGCATTGCAGGCCGTATTGTTGCCAGGGTTCAACTACAAATGCAGAATTCGGTCTAACACACAGGCATTCAGCCTCACATCATTATCTTCCCCACCGGTAAGATCTCCCACCAAAAGCCACCCCGTCACACACCTCTCAAGGTGTCTCCCCGTTGAAACCATCTCCTTGCTATTAAGCGTTGCATTGTACCCAGAATTCCTTCTGGTATCTTTTCTATGTTCCTAGAGTTTTGTCTCTTAGAAGTAGAATGATTAAAGCCCTTGCCAGTGCTTATTGTTGTCTGCCTTTTTTATTTTAAACAAGACTACTATTATCTATTTAGTATTTAGAGAGCGGAAGGCCTTTTTAAAAGGGTGTCTTGGCAGTGTAATACGGCAATTTTTTTTCTTCTTCTTGTGGGAAAGGTTAGTGCACAGCAAGAGGCGCACAGAAAAAAAAAACAATCTTCACAAGGTTTGAGCAAAGTTGGGTCAAGGTTTCTGAAACTGGATAAGATCATTCAGAGCCATTAGAGCCCCTATTATCTATGTGACATCAGCCCGAGGCGCCCTCGCTGTGTTATTTCACTGCCGTAATTCTCCCAGCTATTCTTGAAATATGTTAACACTTCACACTGGACATAGGGGGAATTCATTCTGAAGGCTTCTCAATGGAGCAATTCTCTCCAGACAATAGCCATTCCCACATACTGCCTCCATTGTGAAACAGCCTTAACTCTCGCTCGATGAACTAGAATTGGCTCTCATTAGGCCTAATTCTCTCTTTCTTCCGAGCTTTCCTCACACATTATTTTCCTATTCCTTCCCAGGTGGATCTCTCCCCTGCTCTGATGGCTCGCGTCATACTGGACAGGTACCTCCAGGACCCGCAGGGTGCAGTGCGTGAGTAACGAACATCTCCCATTTTCCAGCCGCTCCTATCACTCCTTCCATCCGTCTTGATTGGACCACTAATCTCCTCCCTTTTTTCCTTTTTCTCTCTCTCTCTTCCCTCAAGTCCTTAATTTTCGTTCCATCAGCGCCGTTGGGCGCTGTTTTTTCAGCCTGTCCTGGGTCTAATGAGAGACAGACCACTGCTCGTGTAGTGTGGTAGCGGCCACCTATAGGGCCTGTGACTGGCAATTAAGCATTGGGGAGGACCACCCACCTCTCAGCTGCAGTTTGGATCAATGCAGGCTCACTTCATCAGTGTTATTTATAACCAACACCCAGCCTGATTCCTAGCCCCCCGACTCATTCTCCTTCACCCGCCAGTGCATCCATCCACACACATACACGCACGCGCGCGCGCACGCACGCACACACACGCACACGCACACGCACACACACCTAGTTTTGAGTCTGGCCAACAAAAACAAATATTCTCCCAGAAATGTTGATGGACAAGTTGAGAGACTGAACAATTGCAATCAAATTCTTTTTTTGTCATTATTTTTATACTTCTCTCTTCTCAAGCAGTATACAGCCAATTTGACATGCTGTGACCCATCATTCAGTGTCATTTTTTTTTGTAATAAGTCTCTCCCGTGGATTTTTAAGTATTTGGTAGCCCTTTGCTCAGAGTCGAATGTATTGTGTCAGGAAGACGTGCCCATGGTTTAATCAAGGGGTTTTAAATTGGGTGTGTTTTATTCTGAACTTCGCCACAGCACCGCCATTTGTCAAAGTCAGAGACGTGATTGCTTTGGCCCCGCCGTTATCCACCGCCTGTCAAAATACACATCTGAGTGGCTTGTACAACAGAACATCCATCCAGGAGAAGCTGTCTCAAATACCTTACGGAGCGCGCCCCTCCATCTCTATATACAGTGAATACAGATATACTACAATTGTGTTTTATTGTTTTATTGTATCTTTTACCCTATTTTGACATTGAGAGCCAGACACTTTTTTTAAAATAGCTTTTGGGTTAGTTTGGCAGTTAGACACATAGCACTGCCACAGTCGAGGCTTCAGCGTGAGCTTTGCTTCATTGGGAACAGACCCTTTACAATGATTATGTTGAACGTGATTTTATTGCTTTATTTCGAAGCAATTTTCTTCAATTCAGATCTGAGATCAACTTTATTCTATACCATTAACCTTAATTACGTTTACAAATGCAAATTCTAATAATAATGGCACTATGCAGTACTATTTAATTGCAGCCCGCAAGCTAGAGGGTCACTTCTCCTGTCAGGCTGAGACAAAGCTTTCCTGCCTTTCCTCCCAGCAGTGACCCGCGTGCCCTTTGGCAATGAACCACTGCCCACGCAGCCTCCATGGTCAAATCAGCCTGTCTCCCCATGTGTATATTAGAGTTCTGTAATGTGTTTCCATTATGAAACAATGCCAGGATAATTGTCTTTGCTGGCAATTAGCTAACAGGTTGCTCTAATGCTATTGGCAGGCATATCCATCTTGCCCCCCCCCCAATCCCTTCCCTGTGTGAGTCTGTGTGTCCAGGGGGAGGGCAAGCAGGCGCATTGTGAAGATCAATAGCCTCCTATATAAGGGACATTACCCCCAACCAGGTTTAGGTGCTTGCCTCGGCCTCGCACCATCTTTTTTTATTCCCCGTCCTTTTCCCTTTGCATTTAAGAGACACAGGAATGGGGCCTTTGGGAGCGTTGGATATATGTACAATCACTAGCGCGGGATCAATACAGAGTTTTAAATTGTTTTCAGTCTTTTTCCCTTGTTTTGCTTTTGCTGGCTAGTTGGTGTTTTATCCACCCTCCAAAGTCCCCGACACACACAGGACACACACACACACACACACACACACACACACACACACACACACACACACACACACACACACACACACACACACACACACACACACACACACACACACACACATTACGCCTGCCCCCTCTCCCCCTACAGATCCACTCCCTCCCACCACTTCCCTCCCCCCTAAAGTATTGGAGGGCGCATCACTCATGCGGACTGAAAGGCTATCTGGTGGCGTATATAAATAAATCAATACATTCAAAGCAGTTTTTATTACGTATTCAATATGATATCAACATCCATAATGTCCCTTGCCTCGTGAAAAGATGCCAGCGAGTGAATGGACAAACAAAATGGTGAACTGCATGAGATAGGGCAAAAACAAAAGGTTTTCATCGTGCTACAATGCCATTGACCATAGGTAGATTTGTTCTGCTCACTCTGTCGTTATTGCCTAATTGGTTTGAATTTGAATCAGGTAAATGTATGTTTAACTTGGAGTTGAGTTAACTGTTGAATAACGTGACTGTATGTACAATTACAAGGTGATTGACAGTTGATTCAGGTGTAAGCAAGAGTTAGCTTACTGTTTAATCGGCTGAATACATGTGTGAGGGAGGTTTCCGTTTATAGTTGTGTAAGTGAGCATTAACAGTTGAATCAGGTGACTACGTGTGTAATTGAGACTTGGTTTTCGGTTGAATCGGGTGTCTATGGTTGTAAGCGAGAGTTGAGTTAGGGGCTAAGTGAATGCAGATGGGAATGAACGTGGAGTCACATAATCAGATGTATGTGCTGTGCACATGATCCAGCACGGTCCAGCCTTAATTGATCCTCTTGAATTAGACCCTTTCCACAGAGGTGACATTGCAGGGTCAAACACAGGTGTAGCTTGTATCATGAATTTTTGCTCTGTTCCATTTAGGTTTGATATTAGCTCCATACCTCTTGCTCACTACTTTCAGTCAGGCAAAGCATTCAATGCATATTGTATGTGTCCGTGTTCAGCTTTCGGTTCTGCGGTACTAGTTACTACTTAGTCATTTAGGAGACATTTATCGAAAAGGGTTTTACAGTGAGTTCAGATACAGGAGGTAATCACAGAGAAACTAGTGGTTGTTTAAGGATGCCTACTTGTAGGTTTCGGACATTTGGGATTGCTGCCAGTCACACACCATATGCTCTGACCACTATCCTGCTGGGAGCGGGGGAAGAACTCCTGTTCCCAATCTATATCTTTGAATCCCGCTCCCTACTCCTATGGTGACACAAGTTCATGTGCCTCTCGATTTAGACTGTTCTTTCTCCGAAGAGGCAATTCTACTAGCTATTTGACCTTTTTCTATTTTCCCAAGGCCCAGCTCAGGATTAGATTGCTTCTCTCTGTTTTCTAACTATGCAATTTCGACCGGCCTTTTAAGATTTATTGTCACATTCCTTTACAGGAACCATGTAGGCAGGGTTTATACACGCCATGCATTTGATGTCAATTCTCTGCCGTTCCCAGTGTCTGCATTGATTCCCTGACACAATTCATAGTGCTCTCAATGTTCTTCCGATCAGGTGCTACACCGATAATCCAATACCTGATTTTATTTTGTCTACATTCTAAATCGAGTCCAAGATCCCCCCCCCCCTCAACCACCACCGTTCTACTTCCTCGTCTATTGTCATCAGGTTTCTCTCTCGCTCTCTGTCAATAGGGGAGACTGCTGGAGTGTATTTATTTCTTCAAATAATGAGCGCAAGGGCCCTTCATTAGCAAGACGAGGGTAAGGAAGAGTAGGTGGCGCGTGTGTGTGTGTGTGTGTGTGTGTGTGTGTGTGTGTGTGTGTGTGTGTGTGTGTGTGTGTGTGTGTGTGTGTGTGTGTGTGTGTGTGTGTGTGTGTGTGTGTGTGTGTGTGTGCGCCGGGGAAGTGCGCTGCGGCGTGGCACTTCACTTGACAAGTATACTAATTACTCCTTTTCAGGGGAGAAAGCTCCAGTCAGCCTTCGTTTCACTTTAATGGCCTGACCTAGGGAGACGCTTTCTATGGCACACCCTCCCAAGCATTGCTTCAAACATAACACACACACACACACACACACACACACACACACACACACACACACACACACACACACACACACACACACACACACACACACACACACACACACACACACACACACACACACACACACACAGGCACCAATGCACATGCATACACACACACATACTAGCGCATACACTCATTTATGCACACACTAAGGCACACACGTATGCACATACACATACATGTGCGCACACACACTTGCACATATACACATGCATGTGCGCACACTCACTTACACTTATACACACCCCCACACACACGCACACATGCCCACAACTAGAGCCAGAGTCTCATTTCGCTGCTATCAGGGAGAATCAGGTGGAAGCGGATCAGTTCTGCCCCAGTAACCTCTACAGGGACTGGGCTCCTCCTGCACATAAGATACCACCACCACCACCACCACCACCACCACCACCTCCTCGTATCATCCACCTTCCACCCCACACCCTGCCCCCAGCATCACAACCATCGCTGCATAATGCTTATAGCAATACAAATAAACCCACCCACAACAACACCACACCACTATCATCATCACAGCACCACCTCTCTCTCTCTCTCTCTCTCTCTCTCTCTCTCTCTCTCTCTCTCTCTCTCTCTCTCTCTCTCTCTCTCTCTCTCTCTCTCTCTCTCTCTCTCTCTCTCTCTCTCTCTCTCTCTCTCTCTCTCTCTCTCCTTCCTTATTTTCCTATCTTCTCTATTTCTAGTGGTGCATGTGTGTGTCTGTCTCTGTGCGTGTGCATGCGGGTGCGCGCTTGGAGGGGGATACATTTAAAAGGGGGTAAATTGGAAAATCAAATGAGGGCTTTAGGCAGCCGCTGAGATTTGCAGAGCTGTCGACCACCACCGGCCGGCCTCATCCATCATGTCCCACAAGTAGTCAATTCCTCGAGTATCTGTAAATGTTTTCAGATATTAGCCAATTTATATGCTCCGAGATTCATCATGGAAAATCAGCTTTAGCGGCACGCATTATCAGGACCCGTCCCTCCCCTCTTGCTCCATGAAGTTTGATGAACGAGCTTACCCTCTTCACCCCCCCTCACCCCGCCCACCTTCTGCAGCTCAGTGGCTTGTGCATGGGAACAAGGGGGAGCTGGTGTAGGGTGGGGGGGGTTGTAGAAGATGTAACTGTGTGGAAATCCCCCCCCTACGCACACACACACACACACACACACACACACACACACACACACACACACACACACGTGTGGCGGGGGAAAAAAAAGTGGGCTTTTTAATTAATAAACAAAGTTGCAGTGGAGCTCATCAGTGTCGGGGCCAATAACGAGAGTCATCCGTTACCGTTTATTACGCTCCTCCCTCAACAAATGCTGTGCCCTAATGAGGTTTCTCAAACATTTTTTTGTGTTTCATATAATGACTTTTTCACCCCAGCCGGAAAGAAATGTAAAGGGGGGAGGGGGGGAGTAGTAACAAATGACACACAAGTATGAGGAGAGAAATCAAGCCAAGGTTACATTGCGGTTTCCTTTCCTTTTGGTGTGTGTGTGTGTGTGTGTGTGTGTGTGTGTGTGTGTGTGTGTGTGTGTGTGTGTGTGTGTGTGTGTGTGTGTGTGTGTGTGTGTGTGTGTGTGTGTGTGTGTGTGTGTGTGTATGAAACAGTAGGCTAATGGAAAGATGTTTTTGCGATTTGTTTACACTGACTGTTTTTTTTAGCAAATCCCTACGGAGGCGTTCTGCTTCCTCTGTTTTCTTCCTCCTCCTCATATCGCTCTGTTCAGATGTGTGGTGGTTGGGGATGGGGGGAGGTTGCAGAGAGTCTCAGTCAGAATTTCGAGCAACGCAGGACAATTAGGATAAACACCGGGAGTGTTTACAAGGTGCAAAGTGGCGACGCAAAGCTTTGTTCTCTACATGCGGGGTTCCTTTTAGATTATTCTGCTTCTTTGTGCGCAGCCGTGGGTGTGCGTGTTTTTGGGGTTTGTTTTTATTAATGTGTATGTATGTCATTTTTTTTTATGCTTGTTCGTGTGTGTCTATGTGTTTATGATTGTTTTGAATATTTGTGTGTGTGTGTGTGTGTGTGTGTGTGTGTGTGTGTGTGTGTGTGTGTGTGTGTGTGTGTGTGTGTGTGTGTGTGTGTGTGTGTGTGTGTGTGTGTGTGTGCGTGTAAATGTATGCATCTGCGTATGCATATTTCTGCCTGAATGGTTTCTTTTGTGTCTTTTGTATGTGTGTGTTCAATGTTTTTTGTGTTCTTGTATATATTAAGATATATGTGTGTCTGTGTAGCGTCTGGAAGAGCTCGGGGTAGCATGGAGGAGCGGTGGCGAGCATGGCGGGGTGTCATTAATAAATGCATGCTGATGTCGGAGGCTGCAGCGATGCGAGGGCCCTGTTGTTATTTACTGCACTGTTTGTGCACAGCGGCGAATCCCCGGCCTGCAAATGGCATTACAGCCGGTGATGAATGGGCATTAGGGTAAACTCCTTTAAAAAGCAGGCTGATTTATTAGTGGCCCGGCCTTCCATTTTCATCAGGTCAATGCTTGGCGTAAATCCCAGCAATGTCAGTGTCAAGGTCACCGGTCGATGGCAATTTTTAGCCCTGCTGTGTCTCAAAACCACGAGCAGGTGGATGGGGAAGACAATCGCCTTTGTTTTGTGGTCGAACCAAAATCAGCATAATGGCGTGTGGAAGAGGAGGGTGAGGAAAAAAGAAAGAAAGGTGGGAGCGAGGGTAAGAAAAGGGAAAGCAACTTGGTCCGCGCTTCTTTTGTTTGTTTGTGTGTGTGTGTGTGTGTGTGTGTGTTGTGTGGAGCCAAAATGTGCTGTTGGTCAACCTCCAGTTATTAGTGTGAGAGTAAGACAAGAGCTTTAATGGCTGCCGTTTGCCTTGGGGGAGGTTTATTACACACTCCTATTTTGCAGAAGCAGCGTCAAATCTATAAAACGACCATTAGGAAGGGTAAAAAAAATCAATCAAAATGCCATTAAAGTGGAATAAGTTGCCAATATTGCTGATGTGGTTGCGGCTCCTTTGATTTTTCCTTCAGATTATTAGGCTCAGTCCAGCGGTGACTTTGTTAAGGGAAACGGGGTGTTGTTGGCGAGTGATACGTCTCCTTGCTTCATAAAGTTTGCTGCATCATATTTCCCCCCACTTTATAGATTATCCATTATCATTTGTCATGAGGTGTCCTAACTCAAGGGGAAAATAGAACCCCCCCCCCCCACCCTCCTTTATTTCTTTCCTCCCCCACCACCTGCACCACACTGTATGGATCCACATACGAAGGTACCAATCTCTGAGAAAAATGGGCAACGAAATAAAGCACACGACTCTGCCTCCCAGCTGTGGGGGGGGGGGGGGGGGGGGGGGAGAGAGAGAGAGGGGGAGAGAGAGGGGGAGAGAGAGGTTCCCCTCCTTCCCATGACATCCCTCTTTCCCCATTTTATATATTTCAACCTTAGGAATAGTACATGAGGGATCACCTTACCCATATTTGTCCTTCCTTCCTGGTGCTGGGAGGGTTCTATGCTGATAGTCATCCAGAAGGGAGGGGCATACACAGATAAGGCACAGGGAAAGCCCAGGGGAAGAGAGGACAGAAATAGAGTGTTTTGCTGCATTCTTTTCCATACGTGTGCTACATCATATCCAACCCATAATAAGCTTAATGAACACGCATTCATTTAATTTTCAGTTGAACGCTTGTGTTTGGCGATAGTGGTCCCTTATAGATCTTTTAAATGAGCTGTCGAGTCGTAAACAGCTATCTACACATGCTATTATCCCACGGAGCTTATGAAGCTTGCTGCATTGTAAGTACAGACGGCAGCCATGCCTGAAATGTGGATAGAAACATTACACATTTTTGTTGGTAATGCCGCAAGTCTGTCAAAACCGGGTATATATATCACGAAGATTGCGTCCTTCGCCCATTTCGTCACACAATGATACAATCCATTTAATCCAAATCTTTTTAAGAAATGATTTAAGATTTTTCTCTTTTGCGGTTCCATGGCTAGGGGAATCAATCCTGTGTGCTTGCCATGCTGATTTATAATGTTAGCAGAGCAGCAGTAGGGAAAGAGAGATGCAAAATAGTAATCATTCATAACATAGATAAACTACACAAGGCTCTTGTGCTCTGGACTGCAACATTTATCTATGGGGATTCTGCACATGCTTGAAGCAAACCAGCCAATGGACTAGTGCAGAAATATTGCACCGACATTGGCAGTCTTTAGTATCTATATTTCCTGTGTGTGCCCGATCTTGGCCAATCAATAACAAGCAGCCTATTGTATGCAACTTGTAATTGATTGCCATGTTAGACAAACTATGATGTTTGGGTTCATTTGTATGTCAAGATATTGAAATATATACCCATCTGTTTTTCTTGTTCCTTTGTCTTTTTGGTTGTCAGCATCTAAGCCAGTCCTCAATAGTATGCTGAAAGAGCCATCACTGATTCCAGACCAGACTCTAGCCAAGCACATCTACCAGGTAGGTTGGTATTATAATTATTATACAATAATTATTATTGTTATTAAGATCAATTTAGATGCAGAAACTTGACATACATTAAAGGTGCTATTCAATTAGTGTGTTTTATTATTTTATATTCAATCGTCATCCGTGCAATGTCACACAAGTGCTTTACTCTTCCCTACTTTACCTAACATCTCCCCTCCTACCCCTTTTGCGCGTCATAATATTTCCTCCCCTTCCCTCTCCTCCTTTTCAGTGCACAATAAATGACTGCTGTTATGGACCGCTGGTAGACTGCATCAAACAGTATCCTATCCCATAAAATGTTAAGCCTGGAATTGACGAGAAGCTATTGAAGGGGATGAGATGTGCCTGGCTTTGCCTGACATAAAAGTTCTGCTTCAGCGGGGAGGCGTCTCATCTCCTGCCTGTCTGCCATCCCACTATCGCTGCTACAGCCGGAGCCGGAACGGGGGAGAAAAAATGAGCAGGATGAGGAGATTGGATGATCTGAATGCATTTTTTACTCTTTTTATGGAGGAAATGCTCCATTCCACCAGAAATTCTATAGCTTTGTGCTGTTTATTGCACCGGCAGCTCTCGTATATAGGTAATTTAATTGATGATTCCCTATTTCTCACAAACATCAGTCGGTGTCAGCATTTAGTCAACGGTATAACACTGACTATGGCGTATCACATCGAAAGCCTGTTTAAACGTTCGGTTCTCATTGATACGAATATTTCCGGCTTTCTTTTGTCTGTAGTTCTTGATTGCAATTGACTACTGGACGACGCTAGATGCTCAATGTGCTGTACTGCATTATACTACTCTTTGAATATTTAATATATCCAGGCTATTTGGGGAACAAAACGGCCAAAGAGATAAAACCGACGTAGACCTTTGATCAAGAGGGGCTTTTTCAAGCATGTGACCATGACGGTGTCTGTGTCCATGTACCGGTCTGTCATTGTGCCTGGACCTCCCTCAGCATGTGTGGCGCGCCAGTGGTTTCTGGTGGTTTTTTTGTTGTTGTTTTTTGCGGCCCTCTGTTTGCGGTCGGCCGAGCCTGTCCCACCGCGGGCCCTCAAGCCCTCCCCTCTTTCACGGGGTGTCCCAGTCCCCTCTTTAGTCTCGGCTCGTATTGAGTCACTCCACGCCACAGAGAGCGCACGATAACCGCCCCACTGCTGTGGGCTTTGGAACAACTCCATCTACACATCACTAGATTGGCTCTAGTGCACGTGTGGGGCTCAGGGTATGCATGCATTAACCGGCCTTTGAGTGCTGTGCGTCTGTTCGGGGTATATCCCACGGCCGGAGCAGTTTGTTTTTGGGGTTGTGTTTTTCCCTCATAATAATTTTAAAGAATGATCAGGCCCTCGTGAAATTTCATAGGCCTGATGTGGAGTCCAGGACATAATGTATTCACATAAAGGGTATTCTATAAACATTTCTGATCTATTCAATAAGCTGGCTGGTCCATGGGCCGTCTATTCATTTTCATTACATTCCCTATTCTGCTCGTTCAACCTTTCTTACTTGTTAAATCAAACCTCATTAAGTTTGACCTGAAAAGTCAGCCTCTCGCTTGGGAGGTGATGGTACCTGTGGATCAGTGGCGTACGGAAGCAAGGCAATAAGTCAAAGAAAAGCAACATGCCACTGAGCCACTACAAGGAGAGCTTTTGGTTTCCCTAGCAACATACCTGTCTGATGGATGCTTTTGCGTCTTTGCATTTAAATATTTCATTAGAACTTCTCCCCGCACACACACTATCAGATGTTGTTGTTGTTTCAGTACTAATTAATTATAATCTGATGAGATGCAGTCATGCCTGTTTGGATTCCTTGACACCTTGCCCCTAGTGCCATCGGCCAGGAGCACGAAGTCTTGCTGTGTGACAGGCTGAAAGAGAGGAACCTATCCTTTCTGGGTAAGCTATCCCACTAAACCCAATCCCATTGTATCCATGTTGTTATCCGGTTAAAGGGAAACCTGGAAATGAGTGATGTAGTGGATGTTATCTCTTATTGATCTACTAAGAACCAGCAGGTGTTATTGAATATCCACACCCCCAGCCGCCCAATGTTTAATTTATACCACGGCCCGTAATGAATATTTAAAGAAATAAGAGCTTCAAAGGCCTGGGTCTAATGTTTGTTTAGTAGCCCTGGCTTATCCTCCTGGGTCAATCCGCCACTAGGATTTCTTTCTAGAGATATACAACCTAGATAAGGTGTCTGTGGGGATCACACTTTTGTTGTCAATTGTGTGCCTTAGATAATTGAGCTTCAGAATTACCATACACCGCACACTATTGCTTGTATTTTATCCTGATGTACAGGTACAGGGAGAAATTTTCTTTGTAGCCATTGCTTCAAAATAAATTATTTGAGGATATTGTTTTAAGAGATCTCCAATGGTGTACAATCAAATACGTTTTAGAGGGCCATTTGAACCCTCTCCTCAAAGCAATCATCAGTTTGGCTGCAACTGATTTAATGGATGAGTTCAACATCAATATCTCGGTCCAGATATATATCAGGATAAAGAGTTTTCTGGTGGGGGGAAATGGTAAAACCATTCTATCGCCATCATCATTACACCTCGCCGTGACTGATGAGTGATGAAAGACGGACTTCAATCTCTCCGTCATCAAGTCCAAATAATTTATTATGGCCCCCGAGTGCTGACCTTTCTACAGGGCTTAACGGAGGACTGTTCTAAAACTGTCGAGTTCAGGGGGGGGGGGTGGGACACAATGGCGGCCCTCACCCTGGCCCTGATAAATGGATTGGAAAGAAGCCACCCAACGGTGGGGACGGGTCATTAATTTTAATCAAAGATGATGTAAAAATGCGATCCGAGCCACATGACGGTGTCAACAGCCCAGAAGGAGTAAGGGGAGAGCTGGCTCGTCTCCCCCCCCCCTCCAGCGCACCACCGCTGACCCCCTCCACCTCAGACATCTGGGGTGGTTGGTTCAGACCTTCGACTCCCTTGCACCGTCCCTGGCTGGAACCACAGCCGATCACCGTCTCCAACCCCCCCCCCCATCCCCTGCACACCCCATTAGTTGAGCTTGGCTGGAGACGGAGAGAGGCAGGCCCCTGGAATTGAATGACCTGGTCAGCTCGAGATTTAATGGAGAAATCAGGTGTTGCGGGGGTAATGGCCAAAGCACAGCCCGGAGTCAAGGACGATGGCGGCGGGCCTCTGTAAGCGGAGGTCAGGCTTACGCAGGGGTAGTGGTTCTGTAGTGCCAACCTTTCCCTCCCCCCCCCCCCCCCCCCCCCTTCCCTCGCCTGGTACTTTATGGAGCTCTGCCACCAAGCCGGAGCACTGTTTTTGTGCTGCGCTAGCAGATAAGTGGCAGATGTAGGTAATGGTCTTACTGTGCTGCTGTCCTCTGTGGTCGTGTCCTCTGCTTTTTTTATACCAGGGGTTTCTGTTATGACCACCAGGACAAATTATGTTCTGTGTAGCTCGCTAAACCATCGTCGTCTTTCTTTGAGGAAGGAATTTAACCAAACAAAACCTAAAATGTGTCCCTGTTCACCAATATTGTGTGATTTATTCTGCTGTCCTTCGATATGTGCTCATTTCATGTTTTGTTTTTTTGTACTTTCCAGATGAAAATCAACTGAGAGCCATGGGCTACGACAAAACACCGGATATTATACTAGAGGTGCCAATAGGTGAGTAATTGTGTATAATTGTAATCTAATTTAATTTCAATACACCTACAAAGCAACAAATGGGAAATGTTTTTTATGTTCTGTCAAGGCTTTTTAATGGAAGAACCACTGTATTTGTCCCCTAGTTAACCGATCTAAGTGAAAAGCAAATGGCCCCTGAATTTATCTTCTATATTGAACACCTGAATTCATGGACAACTCTGTGACGGATGGTGTCGTTGAACATTGCTTGATTTTATTTATTTATGTATGTTTTATTAAAGTTGTTGAAGGACATATTGTCCACTGGATTGAGAGCAAGGCCTCGTTCGGAGACGACCAGAGCCACTGCACCTACCTCACTGAACAGTTTTGGAGCTACTGTAACAGGTAACCTGATTTCCTCTCTTGTTCTCAACTCTCCCCTATTTCTAATGGCACTTCATGCAGCGTCTATATATATATATCTATAATTTTTTTTTATCTGAAATCACCACACAGTTAACGCAAGTCTTCCGCAATACAATGTGGTTAATGCCCTTCCGTAGATTGCCAACTTCTCCTTTCCCACTGACCATTAGCCACTATCTGCCTTTCTCAGGGCTGCGTTGTCATCGCTAAACCACTCACCACTTCCACCACGTTAAACCGCACACTAACCCACCAGATTTCCACTTCCACATCACTCCACTACGGCTTGTTCCTGTTCACTGTAAGATTAGGGTTTAGCCCCTGTACAGTCCATAACGGTCTAGCCAGAGCTCCTTCCAAACACTGTGTGTGTGTGTGTGTGTGTGTGTGTGTGTGTGTGTGTGTGTGTGTGTGTGTGTGTGTGTGTGTGTGTGTGTGTGTGTGTGTGTGTGTGTGTGTGTGTGTGTGTGTGTGTGTGTGTGTGTGTTTTTTGTTTCCCAGAACACATACAAACTGTTTTTGAAAGGAAAGAGAGGAAATGGGTGATTAATTCCTTGCATCTGTTGATCACAACGTTTGCACAGGAACTGCCTTGTGCGTGCATGTATGTGATCGTGTGCACGTTTGACCTACACCAGAGTATATACTCTGGTGTAGGTCAAACGTGCACATGAGCCAATGTTTAAATTGTGAAGCCTAAAGTGCCATGGTCACAATAGTTTGGAAGTACTCAAACAGATTGTAATGAATAATACCCACAATACCCAGTCCTTTTACCCATGTTCTGTATACCGACCCAATATATTTGTCATACTGTTTACATCCATGCCGCGTTTTACATTTTAAAAAAATCTGTTTAAATTTATATTTTTTATAATATCGACTTAAATATTTTCATAACGTTTGTCATAAAAAATTACCACAATTTGCCTACTACACTGGGCATAAAGAAGCACTGCACACCTGAAGACATGTGCAGTATTATGCAGTATTAATATCATTATTGGAGCATTATTTCAGCTCTTTCGATTTTTATTAGATTACATAACAGATCTTCCCTAATTGCATGATTGAATGCATTATGATTTCAATCATGTTTTCCAATCATGTTTATGGTTGATTTGTACTAAATAAACACAGCATTAATGTCTTTGCTGACTTTCTCTTTCCACTATTTTCCACTGGCCATGCCATTTTTTTGCAGTTAAAAAAATGAAGAAAAAATAAATCTGTATTTAGGGGGCACTGGCACTGAGGTGTATTCATCTATTAATCTATCTACAGTTTGCATACGTGGTGGTCCGTGAAAGGTCTTGATGACAAATCAGTAGTACATCAGAAGTCAAAGGTTGGGAACCACTGCTGTAGAAGACCTTACACTGCAAGTTTCACTATTATTCAGAAATATTTCCTTACGTTTATGTGTGCCGGGGACCACAACACAGGGCAATTTTGGTTGCGGGGGGGGGTCAAAATAGAGAGAAAGGGGAGAAATGCGGGATGGGGGGGTGGGGAAGCGGGGGGTGCGTTCACGCGTGGCTTCTCCATCCCTCGCTCTCTTGCTCAGCCTTGACCGGGACTTCCAGACAGACGCAAGCTGAAAGGTCACCCCCACTGCCTCCACCGGCCTTGCTGCCACCCCGACACCCACAACCCCCCAACCCCCCCCCCCCCTCAACCCCTCTCCTCCCCCCCACCCCTCCCATCAGCTGTGGCGGCCGGCTGACACGTTGTGACATGGCTCTGGGGTGCCAGAAGGTTCCACACCCCTGCCTGTGAGTCCTGATAGCAGGCACAGCCTAGCAGAGCAGAGCGACTTGGAGGGGCTACTGTAGCTATGAGGAGGCAGGCTGTCCTCTCTCTCTCTCCATCTGCCTTTTTCTCTCTCGCCATCTCTACCCTTCATTCCTCTAATTTTTTATCTCTTTGTCCTCACCTTTCGTCCGTCTGTCTGTGTCTCAATCTCTCGTGTTCTGAGCCTCGATGTTGGCATGTCAGCATTGTAGTCTAGATGTCTAGCAACCACAGTAGAGATAAAGACACAATTGATAATCCAAATCGAAAAAATATGTAATTTCCTGATTCACTATAAACCGTAACCTTTGGTAATAGTTCATTAACCATCTATTTGACATTTGAATACATCAATTTATGTGACTATCAGATAAACATTGCGCAGTAATTTATTTGTGAGATGGATAACAATCCTAGGGCTTCATGATTCACGATAGAGCAACTATCAAATCAATGTAGCTTCCTAGAAATACTTTACTAACACTAAACTTGTTGGGTTTGAATTTAGACCGGACATGATTTATTAATTTATCATTAAGCCTTATTTTCTAAAATACTTATCTAGGCTAACATACATTTGTAATATACTTTGGAAATTGCAAATGTTGGGGCTCAAGCCATTACTGTCAGAATTGTTTGTGATATTCATAAACTGAGACAGTGAAAGGTGGCTCAATGTTAACTAGTTCTAACTATTTTTCTAGACAAACAAACAGCTCTTTTAAATTAGCTCATGACCTTCGCAGGCATTATCAAAGTAAAACACAATTTTGTGGAGTTCAAATTGAAAGCAGAGAGAGATGAGGTTTACACAGAACTTTGTATCTGAAAACACATGTTCAATCTTAAGTTCTTTGAATAACTAAGTTTATTAAAATGTGTCTGCAACAAATGCTTGGAATGGACAACGGAACATCCTTAGACAATTAGGAACCTTAATAATGCTCCAGAAGACCTCTCTCTCCATCAAATATGGCTACAATAGAAATATACAGTAATATGCACATAAAGTGAAGAAAAAGCGTATTTTTTTTCTCCAAAAGGTATTTTCAAGCGTATGTTTTCTTGCATTGGATTTGGGAAGTGCCATTTGTCTATCAGTGTTCTCATGCGGTCAAGGCTGACCTTAGATTATATTAGGAAATCTGGAACCTAACTGACTGGCTGATTGGGATAAAGCTTGCACTGAACCTAAGACGCCCTGGGGTAGCTCTAATTGATATTCGCTCGGGCGGCCTTGTCAAAATGTGTTAAGGAACTGACAACGTAGATTCACGTCATGTCAATAAATGGCCTGGTCAGATAAACGCTGGCATGTCAAAAAAAAGAATGAAAAAATGTCAGTCCCTTCAGACTCCACCTTTTCCAGCACTGTTGTGTTTTTTAATTGACATTTACTGCTGACATTTCAAAATGTACCCGCTTTCTATTATTGTTAGGCTTGATGCGTTGTATATTCTGAGCCACAGTGATGGTGTGTGTGTGTGTGTGTGTGCGCGCGTATGTGTGTGTGTGTGTGTGTGTGCGCGCGTATGTGTGTGTGTGTGTGTGTGCGCGCGTATGTGTGTGGGCGTATGTGTGTGCGACTGTGTGTGTGTGTGTATATGCGTGCGCGACTGTGTGTGTGTGTGTGTGTGTATGCGTGCGTGTGTATGTATGGGGTCGTTGCCTCATTTGTAGTCAGAAATGTATGAACAAAAATGGAGAGAGAAAGAGAGTGATTGGATGGTTGACATCATCCTCCGTTCGCTTCTCGTTAGTGCTATCATGTCAGGAGACGGGTTCCCGGTGCTTGTGTTTGTTCACCATTCTTTAAAGACAGATTCCACTGCAGACCCCTTTTGGTTTCCCCCTCTCGGCTCTGACCTTGAAGTGACATCACTGCTTTTGTAATTACTCTCCTGGTCCCTGATTGACATTTCCAGTGATTTGCTTATTTTTCATGGATTTCTGCTCCTTCCCTCAGAACTCCGAGGCGCTGTTATACCCCGTAGCTTGAGTTAATTATTCTCAGTTTTGCCCGCGAGCAATGCAAAAAGTGACCACTGGTGACATGTTTTATCTGGAAAGAAACAAGGACAGAGAGAGGGGAAAAAAAACAAGCCGACATAACTAATTTTGATTCCAAAGCCCCTCACCAACGGTATTCATCATCCAAACAATAATCTTGCCAACACACTAACCTCATAACAAACCTCTTCAATGGAGTGAAGGGTAATGACGCTTCACCTAGGCTCTGGAGGAAGCGGGGATGGGGGGGGGGGGGGGGGGAATGACAGGGGTAAAAAGGGTGGAAAGAATGGGAGTGTTAAAAAAAAAAAAAGGGTATTTTGCTGCACCAAACCATGCGTTCAGGCCCAGTGCCTGGATGAGATGGAGAGGCGGCCACCACCGGTGTCTTCCAGCCATCAATCTTGGGGCTGGTGGCGTTCCAGAGCTGCTCGGCCCCTGTGCTCTGACGGATGTCGGGATAATTGAGTTATCCATCTCGCCCAACTATCAGAGTTGCATAAAAATTATTCACCTGCTGGTGGATATTAAACACATAATGAGCCTCCAGTGTGTTCTACGGAGAAGTGGGTAAGGTTAAACACAGCATGTAATGAAATATGGACCCTGGCGTGAGGCGCACCTCGGCTTGCCTCCCCCTCATCGTAGCGTATTTAAATCAATTATGGTTGGCAAAGGTGCTGCCATAACTCTCTTGTGTAACCGCCAACCGCCTATTTATCTAATCACGGTATGGCTGAGCTCATAGTGTATATAAGGCCCACCGACGTGCTGAATAGTTTTGGTGATTTGTCTCTAAACTATGCTGTTTGTTCAAATATTAGAGTCGATGATAGTCACTGCTTCATGCTACTGATGTCATTGCTCCATGGGTAGTTTATGGGGGATGATGTTATATCAGTTCATTAGACCACGTGTTAAATGGCTGAAATAACAACTGAGGAATTGGATGACATACAAGCAGAGCAAGGCAAAACAACAAAGTATTGTACAACCCCCTGGCCAATGTTCTGCCTCCGGTTTGCAGTCTGCAGATTGCATTTTTGGTGATGTCTGCCTCTTTGCCTTGCTGTTAATATGCACATGAAGATAGTTTAGTTCTTAAATAAAATCACCATTACTAAAGAAAATGTTGTACAAAGACTTAAAGGAAAACTTTTACTTTAAACCTGATCCCTATTTCCTGATCCCTTTGGGTCAAAAGGGACTAATCCAGACAATATTCTTTGAAGCACGAGGAGGTACGTCAATGTCCCTCCTCTAAAAGTGCTTGTTTTTGCCATCGACAGGCTCAGATTATATTCCATAATTATGGAAAGGATCCCTACAGGGAAATAAAACTTGTTTGAGTCCAACCAAGTTATGCTCGAGGAGTCTACCGCTGAAATTCTCGTGTTGCTTTGTTGCAGGATATTCCCTTATTGTAATTAAGACCGCAACACTTGGTCACCCGAATCTCTAAGACAACACTAAACTACGCTTTCTGCATATCCTTACGCTTTCCTGCAAAAACTAAACTCTCACGAGACTTCTCATTGAGCGAGACTCAGTTGGACACGATAACAAACAGTGATCAGGTGAAAGGTAAAGAAACAAGTTTGATTTCTCTGTAGGGATCCATTCCATAATAACAATAATAATAATTGATCCGTTTTTTATAGCGCTTTTCTAAATACTCTGACGCTTGATATACTAATCACGTAATGATATACTATAATCTGTTCTGAATCTAATTCAAGAACTTTAAGAGGACGTACGATGAACTTAATTGCCCCAAAGGATTACATAGCAGCCCATTTTCATTAATTTCGGAAGCAGTGTTCACGCTTAATACTGGACCATATCCCACAAATTGTTGCCCACATTCTTTCATTCAACCCCAAATTATCTGAAATAGGGTCCATGTTGAAAAATCCCAATGTTTTCCTTTCAATAGGTTTTTAATTATCTTCATAATCATCCAACACGGTATTAAATAATGTGATTGCTTTTTTTCAATGTTGACAGCATTCCCTGACTAGCTAACAGTGAATATCCCTTCTCTAGCCGATACAATGACGAAAAAAGATTCAGGTTTTACTGGTATTTTGTCCGATTATTATTATAAACCTCAGTCTCCAATCACAAGGAATGGATTAAAAATGAATTACTGTATTTCAAAGATCGTTTCTCTTGTGATACAATGCATATAGAGATGTTTCAAAATATAAGTATGTTCTAATAATAATAAAAAGCAAAGCATAATGAAAACCTGGATAATTAGATTCAGGCCTGACTCCACCACCACCCCCTCCCCCTGTTCCTTCCAACCAAAGCCTTCAGACAACCTTTTGTGGAAATGAGTGTGGTTACACACTGGCCGCTTCTCAAAGTTAATCAGCTGTGAGATTCGTAAACTGCAAATGTGTCAGAGTTGAAAATGTTAGCGCACCTAATGGAGGCTTGAAAAGGTTAGATCTGATAAAAAGCTGTCATGCAGCCAGGAAAAATGATTTATGGCAATATAATGGGACAGTATGGCTCATTTCTCCGTCTCGTATGAGATTTGGGGTCAAGACTTTTGGGATTGTCATTATACATCATCTGGCTTGACCAGTCGGAAATGTGTTGACAGGGACTCGTGGTCTATTGTTGTGGGTTTCCCTTGATCCTTTGTTCTCCACATGTAAAATCCTTGTGTGCAATGTCAAATTATAATTTCCTTTGATAATTAACAGGAAGTTTACCCAAAAGTCCAGAGGAGCATACTGTTTTTTGAATCAGATATTTAAGTCTGATAGCGTATGTCTGTGTGCGTATGTACAGGAAACCCAATTAAATGCGGAAGTCATTATTCTTGAGACTCAAAGCAGGGTTTTTACAACATTGATAATCTACGTGCTGACACATTTGCTAATGAACAGATAAAAGACTGATTTATGCAATGGTTTAAATTAGTTGACACAGCTGCAATCAGAAATCTTGAACTCTGCAAGGAACTTTTTCCAATTTTTGTCACTGTATATTGTAGATATTACATCGGAAACCTTAAGATACTGTGGTCTTAGCCTCATCTGGCACAATCTGATTGCTTTGACATCAAATTAAAAATGGCAATGCAAAATGTTGCATAATGTATTCCTTTTTAATGGATATGTCTATCATTTTTGTTGAACTTTGTAAAGTGGCAAAGCCAAAAATGCCTAATTAATAGTGTAATGATTTATGAAGTGCACCTGATGAGGCCTATATCCTAGAGTAGTGTTCGATGGCCAGACATCAAAATACTGTCGCCTTTGTTCCAACTACCCATTTCACACAAAAAAAACATATTGAACTCTGCAGCAGTAGTGGTGTTTCTACAGTCAGGGCTCAGCAAGTAGATTGGCAAGGTTCTAGAAAACCCTTTTTTTCGACCGTTGAGAATGACTTCCACATTAATTTGATTCCCTGTACGCCTGCACACAAGGACTACTGATCCGATCCGGCTGGACATTACAATGTTGTCCCTGAGAATGGCACTGTGACTTTGAGACGGTTAGTGTGATTCTGTGCTTGGCTACATCATCCTCCTTGCATTGCTTTCTGAGGTGTGGCATACATATTGAGAGGTGAGGTGACAAAGCATCCCTTGAAGCCCTTTGTGGTTATAGGGGTTAAGGGGTGGCGTCTAAATAAGCTGAATGTGAGCTGGTCATAATCGTAAATGTGATAAAGAGCTATACCAGCAAAGCTAACTTGACCTAGAAGCCAACTATTTTTTACCAAAGGTATTCATCCCAATCTGTGACGTTAAAAACATTTTAATACACCTTTACCGTTCAACTTAATAGCGCAACATTTTTCCCTATGGCTTAGTGGCTTGGCATTGTTTTTATAGCAACTCTTGAGCCGGTTTCAGTTCCAGTGACAAACCCCTCCTCCCCATTTATAATGTTATGGTAACCCCATGCTGTGCAGGAACGTGACCTCTTTTATTGTTTCCTTTGTACTGACATCCTCCTGCAGAATATGCCTCAGCTAGAAAAGTGGTTGTACACAATGGATGTTCCTCTGAGGGGGTGGGGGGGGCTTCACCAGTGTTACTTCTCGGGCCACAGCTGAGCACAGAGGTGTACCAATACCCCCCCCCCCCCTCCTCCGGCGACGCGGTTTCAAATACTAACGGCGAATGACAAGTCGACGCTGATGCTTGGAGGATTTCATGGTCTTAAGGATGCGCGTTTTGGGGGGTTGCGGGGCGCATTGTTTAACACGTCTGGGATGTAATCCGCACACTTCAGGTCTCCTGGCGGCCTGGGGGATTTAGTGGTAGCTAAGCCCCCGTGTCAACCATTTATTTGAGTAGGGTAGTGTTCTGTGCATTATCCAAATTTGCCATTAAACATTGAGCCTGAGAACATGCTTTGACACGGCCACGGTTTTGCGTGAACAGGCGAGGAGCAGGCGGATATTTGCACCCTGGCTAGCGAGGGGGTTGAGGTTCCTTAAGATTATGCCTTTTCTTTTGAGTTTTAACTTTGCAACAATCTGTCTCGGCCTTCACAATGATTGCCGTCATACGTGTGAATCTGTTCCTTCATACTCTACTCTTCGTTTCCACTCCATGTCTCTTTCCTTCTAAGTTGACCTTCCGGGTTTTAGTCCGGAAGAAGTCGGCAACGTTTGTCATCTTGGTGAGATCTTGTCTGGAGGCGCACACAAGTGGGTCTGGATTAGAATGGAGCTCTGTAAAAGTGAATCTAAAAGCAGAGGGTTGATGGCTGCCCAAATGGTTTTTGAGTATGCTCCGTCCCCTTAAAACCCCCAAAGACATTCAGGCCTCGTGTTCGCGCTGTACACAACCACGAAATGAGACACGCTGTGCTTATTTTCCTGACACAGAGATGAGCCTTATGACAAATGGATTGCACACAGTGTGCAGGATGCTTGCTGTACATCACACACAGGCCTGCACGTGCGGACATATTGCTGTCGGACACGTCCACATCTATAGCAACTCACAAAGAGAGATGGGCGGAGATAGGGAGGTAATTACAGGGATGGGTCTTATAAGTTGCAAAGAGTGTTTTTTCCTTGCATGTCAACCAAAGCCATTGCAACTAAAGGCCAAAGAGAATATTAAAGTCTCTATAAAGAAAAGCAATCTTGGCATATCATGGTTGATATAAGTTACCACACAAATGATTAAGGCATTTGAGATACACTCAGTTCATGAAATGCCAAAATGGGTTTCATGCTCTATGTCAACCGATGTTTTCATGGCTGAATTTACCCAATTAAATCGGAGTGGTCTTTTGTTCACATCTGAAACCCCATGGTCGTGACATTTGGTCTAAAGAAAAGCATTTAGGGGTATGGCGATATTTAGAGCAGAGGTTTTTTGATCTGCTCAGTTCAAATGATCGAAAGAAAGCATGTATTAGTTCTGGTTCTCCTGGCTTGATGACATAGCATGTGCCTAACAGCTTTTTGAAAATGACTTCTCGTCCCTGTTTCTGTGCTGGTGGATAACCTATCTATATGTGTCTTTGTATTCATCTAATAAAATGTTTAGCTATTTAACTTTGTTGGAATTGTTTACTTCTTTTTTTTTCATGCAATTTGTTCCGAGAGAGTAGGCAAAGCATTTCATGTTTGTTTTTGTTTTTTTAATTTAGAGCAAATACAGCAAATAAAAAATAATTTCTGCCCATGGTCCAGAAGGGAAACAATGCTTCATATTTGTTGCCCTTGTGTGTAAAGAGCAGCTCTGCGTGTGCAAGATAGTGTGGTGGTACCTCTGGGCCCGGGTAGGCCCATCAGTCACAGTGTGGCACTGGGTGCAAGTGATAAGTAGTTCCTTATAGATAACCAAGGCGGATGGTTTCTTTTTATAGGTCTACTGTCCCTCACATAACCTTGTCCCATTTTTCCTGTTCAATGGTTATTTGCTTTTTATGTTTTAACTTCAAACTCCCTTTTTTGTTTACTGTAAGAAATCATTTTAAGTTCGAAAATAACCTACTTCAATTCTGTGGGTTGTTGAAGATAAAGAAATAATAAATACAGTTGATGGGTGAAAAATACCCGGCAGAGATTGCTTAAATATACGCATGATTATACAGTGCAGTTTATTATATGGTTTAACCACTGTCTTCTTAGATTTCTTAAATGATAATAATTTATGTAATTACCCAGTTATATAGACTTTTATTTTTTGAGCTCCATTCCCACTCTTAACTGTCATGCTTATTACCATTACCAGCAGATAATATAGCACTCAATTTATAATTGTATATTTAAGGGGGGTAAGGGGGATATTTATTGAATCTATGTTTTTTGTTTGTCTTTATCCCCCAGTATCTTTACATTACATATTTTCTTTAGATTTTATATTTATTCTTATAAAGTTGTTTTTGTCCTCCTGTTAACTTACCCTAGACAGATAAATGATGCTGAAACTATGTCAGCTATTTGCATCAGCTTGTAGGACTTGTTTCTGTGCCCAATACCTGTCACTTTGATGGATGTACCACGAGTCAAAGTTGAAACCCTAGATAAACATTGATTTTTGTATGTTGGTTGTTTTTGTTTTTCCCGGTAGATATTACTTTATGTTACTATTTTATGCCACAATATGTCGCTGCCACAAAAAAAGCCTGAAGGAAGGGATACACGTATTACATTTAAATCTTTCTTTTTTTCTCAACATCCTAAGAGCTTCGTAAAAAAAAGGAAAACGTTCGCATTTAGGTTCCACGCGGCCCTCTCCTCTCCTGCCTCTGGTTTCAGTTTCACGTCTCTCTGCGGTCTGATTGCCTGATAGCTTAAACATCTCCTAGCCCGCCTGTCCCACCGTGGGAGTGTGTAATCACAGACATATGAGGAGCCCGTGTCCACACGTTGACCTTCTGATTTGCCTCATCAACTCCAGGAGTCAATGTACAAGATATTTTGGGTCAACCAAGGTTTTTTTTCTTCTTTCCTCCAAACTGACATGGATGTTGACCTTTTTTCTTTAAAGAAAATAAAGCCTTTTAAAAATATTTCGCTGATAAATGGCGTACTTACTGACTAATAATAAAGTCTGAACATCAAACTGCATCGTGAAATAAGCACCACAGGTTAACCTTTATTACAAGATCTTAAGGGGTTAAGAGAGACAGTGTAATCTATATTCCAGCCGTGTCTGCCAGTAATGTAAGGTTTCTTCATCGTAGTTGAAACAGACATTGCTTCATCCTTTCCTCTGGGCTGATTCAAGATAACGGGCAGACATTTCTTTTTTCCTTTTTATCACATAAACTCTGCCCAGACATTGGCGAGTTGGGCCTCTCCTTGTTTGAATGGCAGCCATGGATATGTCGGGGCAATAGATTACTCATTTTGAGGGATATCTCTTGTCGGTGGTACGTTCAAGCCACTGATCCCTCTGTGTTAAACCCAGTATACATCTCTCCAATGACAGCTAAGTGTTTTTGCAAATGACCAATCGTATTGTGTTATTATGGGTCTCTGTGTGTGACGGAGGGCAGAATAGAGTTGTCTGGTGAGAGGCCTCTGATATAAAGTGCCACTTCAATTCCAGCGCAGCTGCAACCCAGCTCTGGACTGGCTCGCCGTCCGACCCGACACTTCACATTCTCTTCTCCTCTGACTTGAATGGATTTGAAAACCATTAACTTTAGACACGAGTTGGGCCCCCGTCTGTTTTTTTGATTCCCTGAAGCAACTTCTCATCACTGCTACACTCTTAGTGACTTATCTCCCTTGTTGTCAAGATTGCAGTTCTATGGAAAAAAAAGTTACTCAAATTGTACATTTCTCTTTGGCTTGTCTTCCTCGGTTGAGCTGTTGTTAATCTGAATTTAGTGTTGACATCACTCAACGGATCAGAACTTTATTATCAAAGTTTCAAATGAAGTTTAAAAAATTGTTCTTGTTTACATTTTCAATGGTGAGCAAATTGATTGCACCTCTTCTGATTTGGTGAGGAAGGGGTGCTTAACATTTTCAGACATTCAATCTCTTAACCTGCTGACAGTCATCTCTCTCGTGAGTCCCATCTGGGCACGTAGACCATGGTTACTGTAAAGACTACTGGTTCTGTTATTTTTTTCCGGTAATCGTTGTGGTTGATTTAGAATGGAGAATACATTCTCAGAATGACGAAAGCCAAGCATTTAGCTTTTCGCGCATTAAACCTTAAACCACTCTTCCTTATTTTCTTTCTCGGCTGTCTCTTCTACTTTTTTTCCCTGGCCGTTTATGTTTTCAGATCTCGGCTTTGAGTTCATGGGAAACTCGCTGCAAGGTTACCTGCGGCCCCTGGAAAGCGATGGAAAAAAACCCATCATGGCCACGGGAATGTTTTTTCAGTTAGTTGAAATATTACTAACCTTGTCAAATGTCATTTGGAATGAGAGAGCAAACCTATTTTAATCAGGGTTTTAGAATCAGTACTTTTCAAAGCATCGACTCCGGGAGAAACAAAAAAAAAAGGGGGTCAGCTAATTGCAACGTTTGATGTCATGTTTAGTCTTCCTTCCCCATCTTGATGCCACTGCCTGGGAATTTATACTCTCTTGCTCTCTCCCTCCCTCTATGTTCCCCTCGCTCCCTCTCTCATTCTCACTTACAGACGCACTTGCAAATGGAAAAAGTACCATAGGATCTCAGCACACTCAACGCTGTAATCTTCACAGAATGTTTTCTCTTCTCCTTCCTGTCGGCCCTCCTCTCAACTTCAACCTTCAACCCCGTTCGGCGTTCATCACTGTCCCGAACAGACCCGACAGCGCCGACATGGAGGGCGCTGCTGCATGGTTCTATCAGCGTATATGTCCACACAAAACCAGTGTTTTGGCAGGGAGAATAGTTATACACATTTCCGACCATCTCTCATACCCAAAATCTTTATTAAAAAAGGAATCTGTGAAAAGCGCTCCCTCCAAGTCTAACTTTGCCGTATCGCTCTTTTCGTTCTCATGATCACAGTTTTAACAGCAACACAGTGGGGGCGCGCTGGGAGGTTGGATGGTGTGTATACATCGTAAATTGTGTTTGACAATGTGGGGTTAGTGGTTTTCTCGTAGCTTGTCTTAAGTTATTACACGTTTCCTCCCGCCACAGATAGGATCTGCTGATGGACATACCAAGGTGAGGTGGCGTGTAGGTGCACGGCCCCCTTATCACAATCATTGGTTTAGGGGAAAGAGTCCTGCGACAGAGGTCATGGATTTAGGGGCAAAAGAGTCTACGGAGGTCATTGCGCAGTGAAACCATCCTTTATCCTGCAGTTCATTTGATGCCCTACACCTCTCTAGGTTGTCTCAGCACTCAAATGTATTACTTGTCTGGGTTTCAAATCTAGAATAATATCCTAGGTTCAAATGTCTCATAACATAGATTTGTCATGTAAGGCACAAGATGACTACGATTCATAGCAGCCTTACCTAAACCCTCTGTAGTAGCCTCGAACTGTCTTGGAAGTTTTAGCCGTAGTGATTGTATTTAAATGTTGTTTATGGGATTTCTTTGCAGCGTGCTCACTGAAAAGTACTTCCCCCCCCTACACAATGCCGTCCCATTCATATTACTGACCCAGCGAGCCTGGTGGTGCTACTCATTCCTTTCACAGGGAAACGTAAGCAATTTCCCCCACAGCTTGTAAGCAATCCCCTGTCAGGTCGTTTGAGAACCTGAATTTGTGTGATGGGATTATTTTTTTTTTTCAATGTTAAATTCAAGGGTAGTTAAAATCATTATTTATGGTTCTCTACTTAAATTATAGTTTTTTTTTTTTTTTTTTCTCATTCCCTCTAAAATGTGTCACATCCCATTGCACAAATTTGGATTTGTTAAATTAGCGGAGAGTGTGCTTAAGATAGAAATACGCTGCAATTCCCCCTGCTCAAACCCGTCTCCCCCCCATTCCCAACTGCACGCAGAGTGTGAGCTTGGTGTGGTTTAGTTGTGTAGATCTGTGACTGAGAGAGAGAGAGAGGGAAAATTCAAGACAACTCTGAAAGTTGTCTAAAAATGCCCCCCCTCCCCCCCCCCCAAACACACACACACACACCGCACTCGCAAGATGATGTGTTTTTGCAATTCAAATATTTGCTCATTCTCCTCTACGTTGCAAAGCCCCTTTGAAGCGGGTGAGTTCTATCAGGACCAATGACAGTATGAGTGTGCAGCGTGACAGCGCAATAGGCAGCGCCGGACTATATCTAACTGCATATTTAAGCAGCGGGTAAATCCAAACTCAAAAATGTATGCAAATGCTGGCATGTTTTGCATGCAGATATATTTTTATGATTTGCCGGGCTTGCTTATTCAGGTGGAGTGTGAATTGAGGACGTGCTTAGATTCACTAACATTAATCTGAATTACTTCATGCGGTTGCTGCATCCCGAACTTACTTCTAAACAAGCGGTTCCGGGGGCGGTAGACTTGCAATTTGGCAGATGTACTTTTGATGAAAGGCTTGCTAAATGGTTTTTATGACCATTACAAACATCCCATGGGCTATGAGTTTTGGCGGAAATGGGGAGGAATTTATAAATACTTTGCCTACTAAATAAGGTTTTATTTGTATTTTTTGTTTAATACAAGGAAAAAGTATAATCATATCATCTCTTTGAAATTCACCACATCTATAAAATGTTTTTGCAGGACAATATTATATTAGATTACACATATATTTATATGTATTGTATATAGAGGCTAGATATGTGGGCGCCTTCACAAAAGAAAAAAAACATAAAACGCCTCACACACCACATCTCTCCACTCAAACCCCACCGATCCGCCTTCAGAATTGTCAGCACGTCTGTCTCCTTTCCTTAAGGTAGAAAAAAACATAAAATAATGAATTGAATTGTCATGTCGATGGGCAGCGCTTGCACTCTGCACCCTATAATTCCAACCTCTCCCTACCCCCTCGCCACAATCTTTTCCTTCTTTTTTTTCTTCTAAACAGCAATTAATCTCATTTTTAGTCCAATTTCCAGCCCTCTCCTGGAGTCAGAGTCACTCCCCTGTTTTGTTCGTATTTGGCTTGGTTCCTCTGCATAGTCATTAAGGACCCAATTAATGTCACCCTTTAGCTGAAGAGTGCTCATTTTTATTGGGGAGCTGACAGTCGCCGCCATGAGTGGCGCAGTGTAATATGCATTAATTGCCCCGTAACACTGGTAATTACCAGTTCTTCAAGCCTCTCAGTAAACTGTCATGCCCAGGCACGACTGCTTTGAAATAGATTACTCATTAGAGGGACCTGCCCTGTTTTCCAATTGGGGGGGCTTGCTGGGGTTGGCACAAAGAAAAAAAAACTCTGGTGCTTGAACAAATAGTTGCCAAAAGCAATTTCCTATTACAACTTCTCAGTCACGTCTTTTCCTCCTTTTTTACAATTTTTTCTTCATTTCTTTCAGTCTTTCCTTTTTTTGTCTTTTCGAATGGCTGCGTTACAGACGTCGGTTGAAATGAGAGTCAAGGCGATGGAGGTCGATCACAGATGTTGCCGATGATGTTGGACTGGATGACCACGAACACCTGTTTCTCCATAGTGCACGCTTATGTTTAGACTCTTCCCGTGCCTCTTTAACCCTGAAGCCTCAGGGTATCGTCTTTGTCCCCTGCCGTTGCTCAACGTAATATTCCTGGAGTACAGTACTTATTACCTTTTCAGTAGTGTCAATGTGTTTGCTTGATCCAGACAATTATTTTGGGGGAGGTTTTGGAGGATTTACATGGTGCATATGGTCAAGGCTGTGGTGATGTAAAGAATTATTGTTCAAATATTGGTCATTGCTTGGGCCTTGGTTAAACGTGCATGCCTGTGCACGCGTGGTCTGTGCGTTTGCATGCGTTTGGGTGCATTTGTGTACACGTTGAGGCCACACCGTTTGTAGTCCTTTGCACACACTGAAAAACTCAACGGTTTTGAATTACAAGGGCTCGTCGCATTTCCTGAAACGTGCCCCGGACATCATGAATGAAGGGTGGATATGAAGTGCAAATACGTGAATTAAAACACGGTCTTAGGAACAAAAGCACGGGGCTGCGGTGGCGGGCGTTGCCGTTGTACCACGATAAGATAGCACAAAGCAGAGAGCAACTCAAACATTGTCTCACAATCCCATGTCCTGCACCCAGAGAGGTGTTGGCCTGTTTAGTCATGCTAGAAACAATATTTAGATTTCGCCACTGCTTTTGTCAATCCACCAAAAGCATGGGGGAGAGAGAGAGCATGGACATGAAGGGAAATTCTTGATCAACCCTACCCCCCCCACACACACACACACACACACACTTTTTTTCTTTGTGTCATTATCCATTTACCCCAGCGAGGAGAATAACTGAATGTGAAGACCAGAGCAAAACCTCACTTACACACATGCACACACACACGCACACATTTGGACGCACACACATGGACACACACAAACACGTATGGGCGCACGCACAGATACGTATGCTCATAGTCACACTCATAGATTTGCTCACACACACACACACACACTCATCGCGAAGACACACACACAAACATACACACTCTGAATTTCACAGGCAGTTCTTTTGTTTTATCTCCTTTATAGCACCTGCTTCTGGCAATCTGCTTTCCCTCGTCTTAAATGAATGTTGTCACGACCCTTCAGATTCTCAGGCTCACGCTAATGAAAGGAGATAGTACAATTTGAACTGACCAGGTAACAGCCAAGAGTGCACAGCTGAGCACAGTGCATGGTCGGAGAGGGACGCATCCTGGCCTAGACACCAAAGACAAGTCAGCCGTGCCATCGCTGATATACCCATTACGCTTCTCATTAATGCCTCCCAGTCTCTTTCGTGTGTGTGTGTGTGTGTGTGTGAGAGCCCTATGCAGCCTTTGCCTGCGCGTGCGTCTATCTGTTTTTGTTGGTTGAGCACTTATCGAATTGTTTATGACAGGCCTAATTGGGCTAATTGAAGGCATTAAGATGACCTGTCAGCCGTGTGTGTCCAGACTCCCCCGTCTGTCTGACAACTCCTGACACGTGAGCCGGCCCCGTAGCATCCGTCATGATGGTGCCTTCCCCAGCTGTAATGGGGACAATTGGGGCCACTCTAATTTGACATGGACAGCCTTGTGGGTGTCCCGTCTGGGTCCTTGTGTGTGTGAGTGTGTGTGTGTATGTATGTTTGTCGGGACTTTGCGTGGCTATTTGTGTGTGTGTTTGTGTGTGATTTGGTTTGTGAGCCAGCTTATGTGTGTGCTCGGTTTTCTGTGAGCCACTTTATGTACGAGTATGTTTTGTGTGTGTGTGTGTGTGTGTGTGTGTGTGTGTGTGTGTGTTTGTATGACTTGTGTAAACATGCAAGTCATACAAAAGGATGTAATCAACATCCTGTTGTTTGTTGATTACATACATGTATGGAATGTGTTTGTGTGTGTGTGTGTGTGTGCTTGTAACTCTGTATTTGTGTGCTCGTAATCGTGTGTGTGTGTGTGTGTGTTTGTTTTGTAAGCCTGTGTGTGTCTTTGATTGTTTTTTAGTGTTTGGGTCGGTGTGTTGCTCTGTTGGCTAGGCCGGGCTAATGGAGTCCCCTTTGACCGTCCGACAGTGTCGAGGCCTGTTTGAAGGGGATCGTGAATGGAGGGTTTTTGGAGTGTTTAGGGACATGAGAGAGGAGGCGCTCAGGGTGACGGCCTTCACAGAGTGAGTGACAGGAGCGGCGACGCTGGTGCACTTGGACATCTGTGTGTCTTTCGTTGACATGGGCTGATCACCCATTCTATTATCCCAGCGACGGTCCAACCCGATGACCTGGGAGAGTGCTGAGGACCAATTAGTAATGAGTGAGAGTTTAATAAGAAGAGGGCGTATCGCAATCGACACGCTGTCTTAAATGGTGTTATTAATGCGAATAAATAGGCAGATGTGGTGCATATTCTAATGACTCATTGTTGCGGCTTTCATTTATGAAAATAACCATTAAGAAAAGCCATTTGTAGTTTTGTCTTGTCAGGCCATCGCTCTTCTGCAAACCCTTTTAAGCCCCACAGAGTGGCAAGAATTTAAATTTACTGATTTGCAGTTATTGATTTTGGGTAATCACTCATAAGAAGGTGCGTCTGTGTGCGTGTGTGTCTGTGTGTGTGTGTGTGTGTGAGCTCAGTTTTGGCTAGGAACACGGTCCTGTCTTCAGGGGCTTAGTGAACTGTGCGGCTGCATTTTTCTCTCCCAGATAGTGACCTCTTCCCTGCTCTCCATCGCCGCTGGTGGTGGTTGTGGTGGTGGTGGTGGGAGATGGTTGAGATGGAGGTGGCATCGCCGGCAGGGGGCTTTGCAGTGTCATCTCACTAGCGGATCACCGCTGTGAGGCAAGCAGATCCTTTTGTTTGTTGTTTTCTGCTCCAATAGGGGGTTAAACTGTCAAGTTGACAACTTGCGAGACCATTAGTCGCTGGCCCCCACCGCTGGCTTGCCTCCTAGGCTCCCCCCCGCTCCCCTTCCCCCACCCAGGTCCACCTTCATCCCACCACGAGTGAAAATCAATACCAGATTGCCCGAGGACCACTGTTTGGTGTGGGCCTGACCCCTAGATGTCCCCCACTCTGCCTCTTTCATTACATGTAGCCCAGTATTTAACTTCTAGCCCTGATCCCTTGCCTAATTAGTTTCGCTGGGTCCCGTCACTGAGCTCTGAGCCCTTCAGTCTCTCTCTCTTTCTCTCTTGCTCTCTCTCGCTCTCTCTCGCTCTGCGTTTCTCCCTTTCTATCTGTCATTTCCTGTCTACGGTCAGAAATTGATACTGTGTGTGTGGCCGTGTGAGGGGACTCCAGGCTGGAACTGATAAAACAGCCAACCTAACACAGAAGCCCCTTGGTCCATTTTAAACAGGGGATCCTTGTTTTGTTTTTGTAGCAAATTTTTTAAAACTACAATGAAATCAAATTTTCACCCCAGATCATCAGTGTAAACACTGGGGATATCCTGTGTGCTTCAGTGCTAATGGCCACATGGTGAGTGTTTCCCTAATACTGGTAGTCTTTGGCTTAGCTTGGCTTTGGTCTTGGTGTCTTAGTTTTGGAATTCAGACGTTCAGTGTACCACTGGTGCAGCATTAATATAGTGCTTCCAAACCAGTGACACTTTTGTTTAAATTAATAGTTGGTAAGATATATGGTGTGTATTCTAGAGTGTATGTATCTAGTGGAGTGTATGTGTACAAATCCACTCCTGTCATTAAGACCACGTGTCTCAATATGAAGAGATACAAATGCTAATTGTCATTCAGGTGACGAACGATAAACATTAATCATTTTTAATCTGATCCTCCCCAACCCTAGAGTGTTTGTGTGTGTGTTTGTGTGTGTGTGTGTGTGTGCGTGTGCTGTGTTTGTATATGAATGTTGTGTTTGTGTATATGTGTGTGGCAGGGGACCAGGGGGGGTTGAGGAGGGGGGCTTACCACCCACACATCCAGGTGCCGCCACTGCGTCGGGCGAGCAGTCGGCCTCTGACAAGATTCTACGAAACGTTGCCCCCCCCCCCAGCCCCAACCTTCCCCACTCCCACTGGGGGGGGGCTAAAATTACCCCTCAGGAATGTAAACAAACGGCAGAGTAAGCACAACACTTTCTATGGCCGTGCGTCTGTGTCCATCGTCCAATGTCCGGCCTCCCTTTCGAAACATCAGGGTCTGTGTGGGGGTTTAAGGGTAGTCTAGTTAATGAAGGTTGCATGCTTTAAAACTAGAAGATTCTGCAAAATAAATCCTTCCTCTCTCTGGTTATAACAGTCGTTTTTTCGGAGCAGCAGGGCCTCTAATGGATGATACTAATGACGATCACAGCACACAAAATGTTCCAGTGGTCAAACAGTGTTGCTTCTCTCCTTCTTTTTCATCTTCGCTCTTTCGTTTACTTCCCTCTACTTGGTTTTGTTAAAGGCTTTTGCTGCCCATTGGCTTTACTTCCCACTTTTTTTTGTTATTTTGGCGGGGGGGGGGGGGGGGGGGGGGGGGGGGGGGGGGGGTTGCGGCGGTTGGGGGCAGCGATTCATTAGGTGTGCGGTGTAGCCGTGAGCAACAGGGTCTGGGTGCGGAGGTTCAGAGCGCCTGGGCGCTGACATGCTGATTTAGTGGTGGTAACGTGACTGCACTTCCAAAGGTGCTGACTTGGACGAAAGCCAGGCCCCCTTTCTCCCAGGGAGACATTAGAGGCATGCTGTTTTTTTTTTTGGGGTGGGGGGGGGGGGGGGCTTGGTTCCATGTGTAGATGCTTGGGGTGGGGAGCTCCAGACAACAAACATTCACACCTGCTTTTCCCATGACCTGTTATTGATTCAGCCTTCATTAATGGGAACGCGGAATATTACTTCTCCTTCAACCTTCTCTGACACGTGCAGTGAACAAAATCCCCCCACCAACATGTTCACAATTACAGAATGACGTTTTTGGGGGGACAAATATACAATTTTACGTGGCAACAATTTTAGGAAATGTTTGATATTTAATTCAAATGTAAGCTCAAAAATGTATATTATCACAAGTATTGTTGGAGATGTCCTCTAGTTTCCCTTGCAATAACTCACTTAAAATGCACGAAAAATGTATACATTATATGTGGAATTATAATATTTTATTTACACACACACACACACATGTTGGAATGTTGATGCTACGTATGATTTGACTCTAGCTCGCACAGTCACCAACAGTATAATGTCAAACTCTCTATCTTATCCAAGCGTGTGTGTGTGTTTGGGTGTATAGCGGCATGTTTATCTTCAATATGATTGTGTCCAAAAGATCGCCAAGACAAGGTCCACAGTCGTGCATATCAAATGCCCATATCCTCTGACCTCACTTATAAACAAAACGTGCACACTCAAATGCACGCAAAAATTACGTTTCCCTTTGCTGGGCAGGTTTGGTAGCAGACGAGCTGGCTGGCCCAGCCAGCCCTCACCGTGGTGGCTAAGGTTACCTTACACACTGTTGTTGATTAAGACCATGGGTATATGGGGTATTGTCACAAATTGAAAACACATTAGCCAGCGGGGCTGAGGGCAAGATTAGGCCAAGGGCTGCGGACCAGCGCCAGTCAGGGCACAGCAGCAGACACAAAATGGCCGTCTCTTTTGCCTGTCATTGACTGGGTTTCCCCCAGAGAGGGATGGTAATTATCGGCCAGGGCTGCAGGGAGTTCACAATAACAGGTTAAAGGGCTGTGTATCCCCTTGACGCTGTGGTCCCCCCTCCCCCTCACCCCACGCCGCCAGCCTCTACCTCCAAAGGGAACTTCCTGTCTCCAAGCTTAGCTTACAGACACGATGACTCATCAAAGGCTCGGGGG
>NC_082386.1:15362095-15378589 GCF_031168955.1 Gadus macrocephalus
AGATCACTCTGGACTGTCTTAGTGGGGCTATTTAACTGAATGACATGAAACACTTGAGCAAAGGTGCTCTTACAAAGGTGGAAATGAACCTAATCACAACCAAAGACATAAAAAACATTTTCATGCGAAAGGATTTGGTAAGGTCCAAATTTCTCTCTCCAAAAACCCTTGCATTGCGTGTGTTGCATTCCACTATGCTGTTGTTCCTCGCATGCCGTATTGTTCTAATCAATGTCCACAGCACAAGTTTGGACCGCGTTCTGTACACTTGACCGCCTAAGCCCGGACCAGACCACACCTCGTTTGGTTTTGCTCCACATCCAAAGCAGACCAGACTTTGTCAGAGCGCGTTGGACCGTGAAAGCGTAGATCTAAGACGGGGGGCTGACAAGCATTATACACACAGCATGTGCACACGGGTCCCTCCAATACGAGCGCTAATGTGGTGGGGGACATGCTCGGTTAAGGGACTTAACAAGTACCAAACATTCATTAGGCCGCCCTCCATTTTTGACTGGCAATACGGGGCAGGGGGTGGGGGGGGGGGGGGGGGTGGAGGCTCTGATGTTGCTCATACCATTCCTAATAAAGACCAAATGGGGGTTGGAGTGGGGGAGTTTTTCCTCGGGGGACTTTCTTTGCCCTACCTAAAAGAAAATCTAGAGAATGACGTGTTGACCCCAGTTATCAATACAGATGCTTGGGCCCAAATTGGGTGTTTTAAGATTGGTGCGGTTGTTGATAAGATTGGTGGTATGCTGGTGTCAGGAGGATAGTGGGCTGTCGGGTGGTACTGAGGTCAGTGTAGGTGATAATAGACCAATGGGAGATAGAGGCCTCCAGGGTGTTTTAGAGGTGTCACGCTCCTGAAGGCTGATAGGCTTGTGAGTGTCAGGGGAATGTTAGGGTATTGGAAGTTACGTTTTTTGGAAAGAGAGATACTGTAAGTGTGTTCGGCAGGAGAAGGCTGGGGCTGTTTACCTGGGCAGTTTAGTGAAGTTTAGTTTGTAGAATCCGAACCAACCACTACATTGTAATCTTTTCAAATTCCAAAGGAAAACATGACTGTATTTTGAATATAATTTCCCTGTGCTTGCAGCCCAGCGGTTTTATACAAATGACCTACCATCTACCTTAAAAAGTACCTTAAAAACAGTATTATTGTTGAGAATTTTACCTTGATGATTCTGGTTGCTATTTCTGTTCATGGAGTTTGAATCAAACGCTAAGAACAGAGGATTGGGAGATATCATATTTTTGATGATGATACCGGTATCCATTTCTGCACAAAAAAAGCCTCATGGCATATCAACAATATAGTTGCAGTCAACAAAAGAACATCGCGTTCAACTGAAGCTCGCCCAACTCTACGACCAAACCCAATGGGTTCCAGCTCCACCGTTGGTCCGGATCCCACTCGGTTAGGGCAGAGATTCAATCGTGTCAAGTGGGCCGCACACCAGACGAGCCACGGAGTGCCACGTCGGGCGGTGTTGCGTAGGAGACAGACAACCCATGTCGGAAGATTAAATTTTTGATTTATTTCTGTGTTTATTATAGTGGGTCCTAAAGGATGCCGCTGCGACTTGTGGTAAAGTGCAGGTCTGATATGTTCACGTTCAAGCCGATCGAGCGTTAAACACGGAAGTTGACGGAGCATTTTATACGTGCTTTGTGATAAAACGCTGCCACAATGACTTATGTGACATACTTTCATTAGTTCGGATAATATTAAATGTTCAGGTTATGCCTAGCAGTCTTCCTTAAGTTGGGCAAGTTCAAAGTGGTGAAAAACAGGATGTTTTGACCTGTTTTACAAGTGTAAGAGTCTATTAAACCATATTATTATTAAATCAGCAACTAGGGCAACTACTTCCCAAAATACTTTGAAATTATTTGAATGTCACCCTACCCCATTAGAGAAGCAAATAGATGCATATCGACGATGGGACATTCAAAGGCATCAAAGCAACACAGGTGGAGGTGAGTCATTTTATGACGGGTCAGGTGAGGTTTGGCGTCTGGTCATGCCCTAAGGGTTTACAGAGGTTGCTATGGTTTCTAGTTAAAACATAGTAATCCTCCTCTGATCCCCCCCCCCCCCCCCCCCCCCACTTCATATCCGCATCTCGGGGAAGAGAGGATGTCAATTACCTTTGTGGTGTGTCATACATTCCCCCAACTTGACCTCTGGCACTCCTCCAAACCACACACAGAAAACACACACATGGAACACAACCAACTGACTTAACAATGCACCTCTTCCTGTGCACACACGCACCACGCCCACCAGCCACGCCCTCCTACATCCAACCAACAGTCGACACAAACGAGACGGCGACCTGTGTCAGAACACCTGTGTAACAGGCCATTTCCAGTTTAACTCACAAAAAAAACGCCCCTCTCATCTGAAATAACGCCAGTGTGACAGTTACAAAGACGGTCCTTAGTCGTTTGCTTACGATGATCTTCTGTTTGTGTTTGAAATACATGAGACACGGTTTAACTTCCACTGAGCGGTTCAGAACGAAGTGGGAGGTGAGGTGACCTAATATGCCCATATCTCTGGTGCTGTTAATAACGCTTCATAAGGTGGGCTGGCTCCTCCCTTAAACCAGTTATTTATGGCTACTGGGTGTGGCGAACATTACCAGGCTTGTTTACCTCCCTGGGTGAGGGTTTAACCCTCCCCCCTGGCCGAGGAATCAACTCTTTAAGCTGTGAGAGTGCGGCTTAATTCTTGCAGAAGCTATGCTAGACAAGTGTAGCTATTCAAGGCTGCGCAGCTGCATGGCCAAGCAATGCACGTTATTTCCACCATTTTGCACACCTAAATCTCTACAAACAAGTTATATGGCCTTCATATATATGGTCCATCAGTCCACTCTCTGACCACAGAGTTCCGCCAATGTCCAGACTTATTTTACTCCAACCAACATGCAACAATTTTCTGCCTTGTGTCACCATTTATTAATTTAGCCAAAGCTGTGATCCACCGTAACTTGGCGTGTTAAGTATCTTGCACAAGGATGCCGCGGACATCGGGGTTCAAACCCAGAAAACAAGGCTACCTTGCCCCCTATCCTGTGCCAAGTGTCATTTTTCACCTTTCCTCTCCCTGAGAATCTTGTTTGGCGAACGCTAATGCTGGTCCAGGCACTGTACAGCATAGGTCCTAGAGTCCAACATACTTTCAGGACGGTGGGGAAAGAAAAGAGTGCAAATGTTTGGCAGTGCCTCAGCCGCTCTACCTTTTTGCCCTGATGTGTGGATGCAGAAAACAAAGGGGTCTTTGTGGGGGAATACCTCGGAGCCTTGGAGTTCACAGTCATTTGGAGGCTCATGCTATCTAAATCACCGCTGGGACGTCTGTTTAAAATGGGCCTAGGCAGTATTCACAAACGAGCCCAGTGTGTTTTGAAGTGGGCTGTATTTTGTACCACAATTTTATTGATCATTTCTCATGTCATGTGATGTTTTTCTGGCAGTTCTGCAATGTTTTTAGTTTAGTCTTTTCTCACCAAATGTGACAGAACAAATTAACCTTGAGGTAGTGTTTCACTACCCTCAAGCCTGAACTCACTCACAACCGAGTTTCAGTGTCCAGGACCTGCTCAGACCACTAAAAATGAAAAGTCAAATAATGTCAAGTCACGCACGACGCACACACAAACCCTATATATGAATTATTCGTGTGTGTGTGTGTGTGATATTTAAATCATTTTCTTTATTTATCTAAGTGTGTACGTTAAAATTATGTATTTTCATCTTGAATTGATGTGCATTAGCCAGTATGCACGTCTGTTTAAGGCTGAGCTTCATAGATTTAACTCCATACATTTATATTTTAAAAAGATTGTGTTTATTGTTTAGTTCCCCAAGTGTCGTGATCTCATTACGTGTGTGTGTGTGTGTGTGTGTGTGTGTGTGTGTGTGTGTGTGTGTGTGTGTGTGTGTGTGTGTGTGTGTGTGTGTGTGTGTGTGTGTGTGTGTGTTTGTGTGTGTGTTGCTCAGCACCTGCTTTTAAACACTAACGGCGCCCTGCTCATTACCCAGCGACGGCGTGCCTGGCAGCAGCACACTGCACCTGGGCTCGTCAAGCAGAGAGCCCCCCTGCTGAAATTACCCGCCTTAACAAACAATTTCACCAACTCGTTCCACAGCTAGGTGTTTATTGGAAGATGACTCTGGGTTGACGCTGAAGGCGCGCACGCGTGTGTGTGTTTAATAATAAGCGCACACCAGGTTAGGATCTACCAGCCCACATAATAAGTCCTACAATTAGCCCCTCCAGAACTCAAACTGAGCCATGGATAAAGTGGTAATATTTATGTTGTACTGTACTGTATTGGGTTTGCCTCAATACACTAAATAATCGATTAGGTGTTAAGAAATGTACTGTATACCAAGTGTATTTTCTGTGTGCCTGGATGTGAAATATATTACATTACTTGTTTGTATATATATATATATGTGTGTGTGTGTGTGTGTGTGTGTGTGTGCGTGTGTGTGTGTCAGTGTTTCCCAATAGTTACCTAAACTATGCCGGCCTGCCATTGTTTAATAATGAACCGAAAATATTAGTAATTATTTTACAAATGTTTGCACTTACTCGTCTGCGTTTCCAGCGTGGACTAAAGTTAACCAATTTTACATAATGAACAAAGAACATGAAAAAGCGAGAAATTCTTGAGATAAAATACAAAGCGTAAAAAAACGTGACAACTTAAATTAGGATATCCATTTTTTCAGACGAAGTTTGTATCCAAAACGAGTTCTAGTTGTGCAGTTGTAATGTCGTGTTGTAACTGCAAACTGTCATGTTATCAAAAGCATCCTATATTCCAGGCCCGCCGACTAGCGCAAGTAAACATCGTAGTGCCGACGGCTATCAAGATGAATGATCGACCCATATAACAGATAGAGATAATTATCGGGTTTTTTTTTCTTTGAATGTTCTTCAACTCTATGGATGCAATAAGATCACTGTGTGTGATTTACTACCTTTTGGAATGAACAAAATACTGTCTGTTTGCAGCTGCAGATTGTTAAATTAGCTGAAATAAAATGTATCCCCAATCAGAGATGTTCAGTTCTGCATGCCCCACCCCAAAGTTCCTGTTCTTAATTTTATTACCCCCCGAGCATTGACCTTCTCAATAGAGTCCAGCTGCAGATCTCCAGCCTCAGTATGTTAAGGTGTAAAACACTTTATCACACCTTCTTATCAATAAAAAGCGTTTACACGCTACTGTAAAACATTGACTAGATTATTGTTTTATCACGCTTATCGCGTATTGTATGAACCCGTGTCAAGCCAACATAAATAATGAATTATACTTCCTGTCTGAAATAAAAAAATAAAAGTCCCCCTCGACAGTAGATATTTTCTGTGTAAAATATGAATGAGAAAACTTAAAATAAAAACAATATATGTATATATATATATATATATATATATATATATATATATATATATATATATATTGTGGGCTCTAAGTAGAGGTTGGAACCGTTTCTTGAGAATTTAACGTCGGTCTTCAACTGAGCCTTGACCCCATGACCTTCCTCTGCCTGAAACCCTGTGAGTGTTATTGTTTCTAGTCGGGCCGTCTGTGTATTTCTCCTCACTTCAAGGTCCTTCTTCAGTGTCCTAGCGCTCGCTTTAATTCTGCGGATGACTCCAAGTCCCATTTATTTTCTTTTACAGTATGGAAGAGGCCTCTTTGACACCGCTCCCCTGTGTTTATAACTCCCCCCCCCCCCGCCCCTCCTTGGCTCAATTCTGTGTCTGGCCCCCCTCCACTGACAGGCCAGGAGCATGATGTATCATACGCCTGGGCCTTATCTGTTGATGTACAGTTTTAACCTTTTTCAGAAGGTTGCCTCCCCCCTCCGATCTCTGCACTACCCTTCCACTTCTCTATACGTACTCCGGTGTAAACTCACCCCTCACAATCCGGAGCCTGCACGAACACAAAGCAGGCATGCACGCACACTAACATCTATGCCACAAGCACACACACACGCATCCATGCATGCACGCGCACATGCACACTAGGCATCCACACACATGGGAGTACATACAACACGGCCCGCCAAATAATAATAAAAAAAAACTCAAGCATAACCCCCTTTTCCCAAAGACATCTAATGTAAATGTTTAGGTTTTGTTTCCATAACATTTCCATATTAAGAGTTGCGGGCCATGTGCTTTTCGCTAGGCCAGTGCCTGGTTGAGAGAGGAATGGCAGCTTTTTGAGATTTGTGCCGTGCTCAAAGGCTGAGCTATGTGTGTGTGACATTGCGGTGAACTTGCCGTGTACATCTGTGGGCTTTCTCCAGGGCTGTTAGCTTTGGCCCGTTCGCTCATAGATACAGCACCGTAAATTACACGCTGTAATACGGAATGCGGGCCAGAGCGCTGTGTGTGTGTGTGTGTGTGTGTGTGTGTGTGTGTGTGTGTGTGTGTGTGTGTGTGTGTGTGTGTGTGTGTGTGTGTGTGTGTGTGTGTGTGTGTGTGTATATATGTGTCATGCACGACTCTGACTCTCGGCACAGTACATGCACTGCCTTAAGGTCTAGTTGACAAACGTGTGAGCCAAACACAGTCTGTGCATGTAGACTGCAATGTCATGATAAGAGGCTAGCTCCAGTATTGTAGTCTAGTATTGTATGTTCATGTAGTGTGACTACTTGGTCAAAGGTCGGCCGTTCTGGGAATGACTCCTAGATTCATGAATGGTTGTTTTTCTTATATTGATTAGAACGTGGAAGCCTTATGTACTTTGTACCTTCCTGCCGTTTTTTTTTTTTTGGGGGGAAAACCTCCTGTCCGGGGGTCTCGAGGGACCCCGGAACACTTTTAACTGTCTGAGGATGAAATACCTGGGACAGGACCATGGTCATCCTCCTAAATCTGCACTGGTGTCAGGGGGGTGGAGTGGCCCTCAGCCAGGCGCTTCAAACTGTGACACGTATTTACGTTTGCCAGCTAATGTTCAAAGAATAGCTCGGATGTGGATGAGGCAGAGGGGAGGCTGTGGTGTCTCTTCAGGGCGTCATAAAGAACCGCAATGATGATTTACGGCCTTGGCCAGGAGGAGCAGTGAAATTATTAAGCATCTTCCATTTTAATTGCCTTTACACTTTTCAACAAAACCTAAGATATATACTGTATGTCCAACAGACCCAAACAAAATACGCAAGGGCTGAAGGGTACGGACTCTAAGCAGGGTATGGGGGGGGGGGAGGGGGGGACTTGCATATAAATATTGTTGTAAGTTGTCTTCCCAGCGGAATGACAAGGCGTGATTATTTATAGAGTTCTGGAAGACACAACTCTTGCCAACGAAGACAGAGTTTCTGTGTCTCTCACAGCTTGTGTGAGTGAAACAGCTGAGGACTGCGGTGCTAGCCAGCCCCCAGCGGGTGCAGTATTTAAGTTTTCGTTGCACCCTCCCTGGGTTCCTGCTCTGCTCCGATAGCTGCCGGCGGTTCCTAAGCACCCGTTTCCACCGTTTGTTTTCCCCTCCTATGTTATTCAATGATTATTGTTATTAGATTGAGTGTGTGTCTGTATTCTTTGCCAGGATGTGTCTGATTTAACATTTACTGGATGTTGATCAAAGAAATCTGCACTTGACGTGACTTTATCTCACATCGCTCAATCAATCTGTCCCAGCGTTGTATACTTTATTTTAGTTGTATATCTTCTAATAGATGTGTATGATATCTTGATGTGTAGTTGAGATACAAGCCTAGCTAACAGTTCAATAACAGCCAAAAGAACCGCAACAATTTCACAGTGGCTGCAGAACCATTGACATTATCTTTGACATTCCAGCTAAACTTGCTGTGGTGTGTGTGTGTGTGTGTGTGTGTGTGTGTGTGTGTGTGTGTGTGTGTGTGTGTGTGTGTGTGTGTGTGTGTGTGTGTGTGTGTGTGTGTGTGTGTGTGTGTGTGTTCTCTCCTGTAGGTTCGGGCCAGGCCTGGTGATCTACTGGTATGGCTTCATAGGGGAGCTGGACTGCAAGCGAGACCGCGGAATCCTCCTCAAGGAATGCTTCCCCACTGACATCGTCACACTTTGCCATGGCGCCCGCCACGAAGGCCCCGCCCCCCCTGGGAAAATAACAACAACGCCGACGACAACAACCGCAGAAGAAGAGTCGTCTTGATTGACAGGTCAAGAAAGTTTGGCGAAAGAATAATGGCGCCTGGTACATGGGTGGGGGGGAAGGGAGGTATAAGAGAAAAGCAGAGGAAGGGAGGTGGAGAGGAAGGGTAAACGTGGAGCTATGCAGGCTGGGATAGATGGATCCGGAAGCAATTTAGTCTTCCTGCAGTGGGAGACTACCAGCAAAAAAATATATTGCCCTGAACTGTAACTGACCCTCTTTCTATTTCCAAATGTTTTGTTTTTTTTACTTGGTATCTCCCTCTGACCCACCCTGTTCTCTCTCTCTCTCTCTCCCTCGCTCTCGCTCTCTCTCACACACACACACACACACACACACACACACACACACACACACACACACACACACACACACACACACACACACACACACACACACACACACACACACACACACACACACACACACACAGCCGCCATTCTACACATCTGCCATTCGCCCCCCCGCACCACAGTGTGAAGCCCTGTCGTGAACCTTTCCAGGTTGCAGCCAGCTCCTTGGCCTCTCCGAGTATCCAGACCAGTCGAGGGGGGGCGGGGGGGGTTAAGGCGGTGGGGAGGGAGGGGGGTGTCGGTGGGGCCAAGAGGACGTGAGGCTCTCCCTTATCACTTCCAAGGCGCTGGCCCTTCTCACTCCTTCCTGCTCTGCTCAGCGGGCAGATAAAGAAGGAGTGGCCCGGGTGAGGGGTGGGGGATCTGTCTCTCACCTACGTCACTCACTGGCCCCTCTGTCACACCACGGCACAGGAAACGGGAGCACTTCTGATTAAAGTCGGACCCCGCCGTGACCTCCTTTACGGGCGTCGTTAGAAAAAGGAAAGAAGATACCGATGGCTTACCGTGGAGGCATTTTAATCATACAGAAATAAATTGTTTTGTTGTGTTATTATGGGGTTCTTTAAAGTTGCCAAATGTTTTGCTTTCTTTTATCATTCAATTGTAATTCTGTTATTCCAACTCTGTTTATGTTTATTCTCAAATAAATTCAATTGAAAATTATTTTGGCTGTTTCCTTTTTGGGTCTCAGTATTTTTAACAAATTAACAGCAAAGCATATGTGTCTATGCTTTTCTATTGACCAACTTGGGCTACTAAGTATTTCAAAGCACAGATCAGGTTGCTATTGAACCGACACAGAATTACCATCATGCTGGTCAACTTTAAATCCATTTGCAGCTTTACCTATATTTATGTATCCATATATATATATATATATATATTGTGCATGCTGTCAACCACCAGTTGTAGTCTTGGAGATATGCGTGGAGATAAGAAGGCGGTTAAATACCACTAAAGTGTTACTTGATTTGTTACCCTTAAACCTCTAACCTTTAGCCAGGCACCCATCTAAGCCTTTATCCCTCAGTGAGGAGGCCAGGCGGGTCAGGCCAGGGTCAGCCTGCGACCAGGGTTTCCTACGCCTGGGCCCCCCCGCTCTATGTGGTGCAAAACAAGTGTCCCCATGTGTCCAGTTAAAGCCAGGGCCTATTGCCTGCCCATGGAATGCTTAGACATCAGTTTATGACTCCTCTTGGACACAAAACAGCTATTTTACTCCGGGCAGGAGGAAAATAGTGCATTGAATAAGGACGGGGGGGAAAAATGGAAATCAGCAGATTGAGTTCCTCTCAGGTTTCAAGCCTTCCTGCCATTGTTTTCCAAGATGGCTGTTGCACAAAAGAGGAGCCGGGGTCAGCTCCGATAAATTAGTTTCTGCACACAATGCAAACCAAATACAGCCTTTTTTGAGAACCCTACTTCAAAGGGAAAGGCCGACCTTTCACGTCAGCTGACTGGATTTCCATGATGTAAGTCTTGTGCATATAAAAGAAATGCATCCATCTGAGGATTTTTTTTTTTCAGGGCCAGACATATTTATTTTGTGTTTTTCCGTGCTCCTGTCTGCTTTCTCTTTATAGATTCATTGTTCTTGTCACAACAATGGGGCACTTAGGCGTTCTCCAAATAAGGCTGGTCGTGAGAGGCCAGGGTTCTCGCTGTAATGTGATCCCGCACTCCGATAGTTGAGGAACAGCGTCAGTAGACTTATATGTCCACTGTCTGCATACAAATACCACCCTCCGCGAATCACTGCAGAACATATGCAACTGGCTTAATACTACTTTCTTTCACTTTTATGACAATTTTATAGGAGTAGACGACTACATCAATGCTTTTGTTGAGATTTAATGCCTGATGAAAAAAAAAATCGTTCCAATGAATTGATTATAGTTTTAGAATAGTGAGCCCATTTTTAACCAGGGAGCTATTATTAATGTGTTTATAGTGAGGTTATCGTGAATCCCGTCTTCAATGTCTAGATCATCTGGTTGCAGCCAGCTAGCCTGCTCCAACCAGTCCAGTCAAAACCCCACTTCAAAACCCAGCCGTAACCAGGCCATCCGATACACGGGCTGACAGAGAGAATGTGAGTGAAGTTGAGACAAAAACCGGAGAGGTTGGCTACGTCCCAGCCCTCCAGCAGACCACCGTACTGCCTTCCTCTCAGGTTCTTGCGTTATTTATGTGGAGGGGGCTTCTGGCTAGTTTTCCGCCCCAGGCAACACGGCGCTTTTGGAGGGAAGGAAGATCATCTCTGCTTCCTCAAGCCAGCGAGAAATCAGAGGCTGGAAGTACACAAAAACACCAGTTTAACGAGTCCGCCATGGCCTGTCAGAATACAAAACCAATGGTGGTCAAACAAGTACTGTGCTGTTTGTTTACAGTTGGTAGTAGCATCCATGTGATGCCATTGCTTATGGTACGATTGTAGCATATTCCTTATCCCCAAACGTTCTATGATTATCATTTGTTTTTTTAATTAGGGAAAGCGATGGGATTTTCATTTTAAGTCTTTTAATTACATTTAGTGCAATATCAGCCTAGCCACTGACATTTACAAATTATTTAATTAAGTTCCCAAGATATAGATAGAAGCAAACTAATTATAGCCAATTACAAATGAAAGGGTGCATTCATTTTCAAATGTACAAATAGATACCACATGGTGATATTATATTCTCGTGTTCTTCAGGGCATGCAAGTGTGTGGACACCTTTTCATGCGTTTCCTCCTAAATAGTGTTTGAAAGGATTTCTGCTCATATTATTGTGTCATGAATTCTCAGACGTCGTTCTTTTGTATATTAACACCGTTGATCACTGCATAGCGAAGCTGTTGATGATGTTTCATTTTCAAGGGGCCTAGGCCGTATATGCAGCAGCCACAACAGGTTACAGTAGGCCCGACAAACTTGGCCGACAGCTCCAGTGTTGGTGTGCATTGATAGCCCAGGCATCCCAGGGGGAAATTAAACATTTCGTAGCAAACAGTTTTTTTACGTTCTACCCGGCTCTGCCAAGAACCTCGTCTATTGCCTATATCAACTGTACTGAGGATAACCTCTGCAGAAATGGGATATCGATATGTTGGGAGTTTGTTTAGATGGGCGATGTCGCTTTTTGGCCTGCCGGCTGACCAGGGCACACTGTTGTCAGAAGGTATCATTTTTGAAGAGAAACAGAACAAATATGTCACTTACTTCCATTAAAGACTTTGAAACGCAGTGTAGTAGTCACCGTCGGAACAAGCATGGATGCAGCCGGCAGAAGCGTAGGACATTTGTCACCCTGTACACGGATCACTTCTGACACTGAATTGACATCACATGTATCCAGTGGCCAGACCACGTAAATATGTAAATTTCTCTTCCAGCCTCCTGAGCCTCCTTCCAAGTGGCTCAAGTCGCTTGCTGTTAAAAGGGACATCTTGGCTAGTGGACACCTAAATGTCTCAGATAGCGGATGACCATGTTGAAGCCCTTTGAAGGGTGTTGACTGCGCTTCCTGCTAATTGAAGTATTCTGTAACTCTGTAACTGTGGCATAACGGTGTGTAACCCCATACTGTCAGTACGCATGCATCCTTGAGGCTTATTGGGGGTCCTGCCAGACTGGGATGGGCTAGCAGTGTATGTGTCTGTGGCCATAGCAAGCTTGCAACGCCCCCCCCCCCCGCTCCGGCCTGAATACCGACGGCCACACTGGCTGACTAACAGCCGCCTGGGTTTACTTGTCAGCTCGGATTTTGCAAACTGTTGTGTTGTGGATGGGAAAAATAAAATACGAAATTGAAGGTTGGAAGCCTTTAGAGGCCTTTAGAGGCCTTTAAAGAGCCGGAAGAGAGCGCTTGTGTGTGGCTGAGAAGGCAGCTAGGTACACCCTACGAGGGGATCTCCTCCCACATCTTGGTAAAGGTCAGCCTCCCATAGTGGCATTTGGACTGTGACAGAAGTGACCCAGATACTGTGTCATCTCTGGTCCTCAGTGGAGAGCCCAAATGGGCCCAATGACAACTGCAGGCCCACACTAGCGGGTTGGCAGGGGGGACTCAGGAGGGTAAAGAGGGCTGCGGAAAGGGGGAGACGAGAGGTGGTGGGAGCTGGTAGAAATAGGAGTCATCGCTATAATGGAGTTAAGAATCCGAGGTATGATAATCAAATAGAGCAGGATCCGGTTGTGGGATGCTTGGAAAAGAAGAATGTGATACAAGCCAAACACCCAGGGTGCCTGTCCGCTGGTATTCCATCTTTAAACGAGACTGACGAGAGCTATCGCTAGCTTGTTAAATAAGGATCTCTGTCATCAATGGCAGAGGGAGGGGGGGCGACCGTGGGGTGGGGTGGGGTGCCTATGGAGACTGGAGCATAGTTGTTATTATTATCATGGGAGACGTCAACCACAGTGTTTGATTGGTGCTGAGAGCAGAGTCTGGATCCAAGGCATAATCAGAACCACTAATCCAGCTGATAGTACCCTGCTGCGCCGGGGCCAGTTTTCATTCATAAGTACCGTCGCTGGGGTCAAAACAAGCCTTGTGATCATTAATCACCGCACAATAAATCCTGGCATGAAACCCTAGAAGAGATGAGCCTGCTCCTCTATTTTGATGGCGGCAGCTTAATTCTGGAAATATTTTTGAAACGGGGCAGATGTGATTGGTTATTTCATGAAAATTGTTGCCCCCGGCAACATAATATTTGTGCACTGGAAAATTGTGGAGGGCACGGGCCTTGCAGTCCCGCCATGTGAGTGAGGAAGAAGAGGACCGTGATGAAAGGAGAAGAAAAGGAGTAGAATAAGCAAGGGAAGGAGGGAGGGGAAGATTGTTACGCGACTCATCTTTCTTTTCTTTCTTCCCATCTCCGTGGTTTATGAGTATTTTGTTGAGCCTTCACTGTATTGAGCAATTAACTGTTCAGCAACAAGCCCAGTGCCAGATTCAGGGCTCCTCCACCGCTTGAGAAATATGGGAAATGTATCACTTTTACAACTTATTCTCACCTCCCCCAACCGCTCTCTCCCTCTGGATACAAGCTCCCCATGCCACGTCCTTGAGTCCCAGGTGACAGGTAAATATACACTTCCATCCAAACACATGTCACATATCTTCTATATTTGACTTATGGAAGGTCAGGCGGGCGGGAGATCGATGCCACTGTTCATTTTTAGATGGCCGATGATGTCATGTTGCAATGTATTGTGGGTTATGGATCCGTCAACCTGTTGCTGACAAAAAGAAAAAACGGCCATCGGAACTCGTCTTCTCTCTAGGCCGATGATTAACATTAACATGAGTCATTATTTTAAAATAAACACTTTTTCAATTCACTCTAGTTTTCCTGCCACCACCACTTCTACACTTTTAAAAGACCTCGCTGGTCATACAAGAGAGAGAAACGGGGGGGGGGGGGGGGGTTTGATGCTTCAATGGAGCAAGGCGACCGTTTGTCATTCAAATCCGAATGGCTCACTTGAACCTCGGCTGGCCTTTTGTAATGACCCTGTGTAAAGATCTGTAATGTGGTTTTCCCATCGGGGCACAGGGAAACCCAAGCCCCACCATTCAGGTGTGCAATAAAGTGCTTTTCACTTTTTGAAGACTTCCTGTCTCCAGTGGCTTCCATCATTAACTCCTCCATGGCCAGACCACAGACCTTTCTATTGGCCCGGCCACTTCTTTATCACACCAGTGATTCCCCCAGGTATATCCGCTGCCTGGCCACAGATAAGATATGTAGCCGGGTGCGGGTCATTACTGCCAGACCAGAAGGCTATCTGAGAATATTTGACAGCGGTTGATACTGCTTGTTAGTAAACAATGTTGAGCTTGTTTCACCACTTTGAACTTAACCTTTAATTGTCAAGAGGAGATTTGCAAAACCCTAGGCACCCCTAGAAATAAATAGCAACAGTTTTGCCATTCCTCACAGCGGTGCTATTTATACCCGCCCAACAGTGTTGATGTCGCTAAACAAGTTTTTCACTGCAGCTATTGCTTTTCAACACCAGAACTTTCAGCTGCTAACAGGCACATCTAGCTCCGCTTGGACAGCATTCCCCTCACAGAGACACGTGAAGTTGCACAGTCTTGATACAAGATATTATTATTATTACAAATGTTGCTGCTCTATGTTTGTGCAAAACACAAGCACATGTTTCTTTCCTCACGCCAGTGGTTAAACCTTTGAGAAGATAAGCAAATGCCTAGAACAACTAGGTTTTCCACACAATAAATACATTAATGGCCTAAGTGTCTCTCTCTCTCTCTCTCTCTCTCTCTCTCTCTCTCTCTCTCTCTCTCTCTCTCTCTCTCTCTCTCTCTCTCTCTCTCTCTCTCTCTCTCTCTCTCTTTCTGCCACTTTGAACAAGAACTTTCTACCTTATTCACCTCTACCTTAGGCTACTCCCACTCCTCTCCATTCTCTTTTTTGTTCCGGTTTTCCCTGACTCCATTTCATCCAGGCAAAGTAACAGGCATCTTATTCACGGAGAAAAAGGCGTTCTTCAGCGTGTCTTCGGCTTGAGGTTAAAACCAACTATATTTTTTCGAATTGATTTGAGCTATAGATCAAATAATAATTGTTCACAATATTTTTTAAGTATTGAGAGATGAAGCGGTGTCGATTCCGGTAGGCCTAAATGTTCGATTATGTTTTAACATGCTAGATTTTTGTTTAAACGGGTTTAGTCACAAAGTTCACATTTCCCGTTATTTGTGTTTATTTTGTATTCGTCTTGGTTCCACACTAAGTTCCCAAAGAAATCGATGTAGGCCTACAAAAATACCAAATATGAAGCAAGCCTACGTTGATTAGGATTTGATTGCCTATAGGCTATAGGTCTGTATAAGGTGTTGGCCTATTAATTGCATCATGTTTTGCTTTGAGATAACCAACAATAAAGCCTAGTAGCCTAAACCATTCGCCAGCCTCTTAAATAATTGTATTATGTGTAACTTGTAAAACTAATTATAATGACATAGGCCTACATTTTTATTATTAGCAGTATATTACAATTAGCATATTATAATTATTATTCGTTCTATTTGTTACTTGTTCTAAAAGGCTATTGAAACGACCTCATGATCTACACACGCTTCTTCAGCAAGTGTGTGTAATCCGGTCCAAATTGATGCACAGCCATGGTGTTCCCTTCCCATTGTCCTGCATGGCTTCTCGTGCCGCCGTTCATTTTGTTTGGAAAAATAAGGAGAGGTTTTAACTGCCATCGGAGACGATAATGGTTACCGATTCTGTACTCGGCCAGTCATAATGTTCAAGTGGGCTATGATTAATGATTTCAACGTGAGCAAGGGGGGGGGGGGGGGACTGCGGTGAGGGTCCTCGAGCCTCATAGCTGGGTGACTGCAGTCCTGCTGCGCGCTCTTCAACCTGCCACTCCTGCCCCAGTAAACTGTGTACAGATAGTGTCGTCCGCGGGGAGGACTATATGTAGACCTATGTGCACTGTGTACACAAAGAAAAACGGAAAAAGAAAAAGCTCAGAGCTCGGCGCACACGTACGCGCACACTTGCCCATGAAGAACGTCTGCAACAAATCCCCGGAGTAACACCTCATATTGACCGTACGATCCATCTTTATCGATTAGGCTACCATCAAAGGAGTCTAATGCATGCATAAAAAGCCCATACTTGGGAGTAAATATTAGTTAACGTTCTCTGGAGGTCACCTTTATATAGGGAGGACCGGCCATTTGGAGACCAAATGATTGGATTGGAATAGGTCAATGGTGCATACATAAAAAAACACACATTTCTCTGTGATTTCTTCTTCTTTTTTTGAGGTAGGCCTATGCCTCCCCCCAAGTGCGAGGCATTCACACAGAGCCGATCCTGTTTTAAAGTACAAAATAACGTGTGTCATTGGACCATAAAGGCCTACATCTCGCCTCAACGCAGCGCGTAAGGGGAGACTTGTCACAGCGGTCGCTTTG
>NC_082386.1:15378689-15391189 GCF_031168955.1 Gadus macrocephalus
GAAGAACACAAAGCCGGGGTCTGAATCAAAACACCTCCAGGAAGGGAGAGAGCACTATGGTTCAGCGGCCCAGTTGGGCCGGCAGGCAGCAGCCTGGTGCACAGTGAACCCTGGGCAGGCCCAAGTGTGTGCTTTGTCTTGGACGTTCTGTGGTCGTTTTAGTATGACACGCACACAAACACACACATCCAGACACTGTGTTGCATAACTCTCCTTATCTCAAACGCCCTCCCGACGAGAGTCAACCACTGTGTGTGTGTGTGTGTGTGTGTGTGTGCAAGATGAGCTAATGTTTTTTTCCTTCACTGTACCTTTCATTGTATAGATCAAAACGATATTACTGGTACTACTAGGTCTTTACAGTACATTCCACACCACATTAGATCAACGCTATATTACTATTAGACCTTCTGACTGTACCTTCTACAAAACATTTGAATACATTATACTACTAGCACTGCTCCTGCAACCCACACAAGGCTTTTTTCACTGTGTACCATCGACGTAATATATCGTGGGTCAGATCGCCGCAATGGCTTACTACAAAAGCCTCAACCTCGTGGCAAAAACAGCTGATATAAATACTTGGGATCTTCCCCGGGCGGAGCTTTACAATCCTTCCAGCTTGTAGAGACCAACTGGATCCAACAAGAACACTACAGAGATCCTTCTTTCAACTACGGAGATCCTCAACCCTTTGTCGTACGTCTGCTATCATTTTATATAACTGAAAGAAGAAAGGAAAAGCGTATATAATTCATGCTTGTGAACATAAAAAAAGTATTCTCCTCAATATGTACGGCTTGATTGAAAAATGCCACACAATAGCACAGGCGGGCACAAAGGCTACTTCATTAGAAGAGATAACGCTCAGAAGCCATTCATTAATTTTGCCTCGCTAATTGGATGTAGCTCGGAGAAGGCAAAGATGTATTTTCATTAATTAAAAGACAAGGGAGCACGCCACAGTAGAGCAATTCAATGTACCGTCAATCTATATGTTTTATCTCTATCTATCAATCATTCGGTATATCTATCTATCTATCTTGTCCATCAGCCTGTCTATCCGTCTATTCATCTATCTATCTAATTGTCTGTCTGTCAGTTAGTCAGTCGCTCTATCTATCTATCTATCTATCTATCTATCTATCTATCTATCTATCTATCTATCTATCTATCTATCTAAATATCTATTTGTCAATCGGTCCCTCTATCTATCTATCTTCCTCTCTCTCTCTCTCTCTCTCTCTCTCTCTCTCTCTCTCTCTCTCTCTCTCTCTCCCTTATCTTTCTCTCTCTCTGTATATAAATATATATGTATGTGCATATATATATAAATATATATATACAGATATATCATCTAACTTTTAAGTGGGATTAACAAAACATTATTATCACTCCATGAGACGATACAAGGGGTGGGGGTTGGCTGGTCAGCCGCTGTGGGTATCAGGAGGAGGTGGGTGATGGTGTGTGTGTGTGTGTGTGTGTGTGTGTGTGTGTGTGTGTGTGTGTGTGTGTGTGTGTGTGTGTGTGTGTGTGTGTGTGTGTGTGTGTGTGTGTGTGTGTGTGTGTGTGTGTGTGGACGCAGGACAGGGGGGCGTGAAGCCGTCACACTGCAGGGCAGATCAGAGCGTATCAGCAGAGTCAGCATGGCATCTTTTCTATTTATGCCACAGCACAAAATCATCCCCCTAAGAAACCCATGCATTCAGTGTAAATAAAACTGTGCCAATTAGGCTCTATCGCCAGGTGAAGATGCGAATAGGGGGGGGTGGGGGGGGGGGGGGGGGGGGGGGTGTTGGTGGGCGATGGGGGGGTAGACAATCTGGAAAGGGCTGCCTCCTTCAGCAGTTAGAAACACATCTTTCCCCCCCCCCCCCTACCAAAACCAACTCTCACCAAATGAGATGTGGCCCGAGGCAGTATATTAAAAATGCATATCAAAGCAAAGGGAGAGAGGAGAAGAAATGGACGTGAGAGCGTCCAACTAAATACATTTGCATATCTAACTATCAAATTGCCTTCCCCCAGCTCTCCGCACCAAGAGCCAAAATGATTAATCAAATAATTCAGAAAAAATTATTTACAACAAAATGAAACAATAAATAAATATATAAATACCCAGCAAGAGCAGCGAAGCGGTGGCATGATGCTGTGTGTTTTGCTATACATTCCGTGTTGACACAAACGTAAAACTCACAGCTTTCTTCAGGTGAAGTGCTGCAGTTAGTTAACTATTTACTACCAGGTCATAATCACACAGCACAGGCTGACGCGGAGACACACAAACACAAAGTATGTGCATACCATAACCATTACCACTACCTATACTATATATTTTTTTCAATACGGTTTATATGTCACATATGTTTATGCAAAATAGTGTGAACATTTGTTATCACTGTTAACACTCTTAAGAGACAACATCTCTTATCTGTTTTTTTAACCAAAAAATCATTCCTGTTAAATCCAGCATTTGTCATAGAAATATATGTGGACTTTTCTAGCACAAAACCAATAAAGAAATCATTCTACATATCACCACTTAATGGTCAGTGTGAAATCCCCAGGGATAAATGTTTTGTAAATCAGCTTTAAAATGTATTTATTTGTTGCTGTTCCTCGTGTGCTTTAGCAGCATATCAGATTTTCTAATTATACAAATATGTCTCACGAGTGGTCTGGTGACAAGGCAAAAGAAGAAGGCACGGTTGGATATTTGGCTTGAGTATCAGCCATCTGCCATGAAACTAAACAGGCTATAGTTTATCTCATCCCCTCAATATAAACAACATCATGCCTCGTTTCTACACTGGTGCTGCATGGGCTTTTCACAATCCTGCTATTGCGATGATTTCTCGGCAACACACTGGCATTTGCAGTCTGCTTGTGTTTAAATACATATGTGTGCCGAATTGTCTGGTGAACGGCGACGGCTAACAGAAGTCCCTGCTATCGGGCCTATAGCCAGAGCCAACAGATGCAACGCACTGACTCTGCACAGCTCCTAAATCTGCTGTAATTCTTAAATGGTTTGAACTTAGTGTGCTCCTAGCTTAACGATAGACACTTTTTAGCGAGGTTAGTTCACTTATTTCACAGAAAACATAATTTCCCCTCACCCAGATGACACATTCAATCACACCGACACCATAATAGACCAGCTTATTCCATAATGATTTAAAAAAAAAAAAAAAAACAGTTTATTGCTTGCTATGTTTTAAACCTTGGGGATCGATCCTTAATTTTTAAAGGCATTAGTGCACTTCAGGTAAATATAATTGAATTCAGCATTGGAGCCCGGAGTCATAAAACGTCAAGCGGAGGAAGAGCTGCACCACAGTGCTAATCGATACGAGACAATTAAACAAATCTACATCAACGGCAAAGCATAAAATAAAGTCCAACTCCATACGAACCATCATATGCCTTGTGAACTTGACATTGATGGTCAGCCTTTAGTCCTGATATCTATCTCAATAGGGTTCCACTTTCTCCACCTCCGCAGCCAAATCCGAGGCTATACACGCACAGACCAGGGGCAGCGCCCACAGCCCACAAATAAAGCTCTTTTCTCTTTAAATATCAGCCTAAAGCAAAAGCTTAGCGCTGATACCCTGCTTTAATGTTAAACCTGCGGAACACATAATTGCTGCGCGTTTTCGGTGTAGGCTACAGCACACACTACACTAACAGCCATGCAAGCAGTCGAAGACATACACACACATACACACACACACACACACACACAATGACACACACACACACACACACACACACACACACACACACACACACACACACACACACACACACACACACACGCGCGCGCAGCCACGCAAACCCATACACCCACACACACATACGCACACACGCGCGCGCACACACACACACACACAAATACACACACACACACACACACACACACACACACACACACAAACACACACACACACACACACACACACAAACATTATACACACATGAATGCCCCTAATCAAAAGATTAAAACAATAACTCTTTCCATTGTGTCACTCCAAGCTTTTGACCTTAGAACAACGACCGTCATATTTTTTTTTACAAAGCACTTAGCACCCTTTGCTTATGGTTACAATATAAATATATACTCAGCCAAAGTAACCTAAAACAGCACGACATGTGAAATGGCCAACAAATATTTAAGTGTCTTTTCAAAAACATCATTTTGAAAACTGTTTATAATAAATAAGCTCAGAGAGCAGACACGTCCGCTTTCAGCAGACTATTCCTTTCACAGCACCAACGCATGCAGACAAAAATCAATAGCCATAGGCCTACACAAAAGCATCCACATTAAACAACTTTTACATTCCATATTAAAGAGAGAGAATGGGACTTACATGATCTGCAAGGTTAGTCGAAGATCCCGATAGCTCCTCGTGATCTGATTTTGAGCTGCCATCCCGTTCGTCAATAACTAGATCTATTGGCATTTTTCCTTTCAAACAACTGATGTACCGGTGGCAAAAATTGTCGCAGAGCTCATGCACCTAGAACAAGGGAAACACCTTGGTTCAGGATGGGGAAACGCTGAGGTTGGTCCAAGAATAACTCAAATTAAGGGATATTATCGGCAGAGTCAAGGAAACAATAGTGAAATTCTTGCGGTGGTTATTATTCTCCAGGGACAGGAGCAACAGGTTGAGGGACAAAAACAATAAACAAGCAAGCTATAGCCTACGCTGGATAGATAGGCTACTAAGTATTTGATAGAAAATCTCAAGATCAATAATAATGTCAATGCATGCAAAAGTGCGAAGCCATTTCGCCAATTATAGTAACGTGAATACATACATTCTTAATGTATACATAGTTTCAACTTTTTGTCACCGGTACTGTATCGATGTTAGATACAACGGCCTATTGTATTTGCAAAACAATCATTGCATTCAATAATGTAGGTCTATGCAGTTCTTAATTGGAATTAAGATAAAATAAAAAGAACGGTGTTGTCCATCGCATTGCGCTTAATAATTTAAAAACATGATAAAAAATATATAATAACATTTACCTTTTCTAATTCCAAAAGGTGAAATCGTAATACTTGTATGGCTTGTATCATCTGTAAAAAAAAAAAAGAAAAAAAAAAAAAAGAAGAAGAATACAATCAGCATATTTTCTTTACCATAAAGCCACAACAATGTCATGGCAAAAATTGCAACAATTTTGAGTCAGTGAATTATACCATATCTTCCCTTCATTGAATCTCACGAGTATAGGCCTACCTCAGGGACTACATGTGCTATACATGTTATAGGCCTAAATGTACATCCTTCTAAATTTGACGTTACAATTGTGTCCAGACTTTTCCTCACATTATACGTTTGTCCATGATTTGAGCTTTAATAGTCATTTCCAAAGTGCCCTAAGGCAAATAAACAAAGTTAAAGGCAGATTGTGTGCACATAGCTTTCTAGTGACCATGGCTACAGGGGAGTTGACCCGCCGAGGGAATCCAGCGTCTATCCCATAATGAGGCTACGCTCTCGGCCTCCTGTTGGTAGCATTTCACGTTGCCACTCCACACCCCTCTGAGCAATAATCCGAGCTTTATTTCTGAAACAATGTATTTGTCCTTGAATGTTTACTTTCTGGAATATGCACTCACTTTGCCCTGGGTATTGTTGTGGTTATACGGACCAGTGTCCACACAAATTAGGAGAGTTAATAATAGGTGGGAAAAAAATTATATATTTAGGGACATAGAGCAATATCAAATGATGAGCTTACCAAATTGTCCAACTCTGGATTTGATGAAAATAAAGGTTTTTCTGCGCGGACCTAAAAATACACACAGAATATGAATATTAATTTACATGTGAAATCCCCAGTCTAATTATGCAATTGTGAAATGCAACAATATCTACGTTATTAATTTGACTCAATGAAACAATTAACGACATATTATTTCCTATAGGCTAATTAAAAAAAAACATAAATACTCTCAAATGAGTCCCATCCACTGTAACTTCCACTGTAAACCATAATCCCCAGAGCTCCTATTGAACGCACAACGCGCGTTCGAAGGTGATTTGAAGTTAACACGTTATAAAATTGACCTGTTTGGCAAAGACTGCGATGTCCTCGTTGAATGAATCTGAAGAGCAGACGTCGCCGCCCGCCACGCCGGGCTCCCTCGGAGTGCAGGTCGCCAGCTCGCACTTCTCAAAAACCAGCGCGAGCAGGGGAAATAAAGGGTGACTGCAAAAAGAGAGAAGACATAGACCATCTATTTAAACCCATGCTCCCAGAAAGACTCGGCGTACATGCTGAACCATCTGAACCACCCCAGCGAGTGCGTGTATAAGATAGGCTAACTAAAATATAACAAACAAACAAAACAACTAATCGAAGCTGTGATGTTCTAACGCTTTACGGCACTGCCAGACCCATGTAAAAGATGAGCTTTTATAATTAGGGAGCTTTAATTATACAATGGCTGTTCTATTCTAAAGCCCTATTGTCGCCACAAAGCACTGAGTAAAGGCAGTTTATGCCTAAATATGAATAAGTTATAACTCATTGCATGTTGTGCTGTTGTGGTTAGGACGATATTTCAGAAAGCATCTAAGAACTTTTTGTAGTCGAAATCAAAACAAGTCAGCCTACTTGAAGACAATAACAAGTTTGTTTTTTGCTTCGTGCTTTGGCTACCATATCCTTATAATAATATAGTCATTAAGGTTGTATGAATCCCAATTAAAGAATGTAGAATGTAATTTTTATTATTGTAGACTGAACATAAATATATTTTAATTCTTTTTTAAGGGTGTCACTTGTAGTTTCATGATAAGTGCGTAAAATCCAAATCCACTAGAATGACCTGCCTAAAAACGTCTAAATTATAATTGCCATTTTTATAAAACAAATCAGCAGAGCGCAATCCCACATCCAGAAAACACTGCAATGATTCGCCGTAGGTATACAAGAGTTTCTGTTTTCTTCACCTACCCATAAATTTGATCTTTATCCCTCTTTAGAACGTCGTTGACAGCGGAGCCCATGCTAGTGGGCATAACGTTGGGATGGGGGGCATGAGCCCCGTAGTGCTGGCTGGCGTGGAGCGGGGGACCATGGTTCAAGTGATGGACCTGAGGAAGCGGCCGAGGAGCATGCGGGTCTCCGTACATAGACGCCGGGACTCCCACACCGTCCATCCCACCGTAGTGGGCCAGCTCATCGTACTGGAACAAAAAATCATCAAACCAAGCGTTAACCACCGCCGCACCGACTCTTGAACAAAACCGATAGAGATACACAGCTGTTGTATTAAACGTTGCTTATACAATTTCCAAGAATATAAGAAATACACTCGTTTGCTTTTGCCTTTTACTCTAGCGATGTTGGAAAAAAATAAAGAGCATAAGCCACATTCCTCTCGCTGCGCCGTACATTGTTAAAAGTAGAAAGTAGACCTATGGCTAAAACAATCAATGCAATCCAAAAGATTTGTCATTACCAAAAACATTGTAAACTTCTTTATCGCCGAAGGAGAGTTACTTTGGCAAAACACCGAATTAGTTTGCAGTCCTCTGTGAAAGTGCTCCACGATACACGCAGAGGCAGTCGGTTAAGCAAAGGCTGTCACTTTGCTTGAAGAGTAAGGCACTGCAAAAATGTCAAATATAGGTCTACTGTCTTACGAATACTTTGTAAAGTAGCTCCCACCGACAAGAGGATAGCGATACTGAGGCCTTCCTATAATGGATTTGTATAGATAAGTGTTGGAGATTTAAAACCTACCCTTTGCGCCATCAGACTGCCCTCCAATAAACTCCTCAATGTGTCGAATATTTAATATCCCAGTACGGTTGGAAAGTGATTTAGTAGTAAGATTCCCCTTTCAAACAACTTTGCGAATTCTCCTATTCGCTAATGTGCTTCAGTTGAAGTAGTAGCATGAGGAGTTTTACAATTTTTCTTGTTTTCCTCTTTCCTCAAAAAAGAAAAAAATGCGCCAAACTGAAGGTTACAATCGGCCCATCAACAACCTGCATGTAACTAAACTGTCGTGTCTCATGGCTTTTTGCCACTCCAGCTGTCAATCAAAGCCAGAGGTTGTCAAGGTAATGAATGAATGATGGTTGGTGATGATGTTCAAGAGAAGATGAATCTTTTTAGCCCGTTTTCATCCCGCAAGTCCGCGTCCCCTTCTCTCACTCCGGATCGCTGTGTTGTTTTATTGTAAGTGTAAAAAAAAAAGAAAAATCAGAAGAAATTAAGGGATCGCAGTTGCAGATCTTTCCTCCTTTTTCCCCCCGTAGGTATTTGGTCTATCTCGCGGTCTGAGATGAGTGAGTGTCAGCGCGTGTTGGCAGGTTGGCTGCTTGCTTGCTTATAGAACAGAGTCAGTTCGCTGCGCTGATCGGTGGGCGAATGAAATGACGGATCCCGGAAGTAGTGGTGGCCATAGCCAGTCCTGCAGCAGCTCGACGAGAGAGGAGAGACCCAATCCTGTGATATGCAGAGTATGCACGACGAGGACGGCTTCAACTCTTCATGGGGGGAAAAGCCAAACAACACTTCTTCTTCTTCTTCTTCCTCCTCTTCTTCTTCTTCCCCCAGCAATTCCTCTCGTCGAAAAGACTCCTGAAGTAAAACAGAAATTGCAGGATAAAGAAGTTTTTTTTTTTTTTTTTAACCAGCGCGGGTGTTTAGACTGCAGCTGTTAATAATACCGAGTCGAATAAATACAGCCGAGACTAATTCACATGACATAAAAAGCACATTAAAACAGTATTAAGCATGATGATTTCCAAGTTTTACGCACGGTCAACTCGTAGCTAGAGATTAGCAGTCAAATATTCGAACTTTTATCCAGCTTACCGATTACATGCAATGAACACGGTATAAACCATGAGCATCATAAATTAAAAGTATCTGATGCATTTTGAGTTTAATTTATGAGCATGACGCTTACTTGTTATCTGTGGTGGAGTTACAGCCGGTGTGCCTGCAATAGGCTATCTACAGCAATACCTTCCAATCTCACAGATAATTATGCTATATGGCCCGTTAAGGAAATTAAACAATACGGACCACCCCTCTAAGCCTAGAATGAACTTTTCCAGGCAGAGAAAGCTTTTGTGGAGAAGTAATTTTGTGTTTTTCTTTCCTCCAATCCCCTGTCTTGATAGAAATCGTGCCTTACCTCGGAGTAGTCAATTATCAAAGCTCCCCAAGACCATCAATCATGTGAGGAGATTGAAGTTTAGAGGAGGAGCAACGCTCCGGCCATTGATTCCACTGAAGCCCTATTTTCCCCCTCAGCTCTTAGGAACAACACAGGAGCAGGCCATTTATCCCCTTTAATATTTAACTTCATCAACGATAGTGTGCCCTGTGCGTAGATGACATCATCGGGCGTATTGATAGGTTTTCACATACAGGCATCCTCTTATGGCTATCCTTGATTTTTTTTTTTGGTGGAAAGTCGACCAAAGTACTCCAAGGTTTATGATGAGCCAGACACATGTACGGAGAGGGAGAGAAAAAACAGGGTTGTTTGGATGCCGTCGGAGGGTCAACAAACTCCCCCCAACTCACAACAACAACAAGCAAAAAAAGCCATATGGTTTATCGAGCCGCACAACAGAAATAGCAATTAAAAAGATTTAATAAATGAAGCAGTGACAACGCTTATGTTTGCTGGCATAAGGGGTGGGAAGACGCCCGGCACACGAGCAAAAAAAGCAGGACTGCAGGGTTGACAAACGGCTGTGTGGACATTTGGTGCGTGCAATACCCCAAGAAGGAACTACAGCGCGGCGCGCACAGCCCCGTGGCGATCACCGTCTCCAGGTCTCTCTCCTCAGCACTCTGCGCTCTGACCGCCGAGCCGCTCTGTAAACACAACCAGCAGCCAGCAGTGTGTGTCTGCTGCCGAAGACTGCTCCTGCTATTTTTATAAGCTAAATACTATCGTTCACATTGATTTGTGCACTAACGGTTTGACTCTTGTTCTTTTCCTCCTCGGGACCAGCGGTGAGTAGCCAAAGCCCTTTTACTGTAGTATAGCGTAACCATTGTGATGGGGGGGTGGGGGGGAGTGGGGGTTATAAGTGAGTTCCGCGTGATTGGGTGTCCTTGACTGCGCTGTGTAATGGGAAGTTTTGTAATTGTTTTATTAAATTGAACTGTGTTATTGGTGTGTTCAGGTTTTAGTCAGTGTTTTTGTGTGTAAAATGTAGTTTCCGCGAAATATATTGAAATGTTTGAGCGAAAATAAAAAAATAAATAAAACATTAATCATAAAAAATGCTACATCGTTTCGCTTTTATTTTGAAAACATGTAATTATCCCCCAAAAGGACGGATGCAAACAGTCAAGAGAGCGTGCGAAAATTGCAACGCTTAATTATGCGTAACCGATGCTTGCTTCTCCAGAAACGTATTATGTGCCCTTAAACACCCATCAAGAAATTGGACGGGTTGCATTATTAAAAGTTTTTACTTTTGCTAAAACGTGTGGTCAATTACCGGAAACAACAGCCTATGACCAATGCGCGTAAATATATTGCAAAAGGGCATTACATCGAGCCTAAAACGTGTGTTGTAGCCTACAACGCCTTCTTAATGTGCTCTTCTAACTTGTATTTAACACTTTTTTTTACTCCCAATGAAAAAATAGCCTACAATATTCAAGTTGGTATTAATTAAGACGTCTAATAAATTAGGCATACAATAGATAACTGTAAAAAAAAAAAATCCCCAGTTCTGTATTATAGAGGAAAGTCTACTACATTAGCCTACTATATTACTATATTCACAATGGTCTGTTTTACAATGCGATTGTATACGAATGGGAGGGAGAAAGAAATCAGTGTAACTCCGCGCGTAACTGAGTCAACGTGTAGATCATTCACCACTACGGAGGATGGCATTAACAGGCGGTAAAATTTCATCTGGTGGTGTCAAATTGAGGTCATTTTAGGGTTAAAGCGCTCGGTGTCCGCGCGGGACAAGGCCAGCTGCGTTTGGATTCATTAGGGGACAGGGGATCCATTTCAAGGAAAACACTACGGAGACAAGCACGAGGCTAAAGATCCTCTCCATGTCATCCTTAAGGTGCATATTAAGAAGCCCCACTGTATAATCCAACAACACCCCCCCAAAAAAACTTCAATTTTCTAAGTCAACCCTCTATGTTGACACACTCGCAGGACTTATCTTGGCCCTTGTTGCCCTGAGGTTTGCCTCTCTCTCTATGCAAGCCTGTTGCCCGATATGGAGAGTTGTATTGTTGGTTTAATTCCTTCAAAAAGATCACTGATATGAAACGAGTTTTAAATCCTCTTAGTGACCTTAAACACTCTTGGGGAAACAATTGTCCATGAACCACGGGGACAAATAAAATCGACTTAATCTCGTTTGTAACTTTGTTCTTTCGCTGGCCCTTCACCGGTAGGCTATTTTAGATTATGTAAATGAACACGACTATGTGGAGAGCCTCGGTTAGATCTAGATCACAGGCGAGGTAAGCATACTAAAGGAAACTAGCATTCTTTGCTTTGCGTTAGGGGTGTGCCGATTTAAATATAAGAAGTAGAGTAAGCTACTGCATTTGGGTTAAAGCCGTATAGGCCTGTAATTTCAGTGCTCAGAAGAACTGTAGCTTATGTATAGTCAACAGTTACTATTCCATTATCAAAATGTAACCTACATGGAGATGAAAGTGGTAGGACTTTATAGAAATCATTATTTACATTAGGTCATTTTTATATTTGTATGTTGCCTCTATGTTTTCCTCTTATTGAAAGGCGAGGATTTCAGCCACCTGAACTCTCTTTGACCTCCGACTGAAATGTGACTAGCGTTTCAGAAAGTTGGAGTGAGCAACTCAAATACTTACAAAAGTTTCACGACTAACTGTAAATTCTTCAGCTCCAAAGCCTTATTTTCCCCTCCACCGATTCTCGGAGACTGGTGTCAGAGGGTTAGTCAGGGAGGGGTGGGAGGGAGAACGGAGGGAACAGAAAACTGTAACTGGCTTTCTCCTTGGTGCTATCGGCTATCGGAAGACTTTGCAGAGGCACCATCATATGCGCGGCCTTCCAGCGACACCTGGCGGAGTAAACAAATAGCGGGCGACGCACAAACGCAAGATATCAAATTGGTCAACGGAACATACAAAACGATGAGGCTACTATAGAATTACTATGTAATTATCATCAGGACTACAGGGGTTATATATTGGGTTTTTAATATAGGCCTATAGCATTTTAAAATACCAAATTGAATAGGCCTACATATAGGCTGATTATGGCACACAAATGAGACAGTTAATTGTTTTTAGGTAGACCCAAATAATCGAATGAATAATAATGTTAGTGTTTTTTTCTACGGTTTATTGGCTATTTTCGATCCTTATTTTTAATGTTATTGTTACAGCTGTGATATACATAGTTAATAAATGGGATATTTTAGATATTATTGGCAAAAAATGTATCCAATAGGCCT
>NC_082386.1:15396189-15402766 GCF_031168955.1 Gadus macrocephalus
CAGTGTCCATATGCAGAACGACCTGGACGACAAAAAGTATCCATTCAATCAAAATGATCCCCGGGTCAGCCTCTTTATTTTGTATTATCATATACTATTAAATTAACACTATTTCTCACTGGTGCGGAAGTGAAAATGAGATACCATCAAGACATCTAACAGCTTAAGAGGAGTGAGCGCACAATGCACCACTGTCGTGTTTGGCATAGCTATATGCAAATAAGCTAGTTGTGTAAGAGGGGGAGGTGTGTGTACAGTACGTGGTGTGGAGGTACTGGTTGCAGGATAGTGTAATTGCCTAAGGGGGTTTCAACCTCAGCTCAAGGTTCTTTGAGAGGAATGCAGATTTCCTGCTCACCTGTGATGTGTTTTTGAAAATAACAAAACTGAAAAAAATTATAAAAATTAAGCTTACTTATGGTAAAATTGTCAGCCAATTAGTAAAAAGTACGGTCATAGTGAATAGTATTGAAAACAAACGACATATATGCCTTTTATCTTTTAAAACAATATCTTTCCTGTTATTCTTTCAATTCCTATATCGGCCTTGACGCATGAATCAACTCCACCTCCACCACCACCTAAACCTCTTTATATGCAAGTAGGTTCCTAGATCATCAGCAGAATAAATGACCCAGATATTATCAGCGCACGTGTTCTTCACCGGAGCACGTTCCATTGTGTCACTGCAAGAAATGAGCCGGTGATCGATGTGACTGGTGCGGACACGAGTCCAAATGAAAGAAGACACTGATGCCATGCTGCCAGATCACCATGTCTCCCAAGCCACTCACCATCTTAGTGGTGAATTGAATTAACAATTTCCCAAGCTGATTTGGTCTTTTAAAACCCTCATTACAGCACAAGTATTGTATATATTAGCGCATCCCTCCGAGGAATACAGAATTAGAATTCTCTGTTCGTCCAATCATCACAAAGTTGTTATATTATTATCAATTAGCACGGATTAAATAATTGTCCAATCTCTCACTGGCTAATTAACCCTGGAAATATAAACGGAACAAACTATTGTGCCGCTTTGATAAAGGGTGTGTTGGGGTTTTGGGGGGGGGGGTCGTCAATATGTAGGCATATGAGCCACATCAAAGCGTAGCAAGGAAATGAAGCCCTGGTACCAGCTTCTGTTGACATATATGGTGCATGTCAGCTTTATTTAGTGTTGTTTGGTACACAGTAGAAATAACATGTTGGGGCCATGTGGAATATTTTTTATTTAAAAAAGGATAACTGGTCACTGGAATTTTACACTTGGTAGTGTGATGTTCTAATTGGTTGATGTGTGTGTGTGTGTGTGTGTGTGTGTGTGTGTGTGTGTGTGTGTGTGTGTGTGTGTGTGTGTGTGCGTGCGTGCGTGCGTGCGTGCGTGCGTGCGTGCGTGCGTGCGTGCGTGCGTGCGTGCGTGCGTGCGTGCGTGCGTGTGTGTGTCTGTGTGTGTGTCTGTGTGTGTGCATGTGTTTCTACAGTTAAATGAACATATGTTATATATTTTATTCAAAAACATAAGACAAATACAATTCTTAACATAAAGGGACAAATAGACAAAATATGTATGCTAAAATATTCCTAAGATGTTCCTAAAATGTATTTTTCTTGAAGCAATATTTCAAAAATTGTCAACACCCTTAACATATATAGGATGGAATTTTCTGGGAATGAAAAGACGTAGCCTGAACCTGAAGCGTCATGGAAACGTTACAGTTGAACAGTGTACTGTTTCCAGAGAGCCAGGGCCTGTTCTGCCTGTAGTGTGTATGATTTATAAAGAAAACATTATGAACACCATAAACGGTGCCAAATGACTTCATATGGCCATGACTAACAATACAAGTCAGCCGATCCCTAATGCTTAACAGCTTATAAAACTCTATAAAACCAGAACAACAAGTACAAACAGCACTCTGGGATAAACAAACAAACAAAGTAGCAGATAATAACAACAGCACTAGACACACATATATTTTCCCTTGTTTTTATTATTCATGCTCGTGTGGGCTTAAAATATAGCAGGGAACTTTTTATTTGAACTATTCAAGCTTTGTTCTATGAGCTGTCGTCAAATCTGCCACCCGAAAAAAAAGAATGCTATTTTTCACCTAACTCCATCTGTGGAGATGATTTCCTGCGTCGGTCTTAAATATTCACATGGTTGTTAATTATTAAAGGTATGTATTTGAATTATAAATATACTAGTTATACAGAAGTAGGCAAAGCAGCCATATAGCCTGGGGCTAAATTCTTCCATTAGCCATTATTTCCCAGTCTGCCGTCCCCATATGCCTGTCTGCCCATGTCATCTCCACATACAGCCAGGCATTCCTTTGTACTTCCCTAGCCCTCCCTTCTTTCGCCACAAACCAAAAAAATACAAAAATAAAGGGAAAATACACCCCCTTTCCATACATATGGGTGCTGCCTCCTTGAAGTAGGATGTCACACTTGTCTTAAATATAACGAATCACTATCTTCAAGGCACAACCCCCCCCCCCCCCTCCTCCTTCCAGATCATCTCCACAACACCCATCCTCTGCAGAAAGCCTCCTGCTCCATGCTCGTCCTCCCCCAGTCTCTAGCCTCCCTAACATGTCACAAATCATCCAACGTTGAGGGCTCTCTCCACTAAATCATTAACATTGTCAGAAATGACTGGGCCCAGACACAGGGGAAGAGCCTGGCAAGATGCAGCGGGAAACGAACGTGTGTTTGTGTCTGTGTGTGTGTGTGTGTGTGTGTGTGTGTGTGTGTGTGTGTGTGTGTGTGTGTGTGTGTGTGTGTGTGTGTGTGTGTGTGTGTGTGTGTGTGTGCGTGCATGATAGGAATATGGCACTGTAAACAAGTAGAGACGGAAAGAGAGAGAATGAGAGACATGGCCTCGTATTCACTTGTTTCCTTCCCTCAATATTCCCCTTTGCTTCTCAGTAAAAAAACAACATTTATTTTCCTCTTTCTTTGGGAGTTCCGACCAATGAGAATGAAATGCAGTGTAAAGAAAGTGAGCAGAGACTGTCAAACAAGTTTAAAAACATGTGGGACTCTTCTCTGGATTCGTATGTAATTTATTTATTTTGCACTTTTCCTTCGAATTTTCCTCAACAAACACTCATATACCGAAACGGTTGTCCTTAGAATGATGGAGCTTAAGACCCTGGGCCTTTGGAAAGTGTATTTTAAGTTCACCGTTGAGAGGCATAATCAAAAGATGTGGCTTGGTTATTGCTTCTATCTATTTTTATTCGATTTGCTGTCACAAAATTATAATGTCAACCTCCTGTCAAAGTGTTCCTTTCGTATGCATGGGGGCTCGAGTGGTGATTCTATTAAGCTACTAATCAGGCTATTTTTATTTAATGGTATAGCTGCGCTTGTGTCTTAAGGATACACACGCTACCAATGGCTTCATCCATCAAAAGGATTACTAATTTTCTCTCAATTTCCGTCGCTCTCCAAAGAATCTAAAGGATGATTGATAATGGATGAAAGGGAGGAAAAAGCACAGTGGTACTGTTTTTAACCTTGCTCAAGTCATTAATCCGATTTATACCCATGAAGGTAATAAAGGAGACAATGAATTAGTCATTAAAGCACGGGTCAGTTTATTAGAATTCCTGATTGAACTGTAAAACGACTCCTCCGAAAGGCTTACCACTCGCAGAGAGGAAAATGTGCCGAACACGAGAGAAGAGAAGCCTCTGAGACAGGCAGACATTCCTGCCCGTGTGCACTTTCCCGCTGGTATGTAGACAACAACAAATAAACAGGTCCTCACAAAGATAGGAACACCTTAATGAGTGTAAACAGGTTCTCACAAATATAGGAACACAAAGGGAAAATCATAAAGGGCGTGAAAACCCGCAAACGTTCGCATGCTAACGAGGAAAACACAGGGCTAAACGTATAACTGATGGAGGAAAGCAGGTCAGGGGTATTACACACTCCCACACACCCACACACACACACACACACACACGCACGCACACACACACACACACACACACACACACACACACACACACACACACACACACACACACACACACACACACACACACACACACACACACACACACACACACACACGCGCGCGCGCACACACGCACACACACACACACATGCACACATACACACGCACAAATACACACACACACACTGGGAGTGAAAATAAAGCAATCCTGTGCTCACCATTAGCGTGTTGAACTTTGCGTGCTCTCCTTCCTGTCTCCGGCTACCAACTAGTATTGTGTCTGATGAGAGCGCGGGCTTACGTTTGTCACCGTTTATTAAGTAATGTAGCTCTTGGCTCCCATCCACGGGGAAAGTTCAGAGAGACGTGTATGTTTACTGTTCCCTTCAAACGCAGTAATGATCAAATGAGGAGCGAGGGGTCACTCTGGGACCCAGCAGAGAGAGAGAGATAGAGAGAGAGAGACATAATGGACATTAGCAAATCAAAGCATGGTAAGAGAATCAGCACAGAGGAAACAATGGATGGAGTGGGCTTTGATACATCTGGCCCTCTTGTGTTTTGATTAGGCTGGGTTCGGATCACTATAATAGCTAAAATGACTTATGGTGTATGGATGATCCAAGGGTCTTGGATCATGTTTGTTTAATTAATGGTTATTATTACTGTAAGAAACAAAGTTAAAAATAAAGCTACATATTTACGTAATCAACCTTTAGTTATTGTATATGTATATGAAAACCACTGTTTATTTGTTTCTAGATAGATAGATAGATAGATAGATAGATAGATAGATAGATAGATAGATAGATAGATAGATAGATAGATAGATAGATAGATAGATAGATAGATAGATAGATAGATAGATAGATAGATAGATAGATAGATAGATATGTACCTTTATTATTTATCATTATTACATTCTTACTTTTTTGCAGCACAACAAAAAAAGTACAAGATAAAAGTATACAATAAAAATAGACAACAAGAACAGAAAAGTACAGGGGGCATTGTCCTTGGACTGCACTGAGTCTCTCTCCCCAACCTGGTTCTTTTGCCTGACCCGAGTGCCACGGAGCAGGAGAGGGCTGTTTCCCCTGACGACCAGCAGTAGCATCCCCATCCTGTTCCCCTTCAACCACTTTAACCCAGTCAAGGCCAGCCCCCAGGACAGACCCTGCTCTCCGAAGCATTTTGTTGATCCAGTTCTTGCATCCGCAGCTCTGATGCTGCTGCTTCTGCCCGCCACCGCAAATGACATGGTACATGCAACCACAGGGTGATGGAACGTGTACAGCATTGTCCTGCATACATTGAGGCACACGAGCCACGAAACACAATCGGCCCTTGTCCTTCTTGTACACTGCCTCAGTGTTTCAAGACCAGTCTAGCCTGATGTCTAGGTGCAGCCCCAGGTACTTATAGGACCAACCAGTCCTCTGTAATTCCCGCCGCCGCCCCCCCCCCCCGGCAAATCTATCATGGAGAGATGTTTGTCTCTGTGACAGCATCCATAATATTATATATTTTGAAGTCTTCAAGAGATACGTTTACACTATGTTTACGTTCGGCAATGTTTGTAGATCCATCCAAGGAGTCGACATCCCCTGTCACAGTTTGTATACACACACAGGGAACTGTATCCATATTCCAACTCACATAGACATGAATGGCTTCAGATAAAGGGGGGTGGGGGTGGGCAGGGGGGGGGGGTGCTGGTGGTGTGTGTGTGTGTGTGGGGGGGGTTGCTGGATATTCTCTATCCAGCCGGAATTGACACATCAGAAGAGCCTTGTCCGAGGTCGAGTTTGTTTCAATCAAGCGCGGGGAAGCCTTTGATGAACACACTGCGTCTCTGTCGCTCACACGCTGAGGCCATTCATCACGTCTAGCAGCACTTCACAAGAACCACCAGAGAGTGCAGGGTCTCGCCCCTTCAGGGACCCCCTCAGTACATGGTGTTCGGATGTTTTGTCTAAAGCGAGACAACTTAAGTCAGGTCAATGTAAAGGCGGGCTTGGTTGAAATCCCATCCGGCGGCGGGCATTTATGTGTGTGTGTTTTTTTCCTCGACGTGACTCTGGCTGGTGGTGACTTCTCTGTTTGCAGCCTTGTCTACTTGGCTGTCATCCTGAGCTGTCGTTTTCTTCTTCTTCTCCCACTGACTAAATGGGGCCTTCGTTTCCTGTTTGGCAAATTAAGCTTTTCCCTTTTACCCGTGCTTAGTATTTATTTATTCGGTTTATGTGACAGGAACAACGCACATTAATCAGCATCTCAGTTTTCATGTCACTGTAAATGTGTCACAGTGTATCTCTCTTTCTCTCTCTGTTTTTCCCCCCTCGCTCTCTCCCTCTCTCCCTCTCTCTCTCTCTCTCTCTCTCTCTCTCTCTCTCTCTCTCTCTCTCTCTCTATTTGCTTCCCCCCCCGTCTCCCTGTTGTGCAGTGGCCTGGGCCCATCTCTAATCAACCAATCAGCATTATTGCTCTAATGAGATCAAATTGCTAATGGAGGGAGTGAGTTTCCCTTATGGTGGTCCAGCTGATGAATGTGATCTGACAAGCCTGTCTTTCTATTAGTAGTGAAGGCAGGAGGTG
>NC_082386.1:15402866-15417866 GCF_031168955.1 Gadus macrocephalus
ACATAATCTTGCTTGAAGATTTTTTTTGCTGTGATTTGCATATTTTAATGTTGCCGCCGCGTGTCACCTGCATCAAGATACACTCCTAGTTCATTTATACTTGTGAAGAGCAATTGCAGACTGGCACTCTGTATGCACAGGCACACACAAACACACGTACACACCCACAAACACAAGCGTTGACACCCACACATGGACGAACATTCTTCATGCCTCTCGTGTGCATACACCCATACGCACTCACACACACACATGGCGTGTGAGTCCCCCAAGACACAAACAAACACACACACACACACACACAAACTGTGTCTTGTTTTCAGGTTCATTAAGCCTGTGTGGCTAACAGGGTGAAAAACAGAGCAGCAGAAAGCCCCCCCTGCAGGTATCCATCCACATTACCATCGGGGCGGGGGGGGGGGGGGCTATCTCGTCATGCCCCCCCCCCCCCCCGCCCATCCGGACTCCTGGAGAGAGGGGGGTAGGGGTCCCCTAATTAGAGAGACAAGAGCTGCTTGAGAAACATGTCCAACCTGCCAGTGTGTGTACCACGGAAGCCTAAAATACCTGAAGTATCAGCAAACTACCTGTATCCCCTGGAGTCCTCTGCCCAAGGGCACTGCAGCAGAGAAGGAGGGAAGGGGGGAAGGAGGTATCGAGGCAGAAATCAAGGACAGGGGGAAAAAAAAAAATGTCAACGACTTGAAAGTCCTTTAGGAAAATGATCTTCTAATTAGGAGTGATAAAACGTATCAGGGTCGGGACTGAGCTTGGGAGGACCGGAGGATCTGCACTTTCTTTCTCTGCCTTGTCTACCTGTCGTTGCTGCTCTCCCTCTCTCTCTCTGTTGGTTTCTTTCGCTCTCTGTTCCTCTCTTTCTCTGTCCTCCACTCGCTCTGACTGTTTCCCTGGTTCTCTCCCCTAATGATCCAGAAGGTTGACATTATCAGAAAGTTTGTGACGTCAAATAACTAGGTGGTTGCCGAAGAATGTAAAGCACGTTGATTATTATTTTGTAATTATTATTATTGTTTGTATTTAGAGTATTAGTTCATTTAAAGTGCTACCTTTTGTGTGAAATTGCTTTTTTCTAAAGTGATGCAATTACTTTTTTTAATTACTTTTGTAACCATCAGTAATAGTAGTAGTAGTACCCGTAGTATTTTTCATCATTATTATTTTTAATATCAGTATCCTTATTATGGTGTGTGGCCGCAAACCATAGTAACACTAGCAGCACGAATACCAGTATTATCAGCAGGACTATTGCTGCGTAACAATCATTTCTCCTTGTAGACAGTGATAAGATGGATGGCTCCACATTACATTCTGTAGTATTTATGTTAAGTTGATTTTAACTGCCAGATCAGGGTCCTCTGGTGAGACATGAGTCAGTTCCAGCATTTAACCTCACCCTACTAATTCACACTCTGCTGCGCAGGGCACTCTATCACTCTCTCTTTGGGGAGAGACAGTCATCTCATTAGCCGGGCCTTAATGAAATGCAAGGATACACTTCTTAATTTCAGAGATTACTGGGAGCAGAATCAGGTGTAAATCCGTGGCTCCTCTGTGACTATAAATTGTGCTGGCGCCAGTGGAAGTAGAGAAGAGGGGGAGTGGTGGGCTTGGCTGAGGAAACATATGTTAACCAATGGATGGATGCCTTGTATATAATGTCTACATAGATACAACAACAATAATAATAAGATAAGATAATATGGAAGGATTTGAACAGATGGATTTACCTTATGAATGGTAGAAAATGAATCCATTGGTAGAACCTTAATATAGATTTATATGTGTATAATAGAGACAATAACAAAACAATTAAATGTAAATGAACAAGTTATTAGTAGAATACAATTGACTGAAATACTGACAACACCACAAGAAAACCCCACATATGGTACCACTACTTTGTTCCAAAGTAAGCATCTCTTTTGGACCATATGGCATCTCTGTTGGACAGCAGAAAACATACTGTTGCTGCCATATGTGTTGTGAGGGTTACACAGCAACTGCAAATACTGCAAATATCAAAATCCCAAACAACAACAACTGGTCATACATGTACCTCTGCTGCGAATCCATGAAATCTTGGTGACTGGCAAACATCGGACAACCAGACTTATGTGTAACTCGGCCCAGGTGGACAGAGCTCGTCCTCTTCATCGGGTGAAGAGATGGGAACACATCTGAATGCCAATGGCAGGGACGTACAATAGTGCGTTACTATTGTGCAGCTGTGGGGCCTGGTTTGAGGAGAAAGCCACTAGAGAGAGAGAGAGAGAGAGAGAGAGTGTGTGTGTGTGTGTGTGTGTGTGGGGGGGGGGGTGGCAGGGGGGTAAACTCACCAGACCCCCTCATCAGCAGCCGCTACGCAGAACATTAACACTGTAATTTACATGGGATTACTTCCATACTGCTTTGGTAATTTAATTTGTTTGACCAGTGTACAGTGCAACTGTGAGCGATAGAGTCACACCGTCGTCGCCGGGGAGCTGCCTGCTCTTCCACATGGATAATTCTTTCACACAATATTACCACCAGTAAATTATAAACAGACACCATAAAAAAAATTGATATCATTTAGTCGCGACACATCCCAAAGGCTCCCCACACTCATGCACACACATGCCGTCACATACACAACCACACAGACACACTAACACACACACACACACACACACACACACACACACACACACACACACACACACACACACACACACACACACACACCGAGGCGAGAGACACACAGACATCACCACATACATATGCATGTATGTGCACGCATGCACAATGTTTAACCTTGATAACATTCTCTTTGGTGCATTTTAATAAGAACATGCTGCAATGTACATAGCGTGCTACCTCACTGAGCTCAGGGAATTGCAAACGGAGAATTATAGATAGTCCTTCTCCCACTGTTTGGATGTTTGAAGCCGGGCGGTCCTTTCGCATACACAATGTTGGCTATTATGTATTATATTCATACAAGTTAGAAGTGAGGGTTTAGTGAACAAAGAAGGCATACAATCAATATAGGAACGGCTACAAACTTAAGTGCTGCAATACCAGTGTGATATCGAACAAAATATCCCCAGTCTAACAGGTTTGCGTGAGCAGCAAACATGCTTTCAAATTGAACAAAGAAATGAGTGTCTTGATGAAAAATGTAAACGCAAGGTTTCTTGCAGATTTCGCCTCCTGCAGCAGTTTTTAAGACATGTTTACCTCGCAAAATGTGTTGAACGAGGTTCATCTCTCACCTCACGATCTGACTTTCCTGTCAAACTCAGAATCCTGTCCATTACTGTATCTCTCGCCTCCTTCATTATTGCTCAATAGTATTTTCCCCTTCTGTTTCCATCCGTCATTTTTCATCTGTCACATACATTTTTTGGGTTCTCAATTTAAAAATATTTTTCCTTAGAAAAAAAAATGCCTTCCTCGTCCGTCATCTGCAGTTTGCATTTGATGGATGAATGTTAGGCACAACAATTATACACCTCTGACTTTTCTTTTCATGACATCCATCCATCCACATGATAATTCATTCAATCCCTGATTCATTCATGTATTCATGTGTGTATTTCTGCTTTTTTTTGTTTGTTCCTTTATTTGTTTTGTACATGGATGGGGGAACGGTGGCAGCTCTTACTCTGGACTAGGCCAACAGGCCTGACAGGTGAGCTGTCAACTATCTGTCTACCAAACGCCTGCCCTCGCTAAGCCACCATAACTCCCACTACCAACCCCCCCCCCCCCCCCCCCCCTCTCTATCCCAAAAGAAAACACCCTCCACCCAGATCCCACTTCCTCCCCCCCACCACCGTACCCGTCCTCCCTCTCTCCCCAGCCCAGCCTTCCCATCTCAACGTCAGGGCCCCATCACCATGACAGGAGGAGAAACGCCCATCACCAACACCATCACGCACCCCACCAACACCACTGTCACGCACCCCACCACCACCACTATACTCCACCACCACCACCACTATAACCCCCTCCACCACCACCACTATAACCCCCTCCAACCACCACTATAACCCCCTCCACCCACCACCACTATAACCCCCTCCACCACCACTATAACCCCCTCCACCACCACCACTATAACCCCCTCCACCACCACCACTATAACCCCCCTCCACCACCACCACTATAACCCCCTCCACCACCACCACCATAACCCCCTCCACCACCACCACTATAACCCCCCTCCACCACCACCACTATAACCCCCTCCAACCACCACCACTATAACCCCCGTCACCACCACCACTATAACCCCCTCCACCACCACCACCACTATAACCCCCTCCACCACCACCACTATAACCCCCTCCACCACCACCACTATATCCCCCTCCACCACCACCACTATAACCCCCTCCTCACCACCACCACCACTATAACCCCCTCCACCACCACCACTATAACCCCCTCCACACCACCACTATCACCCCCTCCACCACCACCACTATAACCCCCTCCACCACCACCACTATAACCCCCTCCACCACCACCACTATAACCCCCCTCCACCACCACCACTATAACCCCCTCCACCACCACCACTATAACCCCCTCCACCACCACCACCACCACTATAACCCCCTCCACACCACCACTATAACCCCCTCCACCACCACCACCATAACCCCCTCCTCCACCACACTATAACCCCCTCCACCACCACCACTATAACCCCCTCCACCACCACTATAACCCCCTCCACCACCACCACTATAACCCCCTCCACCACCACCACTATAACCCCCTCCACCACCACCACTATAACCCCCACCACCACCACTATAACCCCCTCCACACCACCACCACTATAACCCCCTCCACCACCACCACCACTATAACCCCTCCACCACCACCACTATAACCCCCTCCACCACCACACTATAACCCCCCTCCACCACCACCACTATAACCCCCTCCACCACCACCACTATAACCCCCTCCACCACCACCACTATAACCCCCTCCACCACCACCACTATAACCCCCTCCACCACCACCACTATAACCCCCTCCACACCACCACTATAACCCCCTCCACCACCACCACTATAACCCCCTCCACCCACCACCACTATAACCCCCTCCACACCACCACTATAACCCCCTCCACCACCACCACTATAACCCCCTCCACACCACCACCACTATAACCCCCTCCACCACCACCACTATAACCCCCTCCACCACCACCACTATAACCCCCTCCACCACCACCACCACTATAACCCCCTCCACCACCACCACTATAACCCCCTCCACCACCACCACTATAACCCCCTCCACCACCACACCACTATAACCCCCTCCACCCACCACCACTATAAACCCCCTCCACCACCACCACTATAACCCCCTCCACCACCACCACTATAACCCCCTCCACCACCACCACCACTATAACCCCCCTCCACCACCACCACTATAACCCCCTCCACCACCACCACTATAACCCCCTCCACCACCACCACTATAACCCCCTCCACCACCACCACTATAACCCCCTCCACCACCACCACCACTATAACCCCCTCCACCACCACCACTATAACCCCCTCCACACCACCACCACCACCACTATAACCCCCACCACCACCACCACTATAACCCCCTCCACCACCACCACTATAACCCCTCCACCACCCACCACCACTATAACCCCTCCACACCACCACTATAACCCCCTCCACCACCACCACCACTATAACCCCCTCCACCACCACCACCACTATAACCCCCTCCACCAACACCACTATACTCCACCACCACCACCACCACTATAACCCCCTCCACCACCACCACTATAACCCCCCTCCACCACCACCACTATAACCCCCTCCACACCACCACTATAACCCCCTCCACCACCACCACTATAACCCCCTCCACCACCACCACTATAACCCCCTCCACCACCACCACTATAACCCCCTCCACCACCACCACTATAACCCCCTCCACCACCACCACCACTATAACCCCCCTCCACCACCACCACCACTATAAACCCCTCCATCCAAACCACTATCAACCCCTCCCATAAAACCACTATCAACCCCTTTACCACCATAACTGACAAACCCCTCCACCAAAACCACTATCAACCCCTCCAGCACCACAAACAACACCACCACCAGAGAAATAAATGGAATTTCATGATTCTATCACATATTATTATACATTGTCTCTGGGTAGTGGTGGTGATGTTGATGGTGGTGATGGTGTCTGTGGGTGGAAAGCATTAATTGTATTGCCGTTAGAAATATGAAAGTCTTAAGAAAAACATTTAAAGAGTGGCAAGTCAGCAATAGGATGAAGCTGGGCAGTTTGAGAGAGAGAAAGAGAGAGAGAAAGCGAAAGAGCAATAGAGAGAGAGAGAGAGAGAGAGAGAGGGAGAGGGAGAGAGAGAGAGAGAGAGAGAGAGAGGAGAGAGAGAGAGAGAGAGAGAGAGAGAGAGAGAGAGAGAGGGAGAGAGAGAGAGAGAGAGGGAGAGAGAGAGAGAGAGAGAGAGAGAGGGAGAGGGAGAGAGAGAGAGAGAGAGAGAGAGAGAGAGAGAGAGAGAGAGTACGAGAGAAGAGGGTTAAAAGAGAGTGAAAGGATGTAATTATTTAAAATAGACTACTAATGTGTATTATCATGTCATTAAATGTAAATGAGCTGGAGCTGAAGGACCCAAAGTAAACCGCCGCGTGTCTGACCGTTAAAAATAAAATATAAAAAGGAGAAGAAAGAGAATGAACGTTGAAAACTAAAGAAATGTCAAGGCGATCTTCATTCATTGGACATAAACATTTAAGAAGCTGGACAACCTATGACAATGACCAACAACGTTTACACACGCCGGTATGAGTGTGTGTGTGTTTGTGTGTGCGTGTGTGTGCATGTGTGCGTGCGTGTGTGTGTGGTTGTGCATGTGTGCACGCATTTACACATGAAAGCTGCAACTTACCAGCCCTTTGCGGTCGTTACTGCCACAGATATAAAGAGAGCAACGTATGGTTAGCGTGATTGAGTGGGCTGTCCCCACTGCTCTACAAAAAAGAAGTACCCCCCAAATAACTGTCTTTGTGTGTGTGTGTGTGTGTGTGGTGTGTGTGTGTGTGTGTGTGTGTGTGTGTGTGTGTGTGTGTGTGTGTGTGTGTGTGTGTGTGTGTGTTAGTGTGCGTGACTGTGTGTGTGTGTGTGTGTGTGTGTGTGTGTGTGTGTGTGTGTGTGTGGTGTGTGTGTGTGTGTGTGTGTGTGTGTGTGTGTGTGTGTGTGTGTGTGTGTGTGTCTGTGTGTGCGTATGTATGCGAGTGTGTGTGGCTGTATGTAAGCGTGTGTGTGTGCGTATGGGAGTGCGTCTGTGTGTGTCTGCGTGTGTTTGTGTGTGTGCATATGCGTGTGTGTGTGTGTGGGCAGGCGCGTGCATGTGTTTACCAGTGCATTTGATCCCTGACGTGAGCATCATTCCACTCCAGCTGCTTAATAAGGCTGTCTGGGCAGCTCCTTGTGGCCTCCAGGCCTGTTATCAGAAACATTAAGCTGAATATTAATGGAGCCAAGCCACAGACGAATACCATTAGGCTGGCTGGGCAATCTCTCTCCGTCCCTCACCTCCGCCACTGTACAGGACTTAATGAATCGTGGGGGAAAAAAGAAAGGGAGAGAGAGAGAGAGAGAGAGAGAGAGAGAGAGAGAGCCCCGCTAAAAGAGGCATAAGAAAAAGAGAGAGGGTGAAGACAAAGGGAGGAAAAAGAGATGAGGAAGTTGGTGCGTGGCCATTATTATTATTATTATTTATTTTTTTCTCAGCAGTTCCGTTTTTACAAGCCTAATGAAAGTGGTTAGACAGTGGTTGCATAGCAAAAAAAAAATGGATGTAGGCTCATGTCATTGTCCCCTGACGCCATCATTTCCCCAAAACTTTGAGAAATCGAGCAGCATTAAAAACATTTGTATCCATTTTTGTTTCAATACAGTTGACATAGGAAACAAAAAAAGAGAAGATGAAACAGAGAGACAGAGGGACACCAATCTCCCCTTCTGTTAAGTGATCGGCCATCATAGCCCCAGCAAAGTGAGCCATTAGCGGACATAATTTGCGCAGTACCGCCAAAAGGAGGAGGTGCTGCTTTTTGATATGCAGAGGAGCTGACCCCCAGAGCGGGGGTCTTTAATTGGGTTCTTCATTTTCCAGACCACCTGACAATATCAAACATGAACCCTGTGCCGATTGTAACCACGGTATGAGGCCCCCGTCCCGGAGACCCGATGTCTTCCTCTTCCCCTCGGGAGGGACGGCGACCGCTCGGAGCAAAGAGGAAGAATAAAGAAAAGTTAACAAGTGGTCGTAAGGGGTTGGGGTGGGAGCAATTGGCAGTGGGGGGGGGGGGGGGAACTAAAAGCTTTAGAGAGGCGAAAGGCGGATTGAAGTCAGGGGATGGAAATGTGCCCTAATAGTAGCAGAACTGAGTGCAGTATTGTACGAGGGCGAGACAGGGGTCTCTGTTCTGGGGCTGATGTGTGACCACCCTCAGAGACAGCCAGCATAAAGTGCCGGCTTGGGAAGTATAGGCTGTCAGTGGTGTGGCTGCCGACACGCTCGCACAAAGGAGCCCCGAGTCGGACCGGGAAAAGGCGCAGCGGCGTCGGTGCACCGCAGACTGAGGAGCGGGGACCAGCTAATAGCATTAGACAGCAGCTCAGAGCCTGCGTTCAGTGAAAGAACCGTAACAGAATTAACCCTGCAACTCTTTTGCTCAAGTTGTTTTTTCCGGCAATAGATATAATGCTGGAGATGAATCGGTACCACGTAAGGTGTATTTGACGCTTAGTTGATCCAGAAATTGGCTGTTTATTTAATGATGAGGTTTCCAGATGTCATTTGATGGGGTTTTATTTTGATACAGTAGACTCTTTTTTCCGAAGCGATTTACAGTGCATTGTTTTTTATACACGTCCACCAAGGAGCAGGTCGAGGTTGGGCATCTTGTCCAGTAAATGCTACGGGTTAGACTGCGCAAATTGGGGTTGTGAACTCAAAACCTTTCAGCTGGGAGTAAAACACCCTATCTACTAGACTACAGCACCATCCTTTCCATTGTGTGATGATTTTTTTTAGAACTGGCAACGACTACACTGATGACGAACACGCAGGTTGGCTCTGTGGACTCTATCCAAAACGATCCTGTGCAATTTGCAGCAACCAACTGCCATGTCTGGAAATGTAATAACACAGAGGAAAAAATGGCTTCAAAATGAGGCAAAGTCATCAAATTGTAACCGCGGTCCATCAACGCACCAACCAGCTACAATTATCACCTGCGCCAGTCCATCTGGCACGCGACTGCCAAGCAGGCGAGAGAGCATGTGTATCTTGTGTTTTTTTTGGACTAGGGTATCCTACCGGTGCCTTGTTTGTTCAATCTGCAAGACCACACAAAGAGTTTGGACCCACTAATCTCCTAACCAAACACGACAGCAATTACACAGGCAGATAGCGAGACGATTCCATCCTCAGTGACAGTACTGGCTCAGGAGTGTGTCTGGTGTGGACAGAAGAGGAGAGCGCGCTAGTGAGTGTGTGTGAGAGAGTGAAGTGGAGAAGTAAGATAGAGAGACGGTCTTGCTTTTTTATTTTCACAGGGGAGTGTTAATGAAACAAGAAAGATAGATAGTATTGCGGAAATTTCCGGAATGGGTTAGTGGTTATCTGAAACACTGGTGGTCGAATCAGCTTTTCAGATGAGACGGTTATTGACCCACTGATTGATTTAGTAACAGCAGTAAAAAATGATGTTACTGTTCGTGCCATTTTGGTGACGTCAAAGCCAAGCGGTGTTATTGAATGTGTGACCATTTTGAACCACTGGGAATCCACACCTTGAATAAAAACTCTCAAACTCTTTCATTTGTTTGAAAGTGACTCATGTCCTAGGTAAGTGTGAATGAAAAAGGTGAGTATCGGGCAATCATTTTGAATTAAGTCGGTTTCTTGGCATATATTCGACAGATGTAGCTATTTTTCATGAGCACTGGACCCATTACAGTTGAGATGGAGAGTAATATACCTTTCTTGGCACCACAGCGATACCTCAACCTTCACTTACTGAAAAAATAGCAAACGTTCCCATCTCCTGGAAAGCTCCCATTCTTATCGCGGCAAAACAACTCGAAAGGCAGACGATTGTGTAAACCAAAACAAAAACCTCTCAAAACTCGATCTATTAACGGGTCATGAATGCTGAGCTACTGCATGTAGGCCTACTTGGTTTTCATGAATAAATCTCTGTATAATACCACGTGTGTCATCAAATCTGCATGCATACGCACACACAGACACAGACAACCACACAGACACACACGTACAGACACATATCCACACGCATGCACAACGCAGGCCCCCATAAAAGACAAATACACGCGTGTGCCGAAATCTCATTAGAGCTTTTGTTAATTGCGGCAGACAAATGCTAATGGCGCAGGCGCGCCAGCAGCTGTGTGTATGAAAAATGAGAATCCACAAAGTAATTATTACATCCAATATTAATTTAATTATACCGTTTTATGTGATACAGTAATTTAGGAGGTTTTTTTTTCTAATCACACACACTCTCGAGATAAATTAGAGAGTTACAGAGGCACGGGGGGGGGGGGGCGAGTGGCGGAGGGATGGGTGGGTGAGGGTACGGGGGTGTGTGTTGGGGGAGGCGGGGGGCTTCTCACTAGGGGGGAGATGGCAATGGTTCTTCTCCAGGGAGTGGGGAATATCACGTTGAAATTAAAACGCCGCCGTTGTACTCTCATCAACTGGAGGAGGAAATAAAGGGAGGAGAGGCGGGGGGGGGGGTGATCTACTTTTATCTATATTTTCGTTGGAAGTGGAGGTTTTGCTTTTGTTTTACACTTGGTTCGTCTTTTGCTGTCCCTTTTTCTTTCGCATTTTCGTGTTGTTTTGGTTTCCTGGCGGTGGTGGCGGCGGTTGATGTGCGTGCCTCTGGGACTGTTTATCTGTCAGCGTAGCGTTTACACAGTCCGTAGCAGGTAGAAAAACATCCAATATTAATTACCTCTCCTTGGCCTGGATTTACGACTTACACTTTTATTGTATTTTTATGCCTCCTGAGCTCGCAAAAAAAAAATTAATTGCAGTTGTTTTATATATATATATATATTATCACAAGCAAGAAAAATTGTATGATTCAAAGACTTTAGTTTTTTGATTCTTCAGGTTAGGTTCATTATGTACTACTGCTTTGTAACTACTGTTCCAAAAAAATATGCTTTGATTGGCAGTTTTTACATTTCATTTCAGTTTCCGCTCTTTTGCTCTCTTTGTCTCTCCCTTTCTCTACGTCTCTGTCCTGTTAAATGTAGAATGTTGGTCCTTTAACTCTTATTCTCTCAAAAGTTTGTCGGGCTGACTGCTTCCCCATCTCTGCTTGCTTTCTTGTTGTAAGGTTCCTAAAGTACTTGTGGTCACACAGTTTCATCAAAAAGTTCACCATGTTCACCAAAACATTCACAGAAACACCAGGCTTCTTGTAGCACACCATGGTCTTATCGGACCAATGTATAGTAACCATCTGCGATAGTATAGTTACTCACTCTCTTTTTTTCTCTCTCTCTCTCTCTCACTCTCTCTCTCTCTCTCTCTCTCTCTCTCTGTTTTTTTTTTATTTAATCCTCACACGTTTTAATAAAGCAGAAATTCTCGCCTCTGGAAGCCTTGTGGACGGACAGCTGTGGCGTGTGGTCGAGGTGAAAATCCACCCCAGGACATGTCAAAAGAGTGAGATCTCCAGCCTAAAATTAGAGCGAGCCAACCTGTGTGTCTGTGAAGGGGAGGGGAGGAAGACAGGGAGGAGGCTGTACTGATGGTGGTGCTGAAAGAGAAGTAAGACAGTTTGGATGGGTGTCGTGTGTGTGTACGTGTATGTGTGCGTCTGTATGTGTGTGTGGTGTGTGTGTTGGTGGGGGGTCTAAGAGAAGCACATCCACCCACGGCAGCTTACTGTAAATCTGCAATTCCCAGAATGGGGGTGGGAGGGATGCTACTTCCTTTATTTCCAGGAAGTAGCATCCTGGAGTCAAAAGTGCAAAGGTATTTATATAATTGTGCTCATTCCCGCGTAATGTTCTCTCCCAGCCAGCAGTCTGTAATACCCTAATGGTGGAATTAAAACCAGAGGATGGCAATGAACACATGTAAATTAACAATCACCTCCCAATCACAGAGTCTCTCTCACACACAAACACACACACACACACACACACACACACACACACACACACACACACACACACACACACACACACACACACACACACACACACACACACACACACACACACACACATGCATGCACGCACACACACACATAGCGACATACACACACACTTTGCATAATCACATACCACACAAATACATACAAACTTGCCTCCTATCTCTTTTAAAGGTAATCAGAAGTTGAGGCAGCTCGAGACAAAGAAATTAGGCCGTTGGTTCTTTCCCTTTTCCTACAACACAAAGTACACATTAGATATGGGAGACATTGGATGGGACCCTCTCTTTTGTGTGGCTGTAGTCAACATTTTCTGCGTATACTTTGAAATGCATTTGTATGTTCTCATTCCATATCCGAACAATAACTGTCTGCATAACATCGATTCGCCATTGCCACTATATCACCACGTGTATATCCCATACCAAAACACAAAACGGGAAATGGAAACACTTCCTATAGTCTGCTCTTTATTTAAAGTTGTGAACGCAGGCTTTTCTTTTTTCCTCAAAGCAGATGAACCATATTCCCTTCCGCCCGACGGCCAGAATCAACCCGACTTCCGGACGACAAACTCCCGTCCATCTACGACGGATGAAAAGAACAGTCGGTTCAGAATGCGAAGAGCGCGCCGCAGACGTGTGTAAGCGTGTCTTAATGTCCTTGGCGTGTTCACTCCGCAGGGGGTGGCCTTAACACCGAGGGACAGGATGGCTGCTACGGGTCCCCCCCCCCCCCACCATGGGTGGGGGGGGGGGGGGGGAAACAGACTTGGGAGCTTCAGTCGATTATCCAAATTCTTTTTTTAACCCCCCCCCCCCCCCCCTCCCCTCCCCCCATTCTCGTCCGCCCTCCTGCCCCCCGCACTCAGCGCGGAGACTGGCAGCTACGCAGACAGTTGTGGCTGGCCGGGCACACTCAGGCTCCCTGTGCTCTTATTATTCCGCTTGATGGTTGAGATAATAACCAGGCCTTTCTCTCCTTTCTTGCCCCCGTTTTTTCACGACAACCCGCCACCCCTTAAATACCCCCGCGTTTTTCTGCTCCTTCCCCTCACGTTTTAGACATGGTTCTTTTCATTTTTTTTTTAAGGAGTGTGTTTTTTTTTTGTGTTTTTTTTTCTGAAAAGGCCTTTTAAACAATTCCAATATACCCTCGCTGCCGTGGTTCTGGTCCTTCAAACACAACTCAGGACAGTTTCGTGGACGGCTAAAGCTCTTGGGTAAACTGTGTTTACATGTGTCCTATAGACCTGGAATTAGCTGTGCTCCTGAACACTGTCTGCTTAGAAAACCGCCTCAATCCTATCAGTGCCCCCAGAGGTCGCCCCCCGTCCCCGTTTGACCCGTTCCCACTTACATTAGGATTAGCATTTTCCCTGAGATAATGCTCTAATGCCGAGATTGTTTTGTTTACATGAAGGTACTGGCAAAGGAGCGACATGGCATGTGCTCAACACATGTGAACACAAAACCCCTATACAGACAAACGTATCACACACACACACACTCACACGCACACACTCACACGCACACATACATACACACGGACACATACACACACACCCATCCATCCAATCAGTCATCCCATCCATCCCATGAACGTAAATTCATAGATATATCAAAATGTGCATGCATGCATTTATTTTTCATGACTTATTCTGCATCCATATCATCCGTGTTGTGGTCCTTTAAACTATCGTGGGGCCACCAGGACAAGACATTCCTCCATGGACCCCCCCCCCCCCCCCACGGTACAGTACCAGTCAACCTGCTAATGGCCGGCTAATGACATTACAAAAGCAGCTATTTGTTAACCACATCGGGATCAACTCTGACATGGACCCGGGATGAGGGGGCTGGGGGGGGGGGGGGGGGGGGGGTCAGACTCCACATGGTGGGGGGGGGTTACAAACAAGGAGCTTTAAGGTTAAGTGCTCCAAGTCTGCCCCCCCCCCCACCTCTTCACTACTTCCCTCTTTCCACCTTGCCTTATTCACCATTAAGCTGTTAGTCAGAGGCCAAATAAGGAGATTTGGAGAGATCAAAGTAAAGGGGGGGGGGGCTTTTTTAAGGAGCTATGTGCCAGAAGCTTTGTGCAAAAACAATCCATATATTTTTTTGATATTCGAATAAAATAAAAAGTGGCTTACATCTAAAAAAAAACTATCGATCATTAAAAAAGTGCAGATAAATATAAATAAGTTAGATTTAAGTTGAATTCTAGCTTTGCGCGGGCATTTTAATGCTAACTGACGTTTGAGACGCAGGCGAGATGAATACTATGGGTCAGGAAGAGTTGAGGGTTCACCTGGGGACAGGTGAGAGAGAGAGAGAGAGAGAGAGAGCGAGAGCGAGAGCGAGAGAGAGAGAGAGAGAGAGAGAGAGAGAGAGAGAGAGAGAGATTGAGAGAGTGAACCCAGGCCTTCCAGATACCAAAGATACTGATATCATCATGGTTAATGTTTGGGGAGTGGCGGGACCGGACCTTCCGGCGACCCCCGGAAGCCTACCATTAGGGACTATAGTACAACAGACGGCTGTCCTTATCGCGCCCACCAGCCCGCCCCCCACAGCCAGCAGCAGACAGGGACTGGGTCCTGTCAATCACTGCCAACATGCGACCTCTCACTTGGCAGACAGAACCAGACCAAACCGCTTCCGAATGACGAATCACCGTCCTGACTGAGATA
>NC_082386.1:15425366-15430461 GCF_031168955.1 Gadus macrocephalus
CACACACACACACACACACACACACACACAGACAGACACACACACACACACACACATACTAGCTCACACACACATACAAACACACACACATATGCCCTTATACACACTACATTACACATGTCCTTAACATAAAGTCACACATAAAAACACACACACACACACGCACACACACACACACACACACACAAACAGACACACACATAGAGATGAACACTTTACCCAATTGTTAGGCTAGAACAGGGTCTTGACTGACAAAGACAAATACTTACACACACACACACACACACACACACACACACACACACACACACACACACACACACACACACACCCCTACACAAACACACTCATAAACAAACACACACATAAACACAAACACACACACATAAACACACACACAGACACACAAATAAACACACACACACACACACAAGTAGAGAGATTAACTCTGTACCAAATTGTGAGGCTAGACAAGAACAGGGTCTTGACAAAATTAAGACTCATACACACACCACACACACACACACACACACACACACACACACACACACACACACACACACACACACACACACACACACACACACACACACACACACACATATGCCTTTATACACACTACATTACAAACATCCTTTAACATACAAGTACACACACACACAAACACACACACACACACACATAGAGAGAGATAAACATTATACCAGATTGTGAGGCCAGATAAGAACAGGGTTTGGACTGAAACAAGACCACCATCATGCATGGCACAAATCATAACTCAAAGTTTTCTTGCCATTGATGAGAACCTCACATTTTGTCAAATTTTAAGCGTTGGAAAAGCGATAAATGTTTGGAAAGGCGTGTCAGCTGTCACACGATGATAAGTGAGTGGTATGGGTTGTTGTTTTGTTTAAAGTCTGTGATTAAATTAAGGCGACGTAGAACAGCACATGGGTGACAGGGTAACAATGGAGCGCAAATATTTCCGTAGATATAATGATCATAGGCCATTTCTATTTCTATGTGGAAAACAGTGTTCCATTTTTATGTTGAAATTAAATATGGAGTTAGGAGGCTCGCTACAGCTCACGTTACTCAGACAGTGGACAGTGGAAAAGTGGAAATAATGAATTCAGTTCAGTCAAAATACAAAAGGTATGTTGTACGTGCATGTGTGTGGTAGAGAGATAGAAAGATAGATTTATGTCGAGGATGTAAATGCACAGGTAGACTGTCCACCCATTTAAGAATATTGCCATGGAATAGATAAATGATCAATTTTTATCTACTGTAATATTTACAACTGCAATAAAAACACTATATCTCCTGTTATTTTTCTCGGAAAAACCTAATCCTCATGTATAAGCTATTAGCTAAATCCTTTTCATGAGAATTTTTTGTTCTATTACTTTCCTGTTTCGTTGCCAATTTAAATCTCCCTTTCCTCCCACAGGAAAAGACTCTTGAAATTGTTCATTTACAGAGAGGGAGAAGTTGAAGGCCAAGATAGTCAGGCTTTTTCTCTCTTCTGTCAGATTTGTAAAGATTACTCCCATCATGATCCTATTAGCCACAGGGAGAATGTGACTACTTAAGACGGATTTATGGAAAAATTGTTATCCCTCCTCAAAAAAAAAACCCCTCAGTTGGTCAATCAATCCCAACTCCAGCCAACCCTCCGTCCACGCTACCCCCGCTGCTCTCATGAAGTCATTCCCTCTGCAAGGTCATCTGAAGAGGCTGCGTTTAGTGTCCTCAAGGCCACAACAATGGTCAGTCCACTCCCCAGACTGCCTGGTATCTAAGTACCACTCCAAGGTCCTCCGTCCCCTGAACTTGGAGACCGTTGAGACGAGGGCGACTCAGCAAAAGGATTAAACTGTCCCTGCAACTGCAGTTCATTGTCACCAATTTGTTACGACAAGCAGAATTCACCTACAACAACGTATAAAAACGTGTATTTAGTCTGGAAAACATATTTGTTTGCTTGTGTAGTTGTTAAGATCTATTGGGACTAATTTAGACTATTTCGGAATATTGAATATTTTTGATTACCGGTACTTCATTAGTTACTTACAACGAATTCAGACACAGATGAACATTAGTCTGGTAGGGGCTAGCATCGTGCTCTAGAATTCACAGGGTAGGTTGTGGACATTACGGATTGTTCCTGTACCTTTTGGCGTTTGAGTCAGCACCTTGGCCGTCTATTATCCTATCCCTGCTATTTAGTGGGGAAACAGTCTACTGATCTCGCCTGACAATAAAACAAACAACTTACCAGAATAAACCCCCCCACCCACACCATATGTTCTCCGCACTTTAGCACCACCGCAGTAATACTTTTGTTGAATTGAATGAAGACCCCCCCTGGACTCTCCCACTGTGACCCGGTCTGTTGCAAAACATGTTCACTCATCCCAGGGCTGGGTCAGGCTTATCCTGCTGCCGCTCCCCCTTCCATGCAAAGTGTTTCTGGGGTCACAGCCTCGGCTCAAGGCCCCTGTGGCCCCTGTGCCATATGTGAGCACCAGCAGGGGGTGATTCACAACAGGGGGTGGGGTTAGGATGGTCATGCTACTGAGCTCAGGTAGGTAGTACCCACCAGCACCGCACGGATCCCCCCACCACCCCCACCACCCCCACTCTCCGCCTCGACCACCACCTTCTCCCCTCACCTCCCAGTCTGGGTACCCAGGGGAGCGGAGGTGCTAAAACCTGGTGTGCCTTTGCCTGCACACACACACCACCAGCACCTCCTCACCCCCCCCCCCCCCTCTCCCCCCCCCCCCCCCCCCCCCCCCCGAGCTGGCAACCATCTGCTCCCCCACAACCAACGTCACCCACTACCACCCTCACCTCCCTACCCCTCGCCTCCCCTCGTCTCCCCCTCGCCTCCCCTCGTCTCCCCCTCGCCTCGTCTCCACTCCCGCAACCCAGCTGGCCAACTTTGATCCCTCTAGATTTGAGCCGAAATGATGTTGATGATTGAGGCCTTCCAGTTTGCTCGGGAGAGCTGAGTAGGGAGAGCTGAGTAGGGAGGGAGAGTGGGAGGAGAGCAGCAGTTCATGGAATTTGGGGAAACTCATGGGCGTAAAAAAAGAAAAAAATATGCAGGCGGTTATGAGAAATGAGCGAGACAGGCGTCCAAATGTAGAGTCATAGCCACGCACAGATGTATTTTGTCTACAGTATTACGCACGGCTGTGGAAATCACTGCTGACATTTCTCGTGTTACGCAAGTGACCAGGCATGACTGTTCAAATTAACACACATGTTTTATGGCTGCAAGCCATGCTTTGAAGATGTCTAGGATATGCATTACCCCCACCTCCCAAAAAATCTCCATATATTACCCTGTCATTAACATTGTATGCACCATGAGCTGTGCATTAAGAGAGTTACAGTGGAATTGTCCATTATTCATGAGAACATATGCAATCTAACCATTCGTCACTCCTTTACTGGCTGTGAGAACTGTGCAGCCATGACCTGGCAATTGCAACAGCTCATATCTCTAATTTAAATATATATGTTTGAATCAGATGTCAATTGACCCGGGTTCAATTGAAATTTATATCAAAATGATCAGAATCATCCGCTTACGAATATATGGATCTGAGCCAAATTGATTTTCATCTCCTGGTGATTAAAAGAGGATTTTAAACCGAATGACCAATTCACAAATCAGTCAGATTGGGAACACGAAATCAACATTTCCTCCCATGTGTGACCCAGGGGCGAATTAATTCCACAAGAAAATATCATGTGAATGATTAAACACATTGATTAAGCAGTGAGATAATATTTAATTAAGGTAGCTCATTAGAATTCCTTGTGCAGAGCTATTAGCGGGTCATTAACAGAATTAATTCATTAAGCACCCTCTAACTACCAAAAGGAATTTATTCTATAATGAGAACATGATTTTAAGTTAATTAGGTAATACTTGCTTCTAAAAAAGTCCTGTGTGCTGAGTTCAGTGTGTAGCACAATTACTGTTGAAAGTTTTCCTGAAAGTCCTGGTCAAGGATGTATTCAAAAATAGCTATGTTTATTAATTATTATTAATCCGAGAAGAAAATAATCTAAATATTATAACCATGGATTAAATGCAGCACCTGCTCTGCCGTCATATGTATGCAGAATACGTGTTTTTTTTATATGCATGCATGAAATATATCTATATGTATAATTTGTATATACATGTAACATGTATCGTTTATAAATGAATTTTAGTATATATATATATATATATATATATAGAGAGAGAGAGAGATTTGTATGTACAAACAAAACCGTTGGTTTTGCGGTCACAAATCGGGCACAATCAGGCAAAATAGCATGATTTGTGGAAACATTATCCATGTATCTGTACAATGAATCTACTAAGGGTGTAAAGGTTCACTGGAGCAAAAGAGAGAGGGCAGGAGGTCGCATCGAAAAATCACTTCCCTGTCCCATCTATGTACATAGATAGGACAAGTATGACTAGATCCACAGTGGGGAGCTTCCTACCCATAAATCATACTCCATCCCATCTTCCAACCCACTACTTCTCAGAAGGCCTTTTTTCCCTAAAGGTGAATTATGTTTTTTTTGACAACGCCAGCCTTCAGTTCTTTGCTCTGGTCCCCCTTGACATGAGGGAACTTTGTGATCTATTTCTAAGCGGGGGTCTGGGTGTGAGGGTCGGGGTCCAGGGAAGGGGGGGGGGGGGGGGGGGGCACTCCTGGTGTGATGTTGGCTGAGATCCCCCGGTGAGCTTCCCCCCCGCTCCTGCAGTGTGAACAATCCTCTCTCTCTTGCCGTGATCATCGGGCAGAGAGGGGTAAAACCCACTTGCATAAATACAATTAGTTATCTCCCCCCCCTCGTTCTCCTCAGCCATGCCTGTCTGTGGCCGGGATGTATTTAATCACTCGGGGGCCAATGGGATGGCAGCGTTTTTCTGCTGGAATAATCAGAGGGCGTCCATGTGGCCTGGTCATGTGTCGTAATCCTGCTTTTCTCATGGCTGGCCTTATCAGCTCCCAAAGCCCGGCTCTCTTGGGATCCCCGGCTGCTGTCTCAACGGCCTGTAATCTGCCCTGAG
>NC_082386.1:15430561-15445561 GCF_031168955.1 Gadus macrocephalus
TTTTTCCTTCACTGTCCCTCCCCTTCCTCTCTCTCTGTGTTTATCTCCCCCCCCCCCCCCCCCCCCTCTCTCTCTCTCTCTCTCTCTCTCTCTCTCTCTCTCTCTCTCTCTCTCTCTCTCTCTCTCTCTCCCTCACTCTCTCTCTCACTCTCCCTCCCTCTCAGTCTCTACATCTCTCTCTGGCACTCTCTCTCTCTACCTCACTCTCGCTTGCCGTTCTCCATGTATGGCACAACACAAAGACAGATTCTAGCCTTTTCTTAGCCCATGAAACATTTAACATTTCATTCCAGGGAGGTTGGCAGACGCGGGTAAAGGATGTCCTAATGAATCTAACTTATTGTCCACCCCGGGTGCCCTCGCTAGCTTAATATGAGATGCCTTTGCGTCGGCTCCATCCATTGTCTTCATGGACTCTTTCTTTCCCCTTCCTTGCTAATCCTATAGTCTTGCATAGCAGTCGCTCCAAGCTACTACACATTAGCCTGGCTCTAATGCTTTGTGAAGCCCATTTCACGTAAAATTCCCTCAGCCAGCAACTGTGACAGTGGATATGTGGATTAAACATTATGTTGTTTTTTTCCTATGGTATTTTGCTTTCCTCCTCCAAAAACATATATATTATAAGGATTCATAAAGGCTCACCAGTAGCCTACAACTCGGCTGTTGGATTTGATTCTCCCTAAAGCGCCGTTTAGTGGTCTGAAGCATGGGAGTTTAGTGTTTAGCATTTAGAATCACAGCTTTGTGTTTGAGTTTGTGTTTGCTCAAGTCAACTCTTACCATTCTCCCTTGTCTGCGGATTAGAAAGTGAAACATAACAAAACACAGCCAGCGCTGGTAATCCATCTGAGCCCCAATGTCTCCAATCTCCTCGCCCTCACCCTTTTGTACCAGTGTGAACCTGAGTCCCAGGGAACCCCCCCAGCTCTGGGACCCTTAGCTCTGAGACCAGGTGGTCCATGGTCTCGACCTTCCCTCCTAGGGCCCAAAGTCTCGTGGACGGGGTTCTGGGGGTGAGGAGTTTGGAAGGAGGTCTATTGACGCTGATAAGCCTGTTTCAATTGTTGTTGCAGGCGAAGGCTGCCTTTTGGCCTTGACAATGGTCAGTTTATGTGTCAGCCGTCACATGGTGGGGAGAAGCCATCTCTATCTCATGGCAGCCCATTGTCTCCGACCATCTTGTTGGGCTGTGGTCAGTCCTTGATCAAACACACCATTGTCTCCCGTTGAATGCCAACCTCCCTGTGGAAATCTGGGCAAGTGGGTGCTGCACGCTGGATTCATGTTATAAAGAAGCTCACAGAGACGTCTGTCTGTCTGTCTGTCTGTCTGTCTGTCTGTCTGTCTGTCTGTCTGTCTGTCTGTCTGTCTGTCTGTCTGTCTGTCTGTCTGTCTGTCTGTCTGTCTGTCTGTCTGTCTGTCTGTCTGTCTCTGTCTGTCTGTCTGTCTGTCTGTCTGTCTGTCTGTCTGTCTGTCTGTCTGTCTGTCTGTCTGTCTGTCTATCTATGTATAAAGATAGATAGATAGATATAGATACATATCTGTCTATCTCACTATCTGGCTATCTAGCTATCATTTACACTATACGTCAATCTTTCTGTCTGTATGTCATTCTATGTGTTTGTAATATATATATATGTATGTATGTCATAAAAATGTTGTAACTGTGTCTATCTGTCTATCCTTATCCTATAAATACATATCATTCATCTCTCTCTTCTGCATAGAATCAAACCCAAATATATGCCACACATAAGCACACACACACACACACACACACACACACACACACACACACAACACACACACACACACATATGCACACTTTAATTGGACCTCATTATATAACCCCTATGCATGCATTTTAAAGTCTGAAGATTATTTCCAAACATTCTGGCAATTTATGTCCCTCAGAATGGTGTTGGTGCGAAAACGTGTAAAACCAAGACAGGCTGGTCCCAGGAGAGGAGCCGTACGGATCTTCAAACACCATTGATGGTTTACTGCTTACCAACGCGTCGTCTCTGAGAACTGTCAAAACCCTCATTTTGACATGACAGAGTTTGCTATGCAGATGCAGGTCAGCTGTTTCCTTTATTTATTTATTATTTAAATGTCTCAAACTACGGAATATTTTTTTCCCATTATTCTCTGTTATGCTTAGAGGAACGTTTCCTTCCAGCGTCTACCAGACTGAGTATTAGCGAGAGGGGCTCCTGATGTCTTCATGCGGTCTCTGTGGCCCCCTGGCCGTCGCTAGGGGCCTGTCGAAGGCCCTCAGAGACGTTGTCGAGAAAGCTGTCAGATATAGCTATAGGGATCCCTGTGTGATACACATCCCTGCCAATGCAAAGATACGTTGAAAACATAGTAGCTGTTTATTTTCTACTTCAACAACCCTTGATCACGCAGCACTAAAGAGCATTTGTCAGAGCAGGTGCATGTCTTTTTTGCCGTAAACATTTTGCTTCTGGATTCAAAACCATTGAGGTGGGATTTGGTAATTATAGTTATTTAAACGCTGCAGCAAAAATGTATAGTACCAACACAAAGTCGATTGTAAGGAATTCTGTATTTCTGGGTTATTTGTGTGTATGTATTTTGATGACTGTGGAAGTGCGCCTAGGCATTGCGTTGCAGTGTAATTGTTATTAACTTGAACGTTTTTTACTTTTTTTACCTTAGCATACAGTAAAAGGGTGGGGTGGGGGGAGGGGGGGTCTTCCAGAGACGGATCATCTGCAACACAGGCGTTAAAAACAGATAGCGGATTAGCCGGCCTTGGCCGTTCGCTGCCGGATCAGAGAGGAGAGAGGGGACCATGATGCACGGTGGCGGGTTTAAAGGTTTTATGCAAAACATGATATCTCTCCTCCCGTTCCATTAACCGGCCCTATTGAATCACTTAATATGGTATAGACGTCTTTTCCACGAAGCAATTAAAGGATTACTCTAATACAAATCAAACTGGCTGTTTGCTGTTGGGGGGGGGGGGGGGGAGGGGGGGAGGGTGGTGGTCACCGAAACACATAGAACATGCCAGAATGGAAGACAACGTCTACCTCTCCCTAATACTCAGAGGACCGTGGCAGCGGCTTCCTGTGGCGATAAACTTGCATGTTCTCTATCAGAAAATGAGTCTTGTAGCTCTAGCGGATACCAGCAACAACAGCTAGAGTTTGGTGGCTGCCAACGACTTCATTTGATCAGCTTTATGTAAAGCAGCCGCGGGACCAGCAAGCATGGAGGAGGAAGATGAATTGCAAATGTTTACCGTGGACCGTGTGTGTGTTCGTGTGTGTGTGTGTTCCGACACGATAGTCCGGTCCCATGCACCCAAGGGGAAGGTGGAAGAACACATTAATATTGTAAGCCTTTTGCTTATCACACACTGCTGTCTACTTAGTGTTTGAGGAGAGTGTTGTGCCAGACACATCGTGTGCAGCATAACATGTTTATTAACAAAAAACCTGCTGTCAGTTCCTCAATACAAAATAATTATTTTATCATATATCATCAACATATCTGTATCATTTGGGTTAGCATCTTAAAAAAAATTCTCATGAATCAGACAATTTATATATGTTTTTATCTAGTTTGTACATGATTTATCTAGTTTCATGCAGCTAGGTCGCTGCTGAGCTCAATTATTCGTGGCCCAAGTCAGACAAAGAAGGCAGGGCTAATGTGCTAACGTCCGCTACGCCGAGACAACCCGGTATCACGCGATTGCGTGCTCCTGCGCACGAACGTTAATCTATTGAAGCGTGTTCCAGAGCACGATAGTCCGACTTTTTGCGTGTTACACAGAACGAAATGTAAACCAATGCATTCTGAATGGGAGTGTTCTAAGACAATTAACGTGCTCCACAAAACGGTACGAGAGAGAGAGAAAGAGAGAGAGGGAGGGACAGAGAGAGAGAGAGAGAGCGAGAGAGAGGCTTCAGAAAGGGTGTGCGCAGATAGTACAGTGCACCCTAGTTATGTTTATGCCAAAACCACAAATGCTATATGTATAAATATATAAATATTGCCTAATTATATATATTGCCTATATATATGTATAGGCTATATTTATGTATAGGCTATAATTATATTATTTAGCGTGTAATGAGACAAATCTATAGCCAAATTGTCGAAGATGCCCGAGAATCTTCGGGGATATCAGCATGGGAAATCGGCGAATCAGACCCATGAACCTATAAAGACGTCATCTCAAGCGGGAGAGAACGTTTGCGAAAAGAAGTATACTTCAAGGACCCGGATGCCGTACTCAAAACGGGCTAATCCTGAAGTGTGGATCGAAGGACACTCCCCGTACTCAACGGCAGCCATCTTAGCTACGTAGCGGAAGAGGCGGAGCCAGGCTGAGCCAAAGTCGGCGCATTTTCCACATAGCCTGCATTAATAGTAATTTTGTAGTTTTTATAGTTTTTATAGCTGCTAGGCGTAAAGAGTTCACCGTTCAAAGCGGGATGTTGCCATGACATCTAGAAGTCATACCATATTTAATGGGTTGTAGTGAGTGTAACATAATTCACCTACAGTATTTTGTTATGTGTTGTTCTTTCAATTGTGTTAGGCATGTCGTTTACTGTCTTGGTGGTTCAGGGATCGATGTCCCTTTTAAGGATTACGAGCGTCTCATGACGTCAGAGCCCATGCGGGATTTGTTTACCTTCAGCACGTTTTGATTTCCTGTTTCTCTCTTACTAAATAAACGAGTCACACAACTGTGTGCTCAACGTGCGAAATTGTGTCTCTCACTTATGGCAATTTCCACAGGGTTATCATTAATATTGATGTGTAGGGGTTGTTTATAACTCGTGAATAATATTGTTTAGACCACGGTCTGGGGGAATACTCTGATTCTGATTGGCTGCAGTGCGTGCATTAACTCCTGATATAGCCCTACAGACACCTGCTAAGTAGTTCCAGTCAGTGTTTAGATTCTCTGCCCGAGCCCGACGCGGGCCGGGTCGGGCCGATATTTCCCACCACTATACTCGGGCCGGGCCGGGCCTTTGATCGAGCGTTTTTATTTTTATTTTACCATTGGTTTATTGGCTTAATCTGAGGAGAAATCTATGCCATAAACAGAAATATTATAGGCCTTTATTACACGGGTCTTCTCAATGCCGTGGAACGCTCCGTTCACTTGCATGGGTAGTAGTCCGGTGACTTGTCTACCCCAGCGTCTACCGTTGCTAAGCGACGTCACCGTCTTTGCGGACAAATTATTTCTCTGCTGATCAACACTACAAATGGCCAAAAGACTTGTATCCCCCCCCCCCCCTTAAATAAATACTATGGCAGAATTATTATTATTATTATTCTCATTCAACTTGAACATGTGTTTTTACAGTAGAGTGGTGGAGGGATGACGTATGTTGGCCAACCCGGAAGTGAGCGTCGCCCTGGATTCCCTCGACAAAAAGCCAACGGGTTTTGCCATTGGATTTTGGATTATTATAAATTGAAACAATTTATTAAATAAATATTTGTGAGATGTCATTACTCATTTGTGAGATGAGTTTGCTTCCTATTTATGTCGAGTATTCACCCCTACTGTCCACAAGCATCCCCCCCATATGGATTTGGAGAATTGTTGCCACGTCCCAGTGGTGGAGGTATCATATATATGAAAGAGGGCATTCAATTATACTATAATGATCAATTAGGAGGCCGAAGCCCTACAGGAAGTGATGCAATAGGTGTCTGAGGGTCAACATTTGAGAACCCCTTTTATCAAAGGGGGTCTCAAAGGACTCATACGCTTTAACAGCGGCTGCAGCAGAAGTGTTGAGACGAAAGATGATATCAAGACATTTATAGAATATTCCCATTCACATGATTCTTCGCACGACCTGCAGGTTGGAGAGACTGCAATAACCCCCAAAATGAGTAATAATGTAAAAGCAGCCAAGTCCCACAAATTGCTTGAACTATTTATTTCATTCCATTGTTCCGTTGATATGCATTATTGAAAAGTTTCAAGCATATGGATATTGCATATTTAATGCAATAGCCACAAACAGTTCAAAATGGTACCTGAAATGTCTTGTTTATTGTACCAACTAGTTCATTTCTCTTTTGTGAAAGTCACCAAAAGTCAAAAAAAAGTTAAACGCAAGGTCACAGGCTAACAGTGGAGCTGTGTTGGGAACCAGCAGCCAAGAGCTTCCATGGAAACTTTCTACCCATGTTAAATAGATTTAGTTGGCAGTTCCTTTTCTGCCCATTCTTTTTTAAACTTGTGGCAGCACTTTGCAGTACTGGGAGACACCATTTCTAACGGCAATGGAGCTAGATTCTAAAAATATCAAAAGATGCCCAAAGCTAATACCTTTAACCCATAGTTGTGTTTTATCAAATTAAAAAAATTCAGAGTTTCATTGACCACAAATTGAGCAGAAATATTTTGCATACAAATCTTTAAATAGTTTAACCACATTAAGAAAAATACATTTGTTAATTTTTTTTATTAGTGAAGCCACAAGTTTTGCACATTATCCAAACAGAATACCTGAAATGTTGATATTTCAGCCCTTTCGGGTTAAAACAAGAGAAAAGGACAACCTAACAAGAGTGAAAAGTTTGGGTTAGGTGACCTATAGTTCAAAGATGTCCCTGGTCAGGTAGACTAAATAAAAGTGTATTCTCAATTGCTACAGGACATTCGTGTAATTTACTTGTGAGCTCTCCCTCAAGCCTAGAGACACATCAGTGTTGAACCACCAACTGAAAGAGGGTATTTGCCATTAGTATGAGTGACAACATTTCATGGCTATTAATTTAGTTCATTATATTTAGCCGATTTGAATAGACTTTTCTAGCAGGTGAGGCTGTCAAAGAACTAAATATGGAGCAACTACAAAAAGTAAATTTGCAGCATGACCAAATTATACAAAAAGTATAGGAACTGTTCTAGCAGATATGTTTTAGAAGTCTCTTTTGATAGGCAGGGAATAATTGTCTTTGTCACCCTGTAGTCATGCCATCAAATCTGTTGGGCAAAGTACCGCTACTGATTAATCCAGTAGACTCACCAGTCAAGTCCCCCTAGTTAGAAAATGGAAGAAACCCAGTTAGTCATGTTAATTATTCTGTTGTGACAAATGAAGACTAATACTTTCCACATATTGCGATCCAAGTTACTGGCTGCAGTCTTGGATTTTATAGTTCTATATGAATAGATTCAATTTACTAAACTATTAATCATGCTTCAGAAGAATTAACCTTTCTTGGATGGCAGATCTACCACAAGCCTCCATTGCCACAACCTCCAGATGGCTTACGACCTACGGCAACTCCTCGACTACTGCAAGCCAACAAATTGGCTCTTGCACACCAGACACGCATTTTGCTTTATTTTAGGTTTTCAAGCATCTTAAAATACCCAAATCATCGCTCCAATACACAAGTCAGCTAATGGCCTACAAGGAAATGCTGAAGCTAGTGTTAGTGATGGCGATAGAAATGGACAAGCTTGCGTGTACAAATATGCAACTAGAATTGCAAGGTTCACAGCCCAGTTGCATAAGTGGTCACAACCGTTGGATTGTAAGCAAGGGTAAAAAAATTAAAATAAAACTTCCCACAAACTAGTCAACATGGTCAATTGAAAGCCTGTACAAAACGACCCTGGAATAGTCAAATGCAGCTTTACTGCGGATGAATTAAGCCAAATTGCATAAACATCCAATGGTAAACAGTATACAAATGCAATCAAGGTTGCACTCACACTAGGCCATCTGGCCGTGGCCGTCGCAACTGTGGCCTGGCCACGGTAGGCTCTTGTAAATACGCCATCATGTCGCTAGCATCCAAACAATTCTACCAAAGCTTAACCAACTAGTGAAAAATGGAACAAAACTTTAGCACACACCCAGTGACTAATCACCTTGTCCAGGGGTGATCCAACGTGGTTTACCAGAGGGCCTTGTGGACTTAAAGTAAGCCACACATTTGACAGAGACAGCACGGAATGACGTTAAACTAAGCTAATCTACAGGTTACTAGTGCTAGTGCAATTACATGAGCATTTTGCACAATATTTGTACTCCAATGCTACGTAAAGCAGGCTTCTTCAGAAACCCGTAGCCTGCTACATTGAAGGCCAACTGTAACAAATCCTGACCAAGACCGAAAGATGGCTCTGGAAGCCACTACGGCCCACGCAGCAGATTACTGCGTGGACCGTGGTGGCTTCCAGATCAACCCTTCGGTGGACCATTCATACACATCTATTCCGAGGATGATTTGAAGACACTGGAGTCCCATGGCACTAGATTCTTTTGAAGACTAAGTTGGTATGGGGGGGCCCAAAGGGGGCCCCCCCATAGATCTCGTCAGTCATCTAACACCTGTTAAGAAAAACACACACACATCACAAGATACAAATCAGCAAAGCTAGGTTAACAAACAGCAGCGACATGCATGTCAAGGTGCAAAGAGCAGGGATACTGATGGCTTGTGTCTGAGGAGACAGCCCAAAAACGTCAACAATTAATAAAGGAAAATAACTTTTACTCACTGCGGTGGTCTGTTTCGAAGTGCCATGTTGGTAGCAATATTTGTCTGGGCTGTTCAGTCAAATGCCCACAAAAACAAACACGCAACAACGCATACTTACAGTTTGTATAAAGTGACAATAGTGATCTGCAATCTAGATCGAAAACTTTCAACCCTCACTAAACTCAACCTCGATTGACAGAGGCCGATGCGAAAAGTAAACCAAACCCATTGTATTCACCTTTAATATAGGGGTGCGTGACAGGTGATCTCAATTAAGAGCTAATCAGAAAGAAGGCAAGGCAAGGCAACTTTATTTATATAGCACTTTTCATACACAAGGCAGACTCAAAGTGCTTCACATATAAACATTGTCATACAATTAAATTAAATAATAGGTAAGTAAAAGAAAAACATATGCAAAAAAAAATAGAAGTTAAAATAAAGGCAAAGTTAAAAACACTTTTTTAGAAAGTGCAATGTCTTTAAGATTTAGCAGAAAGCTATAGCAAACATAAAAGTCTTCAGTCTTGTTTTAAAGGTGCTCAGAGTTGGGGCAAGTCTTAAATCCTCTGGGAGTTTATTCCAGCTATTTGTTGCGTAGTAACTAAATCCTTTTCTAACCTTTCCAGAAGTAATGTATGGTCTACAGCAGGCCTATTCAACTAGCGGCCCGTGGGCCAAATGCGGCCCCTCTTTTTTTTTTTCTGGCCCGCAAGAGGTTGCATGCAAAAAAATAATAAAATAAAGGAGAAACATAGTTGCATGCAAATCAGGTTTCTGTGTGTAGCCGGTGATACTAGCCAGTATCAATACCCCACAATCAGGAACTGGCATCACTTATTCTGACAATGTTTGGCTCAACCGATACGTCTGAGTCTAGCTTTTCTCATATGAATGCCATCAGAACAAGGGCACGTTGCTCCATGACCTATGAGAAGCTGCATGAGTGTCTCAGGAAGAGCCAAACTAGGCAAACAAGGCAGTGCAATCTTTCTCACTTAGTCACTGGCTCAAAATGTCTCATATGTACAGTAGTTCTGTTTTGTGATGATTCAAACAACATTGTAGAATTCTAAATACGTGTCCAAAATATGTGAGAACAAAATCTTTTATAATGATACGATTAAAAGTGAAGAAGGAAGGAATGCGTCTGAGGAGTTTATTCCATGTAGTAGTACTATATATATTAAGTTAACACTACTTTAAGTACGATTTATTTGTAGCGATTCATTCACGTAGTTTTACTGTGTGGCCCATGAACCCCCAGTGGTTTTCCTTTTTGGCCCACTTGTTAAGGAGGTTGAATAGCCCTGGTCTACAGTGTCGAATGCAGCACTGAGCACTGAAGAACACACTGATCGGCCATGAGTGAGGCGTTCAAAACGAGGACGAGGATTTAACGGTATTGTTACCATTCAAATTCTAATTTCTTTATTATTGGATAGGGTATGATATCAATGATTTGGGCTTTGAGTAGGCCTATATTTCTTAAATATATTTCTTCAATTTTTTCACCCCTTCGCCTTTTGAATATGAAATCTATAATCTTAGCCTCTCTATCATTTGCCCAACACATATTTTATTGTTCAAATAAAATCCCATCCTTATTTTGCCATTCATATTGAATCTTTACTGTCTTTCATTGTACAACACAATCATCTAATAATTATTCATAACGCTCTTCCATCTCCTTGGCTGCATTAAGACGAGGCTCGGGTCAGAGCAAAGATCGGGATCCACACATGATAAGGGATAAAGTTATTTATTAGAATAAAGTAAGTATCATGAAATCTGTAAAGGGATTAGTGTAGCGTATGGAAGATTAGAAAATGTGCGATTATATGGTTTGGACAGAAAACCAGTACAAAATCACAAGGTTGTGTGTGTGTGTGTATGTGTGTGTGTGTGTGTGTGTGGTTGCAACCCAGTATCACGCGATTGCGTGCTCCTGCGCACGAACGTAAATCTATTGAAGCGTGTTCCAGAGCACGATAGTCCGACTTTTTGCGTGTTACACAGAACGAAATGTAAACCAATGCATTCTGAATGGGAGTGTTCTAAGACAATTATATCTGTACGGAGCTCCATAAGGGACATTAGGGAGAACGCTCCCGGACAGAACCTTAGTTTGGAAGTCATGCTTAGTGACACGACAAATAGCCTACTTCCAATTGAAATACAAAATTTAGAAAATAGGCCTACGTGTCCCTGATCACGTTTCAATAGATTAAATAACGTGACAGTGTCACGTATTTCCGTGAGACCATACCCGTACTTCCATGAGTATACTTAAAGGAAGTATACTATCCACACTATCTACTACGTTATTTTTTCAGATGTGAGTGCTGTTCCAAATCGAGTACTCCGTGGTGCACTAACCGGAAATTACGATCACGACTGCCGCCGTGGCTCCTCCCCCGCAATAAACATCCCGCTTTGAACGGTGAACTCTTTACGCCTAGCAGCTATAAAAACTATAAAAACTACAAAATGACTCTATTAATGCAGGCTATGTGGAAAATGCGCCGACTTTAGCTCAGCCTGGCTCCGCCTCTTCCGCTACGTAGCTAAGATGGCTGCCGTTGAGTACGGGGAGTGTCCTTCGATCCACACTTCAGGATTAGCCCGTTTTGAGTACGGCATCCGGGTCCTTGAAGTATACTTCTTTTCGCCGGATCTGAATTGGAACGTACTGCATACTCAAATTTTGGCTAGTAATGCTGCTATCCATTTTGATGGTAGGCTGGTACGAACGACCAGCTTCAGCGAGAACGTGACGTATTTCCCTTGCTCCAGCCTTCCAGTTTGCTATTTGTGTCCGACGAGTTTGCGAAGAAACTATTTTGGAAAAAATAAATAATCCAGTATAATGGTCGCCAGCCTTTACAGAAACATTAACATTGCAAGCCTTTTACATTGCAATAATATCTTGCCATTTTCGCCAATTTTAATTTCAACAAGTTCTGTCGTGTTTCTGTCGAGCCACGAGGGGTAGTAGCGGGCTAGTCATCATTAGCAACATAGCCTCTTTAGCAAACCAGCTTGAAAACACAACTTTACGTTGAATTGCACGCAAAGCATGACCGTGCAATGCATAAATTGGTGACCGGATTAAAGCAGCAATGAAATCAAGTGTGTAAGAGGATTTAAAATCGACATTACAACCCCCAACGTGGTACAAATACAAAGAAAATACAGCTCAATCCCCATTGACTATGGGCGCAGCCATCTTCTTTGCTAGTTGTACAGATCTGCTCGCTCTACTTTGAAAGCGACGAGATACTACGACCGAAAGGGGGCGTGCCTCAGTGAAATGCCGCAAGAAAACTGGGAGATTTGCGACTTTACCACTTCGTACATCCAAATGGATAGCAGCATAAGTACGGACAGTACGGGTATTGGAACACGGCACAGGTTCGAGCGTGTGCATGGGTTGAATTGCGTGTGTCTCACGCCGAATGCATGAGACATGAGAGCCCTGTACTTACTTGACACAAACCAGCACCGCAAACGTTCTCTCCCGCTTGAGATGACGTCTTTCTTTATAGGTTCATGGGTCTGATTCGCCGACTTCCCATGCTGATATCCCCGGAGATTCTCGGGCATCTTCGACAATTTGGCTATAGATTGTCTCATTACACGCTAAATAATATAATTATAGGCTAATTATATATAGGCTATACATATATATAGGCAATATATATAAATATATATATGTATATATATATACATATAGCATTTGTGGTTTTGGCATAAACATAACTAGGGTGCACTGTACTATCTGCGCACACCCTTTCTGAAGCCTCTCTCTCGCTCTCTCTCTCTCTCTCTCTCTCTCTCTCTCTGTCCCTCCCTCTCTCTCTTTCTCTCTCTCTCGTACCGTTTAGTTAATTGTCTTAGAACACTCCCATTCAGAATGCATTGGTTTACATTTCGTTCTGTGTAACACGCAAAAAGTCGGACTATCGTGCTCTGGAACACGCTTCAATAGATTATCGTTCGTGCGCAGGAGCACGCAATCGCGTGATACCGGGTTGGCCGAGACGATGCTAATGACTAGCAAGCAGTTCCAGGTCTTGTTGCCATGTGTTAATCAGCTCTGCCTCCGATCACAGGGACTTAATTACCCAGCGTTATGTGGAGGGTAACTGCAGCTCACTAGGTGTTTCACAAACAATCACAGTCTAGGCCTATGGTCGCTTGTATGTTGTATCCTCTGGAGGTGTAGCTTTGTTGTAAAATTAAGGAAGGTTTAAGATTTTAGGGAAATATAGAGTCTTATGTGTTACGAACAGTAAGAGTACATTATACCGCAAACAGAAAACAGAATGTGTGTGTATACGCACGTGTGCGTGTGTGTGTGTGTGTGTGTGTATGTGTGGTTTGTTCACGTGCGTGTGTGTGTGTGTGTGTGTGTGTGTGTGTGTGTGTTTGTGTGTATGTGTCTGTGTCTGTGTATGTGTGTGTATTTTTGTGTGTGTGTGTGTGTGTGTGTGTGTGTGTGTGTGTGTGTGTGTGTGTGTCTGTGTCTGTGTCTCTGTGTGTGTGTATTTTTGTGTGTGTGTGTTTGGTGTGTGTATGTGGTGTGTGTGTGTGTGTGTGTGTGTGTGTGTGTGTGCGTGCGTGCCTGCCTGCCTGCCTGCCTGCCTGCCTGCCTGCCTGCCTGCCTGCGTGCGTGCGTGCGTGCGTGCGTGCGTGCGTGCGTGCGTGCGTGCGTGCGTGCGTGCGTGCGTGCGTGCGTGCGTGCGTGCGTGCGTGCGTGCGTGCGTGCGTGCGTGCGTGCGTGCGTGCGTGTGTGTGTGTGTGTGTCAGTGCATTTATGATTGCATTTTGTCTGCCTGTGTCCCAGGGAGATGATGATCTCAAGTCTTTGCCATCAGCCACCTCTTGAGCTGCCCCTAATGCCATCTTTCACAGCTTCATGTTCTCCAGCCCAATCAACTTCTCTTACTGGATGACACTGATCCTGAGGGGTCGTTCTACACACATGGACACATAACATCCATATTTATCACTGGGCACGCCTTTCCATACATGCTATTTTTTTTTGCATTTGAGATTCATTATTTGAATCTTTAAAATGATGATGTGTAAGGCCAAAAGAAAACAGACAGGAAGATACAAAAGAAAAAAAAAGCTAACCCTAATCATTTTACTCTACGCTCTGTGATCCATTTTTCAAAATTATAGTCCCTGTTATTAAAGTTTTGGATTTTATTGTCCTTTCACAACAGCGGCAAACACCGATCCAGCATCACGTCTATTCTATTATTACTCGTATATTTTGTTCATCCTTCCCTCAACAGCAAAACCAGTAAAACTTTATAGCCTAAGGTCACATATTAAACTGGGACTACACGACGACTCAGCAGAACTGGCTGGGAAGAGAAATGTGCATGCGGGTCGGTCTGAATACATGAATGAATGAATGACTGAATGAATGCAGTTAATGATTTATCGTCCGCAGAGAGCCACTTGCGAGCCTGTCTTGTAATTTCCTGGTCGCTGCAGCCTTTATATAAAAAAAAAAAACTGAAAACCCGACCCAGCCTCTTTTTAATCTGCTCCTCCTCTTCATCTCATCGCTATGCTGGGACCAGGAGACTCTACATTTCCCCAAAGTGCCCCAGACAGCGACCAAATGTCCAGCACTGGGTTTTTATTTGAGCTATGATTCTAAACAAAAAAGAGCAAGAAAAAGTGGATACTCCGAGGAGAAGGGAGAAGGGATTCAGATGACTGTGCAAACATGCTGTATAGTGCGTATTTTCATCCCAATAATGTTAATTTGACCCCTGAGGCTGGATTTGTAGCGTTTATGGGCTATGTAAAGTGTAATAGATATCTATGGCTAGCTGATTTGGAAAACAAATTGTCTTGATAAAAAACCTAGATGAGAGCTAAATCATTATTTAAGTATTTTGTTTAGTCGTTTGACTATCAATGCCTTAATAAGCATGCGTAAATAACAAGTAATATATGGTAAGGCATACAAGTCCTCACTTTAGTTGAGCTCACACAAAATGCATAACAAATGGTTTAAAACAACATCCATTTTTCCAATGTATAACTGATTATCAATGATTTACTAATAAGTATTCAGTATTTATAATTATGAATACTGAATTCAGTATTAATTCACTTCTTACTTCTGCTTTATTAATGCTTCACGGTTGCAGTCATTCTAAAGTGTTACCAGTGTTTGACTCCCAGCCAAACGGTTCTGTTTAAAAGCCACTGTCCACATTCATCCTTAATAAACCCTACCCCTACCTGTCATTAATGACATACCTTTGAGAATCCAAAGTCGTGTGAAGTGGCTAAATAATTGTGTATCATTGTGGTCTTGTGTAGCCTTCAACATGTTGTTGTGTGGAAGTTGATGCAAGGCTCTTTGACCCTTCAACAATGAAAAGTCACTTATCTGGCAACGTGTGCACAGGGCAGAACCTTCTAGGAACCTCTTGTTTAGTTTAAATG
>NC_082386.1:15448061-15461143 GCF_031168955.1 Gadus macrocephalus
ACTGGGGGCTCTGACTGCATGTTCACCATTGCTCCACATTAAGCACAGACCTACGTTAGGTTACAGTGTGTGCCCAAGAGAGAGGACTCATGGTTATGGGTGTTGAGTTGGAACGGCTACACTGTATGTCATTTTAGACTATGGAGAGATGTGGGGTTTTTTTATGTGGAAATTGTCTAGCCTACTAAAATCAGTTTTTTATGAGGGAAGGAACCTTATAAGCAACCAAGTTGTTGCTGCTCTTGTTGTTGTCGTTTTTGTCAAAATGTAAAAACATACATACATGTATATATTGATATATTGATTTACATTATTTACTAACTCAGTATTTAATCTCAGTCACAAGGTAGTAGCATGTTTTTTAATGGAGAGGCAGTCCCATTATAACATGACTGTAATATACTGTAATGCATTGGGGCGATAAGAGAGAGAGAGAGAAAGAGAGCGGGGGAGAGTGAAAGAGAGGGAGACTATGTCGCTGAGCACTGGCAGCAGCTCTCATGAATCCAAGGCGATTATGGATAACAACCACATTACGGCGTGATACATCAAAGACATGGCTTTCCTCTCTGCAGGGGGGCCACTCTGGAACATTTACAAAAACGGACCAATTCATGAAGGCTGGCCGCTTGAAAACGCTATGCTCTGAAATGTGTCATAAGAGGGGAAGAGAAAGAGAGGGAGAGAGTGCTTTTTGATCCAGCTTGACTCCACACAGGACCTCTGACACCCTCCCCGCGATACAGCCTCCAATTAAACTTAGGAGAGGAGAGTGTCAATACAGGAAAGAAGGATGAGGAGGAGGGAGATGAGATGCTGGCACTCGTATGATATAAAAACCTGTATGGTCAGTTAATGGCTCATGCGTATGGAAAATTATAACACATCGTGATTCAAGGCAGGCCTTTCTTTACAGTATATGATTAAACTTAGGGGCAATAAAGCAAGAGATTCAAGAGGATACTGTCAAATAAAGAGAAAATAGGGATGAAACGAGTACCGCGCAAAAAAAACAAAAAAAACATTGCAATGCATTTTCAGTACCGTGTTATCAACACAAACAATGAAGAATAAAGGCAGTTGACCAAAAAAGATTAAACCTGCTTTTGCAGGTTTAATCACATAGTCAGTAATAACCCACCAGGAGCCACCATTTGAATTTGAAGTCAATAATATAGATTACACTCATGAATACACATTCACAAGGGGATCTACTGTATGTGCTACATATTCCTCCACACTCGCCGTAATTGCAACCTTGTTGTGTTAATAAGCAGCTATACTTTCACACCGAGGTGCGAGGACGGCCGGTCGCGCCTCTAAGTTGTGTTTATGTGTCTGCGCTTGCTTCGCACCTGTTCGCGATGGCGTTGTGTTTTTTCACGACAACTCCGAGGCCCCCTTATCAGATGCTGGTTCCCTCCTACAGGTATTATAATGACTGTTATCACACAACGCCTTCAGAGGGCTCCCACATAGAAGCTACACTGCACCAATCTGTGTGTGCGCGCACCGTGTGTATGTGTGTCAAGGGGCATGTGTGTGTGCATGTATGTGTGCATGCATACGTGTTTGTGTGTGTGTGTGTGTGTGTGTGTGTGTGTGTGTGTGTGTGTGTGTGTGTGTGTGTGTGTGTGTGTGTGTGTGTGTGTGTGTGTGTGTGTGTGTGTGTGCGCGTGTGTGTGTGTGTGCATGTATGTGTGCATGCATACGTGTTTGTGTGTGTGTGTGTGTGTGTGTGTGTGTGTGTGTGTGTGTGTGTGTGTGTGTGTGTGTGTGTGTGTGTGTGTGTGTGTGTGTGTGTGCGCGTGTGTGTGTGTGTGTGTTTTTGTATGAATTGGCCAAAATGGGATGACAATCAAACAGAAGACAGGTGGTTCAGGAATATAGAATCGCAGTATAATCGCGGGATTCTGACACACTTAGTTTGGCAAGGACCAGGTGACAATATGCCCCTTCACCATCAACACACCACAGAGTTGAAAACATACCAATTCTGCCTGGGATATCATTACATGTACATGGATATTCTCCTCTGGGCATCACCAGACCTCCTTCTCTCATGAGGATTACTTTAAAAACAGCTAATTCTTCCTCCGTTCCTCACAAAGCCCAAACCAGCCAACCACGGCCTGGACCCGTCAATATTTCCCCCTTACATGTGAGCTTCTCGATTACCACCAGGACCTTAATTAACAGTATTTAAGTGTCTATTGAAACCCCAATGGTTGACTGGCTCTCAGCTGACCCCCACCTGGCCCCGGATCTGTGCTGCCTCGGAGGCTGACGCTCTACTCCTCATTATAATGGCATGATTGCAGGTAACCACTGGCGGTATCAACAGTGTTAATTACCAAAGAGAGAGGGAGAAAAAGAGAGAGAGAGGGAGAGAGAGAGAGAGAGAGAGAGAGAGAGAGAGAGAGAGAGAGAGAGAGAGAGAGAGAGAGAGAGAGAGAGAGAGAGAGAGAGAGAGAGAGAGAGAGAGAGAGAGAGAGAGGGTTATGGTGCCACAGTGGCCCAAATAAACCTGGGCAGCACGCTGAATAAATAACAATTATCGTTATCAGGCCTGGGCTTCTTTCATTACCAAGGGGCTGGCCTAATGTTGAATGTGTGCTCATTAACGGAGACAAATGTGTTGTTTTTATCTCACAATTACCAATTAAGTGCTGGTGCTGTTTTGAAGAACAGAAAAAAATGACAATACAAAAAACGAGTTTTGTATTGTTTATTTATTTGTGTTATTTGATATGGATGAATGCACCCATCCAAATCAGTAAACAAATTAGAATCGAAAATTATGTAAATCTGTGTGGTTTAACGCAGTTATTTAATGCTGATGTCAACTGTGGCTAGCTTGATAGCATTGGAGCTGAATGGAAATTCGCATTCCTGCTATGCTAGCCTAGCTAGCATAGCAGGGACAATGTCAGCCATGCACATTTACTATTGATGGATCGTTAGGAACATCAGAAAATAGGGGCTTTGCTAACCAAAGACGAAAGGCAGATAGAGGGCACAAAATCTGTTATCCAAAAGCTGAATATTTCTTCATGTATCGTAATTGTGTGGTCTCTTACATTTTTTTAATGTGAAAAATTGCTCCAATGTTTTTCAGCAAGCCACATCTCTCAACAGCGTTAAATAACGGTTTAAACCACACAGCGTTGGAAGGGGAAAATCAGGCAAAACGCCCAGTTGTTTGTACCCAGTGACGCAAATGGTTAAAAGCAAACTTTATCATTTTTTCTCCCTTTTTTGATGGAAAGCTATAGATCTTTTTAACGACAGCTAAATAGGGTTGAAATGTGTCAGGACATTGTAGGGTTAACTTTTGCTGACAATAAATGACCAGAGACGTTCAATTATTGAATTATTGATGTTCTTTGAAAACAAATCACATGAACGTCTTTTTGACACACATCAGCAAGGTAATTCCAAGGGCAATACAGTTATAAATTGCTTGAATATGCTGTCGATTAGTGTGAGGATTAAAGAGATTATCCGATTCATTCTCTATGTCGCCTTTTATCGTTCATTCTGTTATGTTCGCTCCCGCTCATTCTGTTATGTAATTGCCTCCTGTCAATAGTGTTTGATTAGCTAGATTACCCGAAAGAATGGTCAATTTAAAGATATTTTGCCATTGGCAAAATCCTGCCAAGTCAATATTGTTGCTTGTTGCTGCCCAAACATTATCGTCTCTTTAGTGGTTTAAGCAGAGATTTTTTTTATATATATATATATATATATAAATGCTTACTGATTTAGTTCTGACACTTGCCTATTGATGAAAGTTGATCTCTTCTTATGCAATTTGTGCTTGAGGTATGATTAATATTTACCTGAGATTTGATTTAATATTGCTGGTATATCTATTTCGTACCACCCTTGGAATAGCTCTCATGTGCTTCGCCCAGTGATGTGAAAAAACCAAATGAAGAGGCCTTATATCCCTCTCCGGCCTTCTTAAGGTTTAACCACATATTTAACAGGCTCTGGGGCTTTTTTTCCCCCACTAATTTGCCCTAACTGGATATATATTGCCTGGGAATTCACTTCACATGTATTTTTGTTTTTTTTCATGTCTAACCTGCCTCTGAACCGTCAAATTTCTGCCTGAACTTGATCCGTCCCTTTTTACACATTTTGCGAAGCTCTAAACCCCTACCAAGCTTCTTAGTAACAGTCGACCGATCAAAGCCACACAAGCCCTCTCCATCCTCTGCTGAATTGAAGCACAAGTTTGGGATTGTCTGAAAAGTGGAGGGATGAGGAGGGATGAGGAGGGATGAGGCGGCGGGGATGAGGTCGGGTAGGGTTGGGTTAATAGGTGCACTCGAAGCAAAATGAAAGGCCATTGTATCATTCAGATCATACCTCACTAACTCAAATGAACTCCTCTGAACAGAACTAAGGCAAACAACAATGTGCTGGGGACATAAAGGTGCAGGCCTGCCTATTTATATTATATTATCTGTCTTGTGGGGTTTCAGCCCAAGGCCTGCAACATAATCTTGTTATATTCCAAAGGCAAACAGCACCCCTGGGTTGACCTTTGGCACTGCTGTTGGTTCTACCACCACAATAGGCCAGGTCAGCGCAGGAAATCCTGGTGACATATACTTAACTACTTTGTTTGGTAAAAAAAACATGTTGTTTGTATTTAAAAACTGATGCTTACATTGATTAAAATGATTGTTTTAAAATTAATAAGGATTTGATCAGGATTGTTTTCAAATAATAGTGTTATATCGGTAACATTCAGGTGTTGGAATGTTTTCTGCCGAATGTCATTGTTATATTTTGCCCTCTTGCTGCATATCGAATCAGTGTGCTTGCAGTTTATAATGCTCTCAGTGTGTGTGTGTGTGTGTGTGTGTGTGTGTGTGTGTGTGTGTGTGTGTGTGTGTGTGTGTGTGTGCATGTGTTTGTAGTTTGTATGTGCGTGTGTGCGTGTGTGCGTGTGTGTGTGTGTGTGTGTGTGTGTGTGTGTGTATGTGTGTGTGTGTGTGTGTGTGTGTGTGTGTGTGTGTGTGTGTGTGTGTGTGTGTGTGTGTGTGTGTTTGTGCGCACGCACGGCCATACGTGCATGCGCGTGTGGCCGTGCACGTGGTATGCATCTGCAGGAAGGTATTATCCGGCGGCGGGGAGCGGAGAGGAGGGCCGAGGAAGCAGAGATCACTGGCGGTGTATGACAGCTGACAATTTCAGGCTTTTGATTAAGATTTGTTGATATGACCGGTCCCTGGGTTTCCCCCCACCAAACTCACTGCAGGGATGCCGGCTAGCCTGGCTTCTCAGCAGACAGGGTAGGACGTCAGTTGACAGAATCCGGCGCTCGCGGGAGCCCTCTGCCCATCGCCTGCCGTACCTCCCCAGTAATTAGAGTGTGTGCGATGTGCAGGGGAGAGAAACACACCAACAGAGAGCACCGTGTCATGAACATGGCCAATTATACAGCCATTTGGCTTGTGAATTCAACCAGCCCTTGTTGTAACACGTGCACACCCTCGTGCGCATGCACACAAAGCTTGACACGCACACACACGCACACAAACACACAAGTTGACACGCATGCACATACACACACACACACACACACACGCACACACACACACAAACACACATAGGCTGACACACAATCACACACACACACACATTGCAGACACATCAACACACCCCCACACACAGGTTGAAACGCATGCACACACACAGACACAGGCACAAACACCCACATAGGTTGACATGCAGACGCACTCACTCACACAATGGGATCATTAAAGGAGTGAATGGGGTTTAATCCTGACATATGCTTATTATTTACCAGAAAGTCGTGTCAGCTGTATCACGGAGCACACTGGCTGCTCCCTATTATTACTATATTCTACATGTATCCATATCGAGGTCCTCACCTGCATGCCGGTGTGTGTTTCTGTGTGTGTGTGTGTGTGTGTGTGTGTGTGTGTGTGTGTGCGTGCGTGCGTGCGTGCGTGCGTGCGTGCGTGCGTGCGTGCGTGCGTGCGTGCGTGCGTGCGTGTGTGTGTGTGAGTGTGTTTGTGGGTGTGTGTGTGTGTCTTTGTGTGAGTGTGTTTGTGTTTGTGTTTGTGTATGTCTGCGTAGCTAAAATGCATTGTATTTTGGAAAATACAATCCAAACAGAAATGTTGAAGTTGAGGAATATTGTTTTGGAGAAAACAGCTTTTTAAAATAAATTCAATAGGCGTTGAGGGTGTTACAAAGCTTAATATATCTATATATTTTTTTTGTGATTATATTATAAACGTTTTGATTCAAATGAGGATGGTAATAACCTAAAAGCAATGCTTTTTTCTTAGATTGTTACAGTGAAATCCTTGAATAATACATCATAAGCAGGCAATTATCTTGTTCTGCGAGTTATACGAAATGCTAGAGTTATTACCTGCTTACATTTAGCACTAGCCAATGGATGCTGTTGACTGCAGGAAACCTCTTTAAAAGTGGTCCTCTTCTTCTCGGGGAAGCGGGCAAAAGGGGGGGAGGGGGAAAAGTTAATTGTAGCATTTGCTCATCCAGAAGACAGAGCAGACAAAAGGTCTGCTCATTTAGGAATTAGAGACACACATTTAGCCACAAGAAATGTAAAGTGGGACTGCTTACTAGGGAGAGCGGAGCTTAAGTGCAAGACGGCGGAAACATAGTTTACGCCTTTTTTTATATTGTTGTTATGTTATTTCAGTTGACTCATATTTAACAGTGTGTCACATTTCTTTGCATTTCTTTGCATTTTTTCTTTTGCAGTCCTTTTCAGATCATAAATAGGATTTTGGTGAAATATTAGAGCTTGTGAGGTTTGGTACAACGGTGGCCGTCTTAAATTCATTGGCTAATAGTTAACGACATGAGGAAATGGCCGACACAATGACACAATGGCCTACCCACACAGGGACACACTCACTATTTATAAAGGGGGGCGGGGGGGGCTGGGTGGGTGGGGGAGGTGATCATGTAGCACCTCATCAAGTCTGTGACCTCTTTGAGCTAAATATCACAGAGTCAAAGCTGCTTATCTCAGTACCCTACTGTCCAAACTGGCTAGTATTAGCCAAAAAAGACTAGCAATATCCGGATATGGCCCCCTGGTAAAGCCGCCCGCGCACAATATAATTAACATAGTACATGCTACATGCTACGTCCATATTAGAAATAGCGGCACCTTCATGATGATCATAAGTAGGGTCACTGATTGCTTGTTTAGCCTTGGATTATTAGGAAACACAATTTAAGCAATTACGTGCAAGAGACCAGCAGCGAAACGTGACATGTATAGCAAACGTAATCCTCAGCAAAGAAAACCCAAAGACATTAGTGTGATGTACTTTGATGTAATGCTCTGGCAGATGGGTAATGTGGTTATTAAAAGTATTTCCACAACATAGATTGGTTGAGGCAATGAACAGCCAAAAGAACCGAGACACTATGATCCAAGGCACCATTGTTGTCGTTGTGCTGGAATACACGCTTTAAATTGCATTTGTTACAACAGACTCGGTGCTCTGTGAGCGCATATTACCCAGAGATGAGTTTGTCAGAGGGAGAGGAAATCCTCAATATTGCTGTGAACTAGCATTGACACAGATCTTCAGCGGAACATGCTGTCAGCTCCGAGAGTAAAGCACCCCAGCAAAGCCCCCAGACTTAAGGAGCGACCCCTTCCCTAATGAGGAATTGGTGTAATTGATGTCATGCTAATGTCACGATTAGCATCACTTGCTAGTTCCTAGTCCATTGTTTGCTGCCATTTCAGAAATACGCCCTTCTGAACTTTAACAGTCATTCATTCTTTCATTTTCTTCTCGAAACAAAAAACCGGGGGACCCTTCTTTCAGCTCATCGCCGTGCCAACAAGACGAGAAACACCATCTTGTCACGCAATGCAACGGAACCATTAAACGCGCGGCATTAAAGGGGAGACGAGACGCAATTAGCCGAGAAATGACTCTGATCTCGGTGACATTTGGAGGAAACGGTAGCACAATATACGCCGCCGACGCGTGATTGACAGGCTAATCCAAGTTTGATGGGAGCGCGCGGTCCGCGCTCACCCTGCCGCGCGGGTCGCTGGCAGATAACGAGTACAGCTGCACAGCCCAGATAGCTGCGGCCGCCACCGTTCGTCACCGGGCAAATTCCTCTGGTTTAAACGATGATGAAAGTATCGACCATTAATGACAGGATCATCTCCCTGGCTGAAATAAACGCTGTAATCCCTTGTGCCATGTCCATGAATTCCTAATATGAGTTGTATAAACCACAGAGCTAAATCAGTGTTAGCTCAGATGTGTTCGATGGAGGTCTACAGAACCCCCCCCCACACGCACACACCCTAACCCCCCCGTCTCCCTTGTTTAAAATGCAAGACGACCCAGTGAGGACGTCTTTGCTTAAGCTGTAGTGTCCAATGACTTATTGCTGGAGATAGATCACGTTGTGTGTGTGTGTGTGTGTGTGTGTGTGTGTGTGTGTGTGTGTGTGTGTGTGTGTGTGTGTGTGTGTGTGTGTGTGTGTATGTGTGTGTGCGTGCGTGTGTGCGTGCGTGTGTGTGTGTGTGTGTGTGTGTGTGTGGTGGGAGGGGGGCGGGGGGTGGGGGGTCAAAGCAATCTGAATTGCAAATGGCCAGAGAATGGCATAGACTTGTTCTTTCTTTGTCGTCGTTAGACTGTGAGATGAGTTGTTTGACTACAGTCGGTGAACAGTGATGAATATCGCCTCACCTTCCAGAGGCTGGGCTTTAGGTTGGTTTAACATGACTGATGTGAACATCATACTCATTGCATTATAATGGCATTAATCACTGTCAAGGGTGTCTGAAATAGATTGCTCACGCTCTACGGAGTGAGAGAGACAGAACATAAACACAGAGAGAGAGAGAGAGCAATTTAAAGAGTACTTAAGAGGAACTTTAATTTGGAAAGTAATTACTTGCATCAATCTTCTGCACTATAATACTTCTACGTCGATTTTCATCACTTTTTCATTGTTATGACTGCTTTTTAAGAATGAATTTGTCTGTTTTTGTTTATCTAATATGATAGGGAGATGAAGAGGTAAACATATATTGGTGTCAGTGGCTAAACACAATTATTGGTCATTATGAAAATGAAATGATTGATTAGAAAATATAATAGTAAAACAAAAGTGAACCGTTAGCAACTGCTGCACGGCAGATTTTGACTTTAGCTTTTTTAAGGGCAATACCTACCATGCAGCAATTCAAAGAATACCATTTCAAAAGCGGTTACTGAAAATGTATAGCAACATCACCGAACACAGGGGAGGACCTTTGACTGATTGGCAGTCTTTCTTTAGAGCCGAACAAAAGTGTAGGCCATAGGCTGACATACAAAGCTGAAATACATTCCCTAATTCACCTCCCACACCAAGATGATTGTAGCCTCTCTCTCTCCCCTTTTTTCTCCCAAAGAAGAGGGGTGACAGGGTGATTCCTAAAAGTAATGATTAGGGGCTGAGTGGAAAGCGAAGGCGAAAGGGGGTTTATGAATATTTCATGTAAATGTTAGCAGCACTTACTGGACACAGGGTCTGAATGACAGACCCTGTGACATGAGAGTGCCTGTTAAGGGGCTTGGACATTGAAGGGCCCCTCTTTCTCCTCCTCCTCCACCTCCTCCTCTGTCGCCTCCTTCTCCTTATTTTTCTCCTCTCAGCCCCTTACGTTTGATCGTAAGTAGAAAAGAAGAATCGCAGAATGAAGACGTATTTAGGCTGGAGAGCTCTTCATTAATGCCGTGCCATTTAATGAAAGCAACGGCATGAGGGTTTGTGTGACCGGGCTGGGATGCCAAGCCCCGGCTGGGACAGACGGCAGGGAGGTCGTAGTGAAGAGAGACTTGACGCTTAAATACAAGTTTTTGTCACCCCGTCTTGACGTTTTTAAGGTCAAGTGAGTTATTTTGAGCTAAGGAGTAAATAAATGTGTTTGCGTGTGTGTGTGTGTGTGTGTGTGTGTGTGTGTGTGTGTGTGTGTGTGTGTGTGTGTGTGTGTGTGTGTGTGTGTGTGTGTGTGTGTGTGTGTGCGTGTGTGCGTGTGTGTGTGCGTGTGTGCGTGTGTGTGTGTGTGTGCGTGTGTGTCATGATGCTTTTTTTTGTAGGGGGTGGGGGTGGGGGAGGTGGGGCTCAGACAAACCTCTCCAGCCAGATAAACACATCCCAACCAACCAGCACAGAGCCTCAATCTGTAAATAAAATGAAATAAAACCAATGAAAAACGAACACATAATGACATGGCTGCACTTCTTTTGTGTTTAGTCCAGACTATGGCTGGGGGTACTTCATTATCCTTGACAATTCGCATTGCCACCATTCCTCTTTATTCTGCCTCTGTGTGCGTGTCCATTCGTCTTGCATGCATTTTCCCTTGTCTTTGCATACCACTCTATCTCTCTCTCTCTGTAGATGTGGTATAGACACCCAAATACACGTTGGAAGCACCCGTCCGGCTCTCTGTAATTAAAGCGTGTGCATTTTTCTACCGCTGACAACTCCATTTGCAGACAATCGTCCATCATACATCTCCCCACTTCTACCGAAGGCCCCCTCGCGATGGATTGAACAAAAGTGATTTGTGGTGGTAATTCTTTGGAGGAATTGGACGAAGAGTGAGCATTATATGTATTTTTCACTCTGTGTCTTAATTCCGCTCTGCCCCGCAGGCACGCTGCATCGCAGATAAAAAGGGCGGGAGAACATTATGTTGACTAAGGTTTTGGTGCCATTACCTTGTCCGTAATAAAACTCAAGTCTTTGTAATGGCTATCCCTCCTCCCTGGTTTTAGCTGGCCTTTATGTGGAGGCGTGCACATTTGTCAGTGTTCTTTAACCTACAAAAAACTCTTACGGAGAACATTAAATGGAGTAAGTATTTAAACCATTGGAAAGGAGTATAATATATCATCGTTACCATGAACGTTTATTAAAGGGTATTTTTTTTTTTGGGGTTAGAATTTAAAATGCAAATGTGTAGATGTATACAATGTGTACGAACGACTATTCAATTCAGAATTGAAATGCCATCATGAAAACATGCATGCAACCAGAATTGGACTTGTCTGTTGTTAATCTTGTTCAATGGCGTCCTGTTTGACGTCACCTGTGGCTGAGCCGACTTGGGATCTTTGGTCAAATCGCTGATTGGTTTACACCTTGACATCTCCCTCCTCTAGCTCCCTTCACCCACACCACTGTCACCAGGTCAGTGCAGGACTGGGGTTGTGTGTGAGTGTGTTGGCTTGGATTTGTGGTGCATTTGTGCATGTATGTTTGTATGTGTGTGTGTGTGTGTGTGTGTGTGTGTGTGTGTGTGCGTGTGTGCGTGTGCGTGTGTGTGTGCGTGTGCGTGTGCGTGTGTGTGTGCGTGTGTGTGTGTGTGTGTGTGTGTGTGTGTGTGTGTGTGTGCGTGTGTGTGTGTGTGTGTGTGTGTGTGTTTTTTTATGTCTTTCTGTCTGTATATGGTTGTGTGTGTGTGTTGGGGGGGGGTAAAGACTCTGTCTCCATGCATGCCTATGTATGTGTCTATGTTCGAATGCATGCTTACACACACGCAGACACACACGCACACACACACACACACACACACACACACACACACACACACACACACACACACACACACACACACACGCACACACACACACACACACGCACACACACACACGCACACACGCACACACACACACACACACAGGCCCGTGTTCCTCGGCCCGTGCTCCTCTGCAGAACAAGACCCAATTTGATTTGCTCCGCTGGCCTGTGAGGCCGGGCTGTGGGGCAGCACCGCTCCTTATTCCCCTAATGGCCTCCCCCAGACACACACACACACACAAACACACACACACATACACGTACACACACACATACACGTACACATACACGTACACACACACACGTACACACATACACACACATACACACACACACACACACACACACACACACACACACACACACACATACACACACACGTACACACATAGACACACATACACACACATACACACACACGTACACACATAGACACACATACACACACCTACACACACCTACGCACACACGTACACACATAGACACACAAACACACACACACACACACATACACACACACACACATACACGTACACACATAGACACACATACACACACACACACATACACACACACGTACACACATAGACACACATACACACACACACACACACACATACACACACACGTACACACATAGACACACATACACACACACACACACACACACACACATACACAAACACACACATACACATACACACAGACACACACACACACACACACAAACCGTCACACAGACAAACTGACACACACAGTCACGCAGTCACACACACACACACCCACATACACACAGATTCACACAGACACACACACAGAAACACACACACAGTCACACATTCACACAGGCACCCACCATCACACGATACATACACAATCACACAGAGATACACGCACAGTCACACTGACACAGACACACACTGACACAGACAAACACACACACACACACACACACACACACACACACACACACACACACACACACACACACACACACACACACACACACACACACACACAAGGGATCTCAGGGAATATAAATTAAATAAGCTTTAAGAAAAGTATGTTATATGTTGTATCACACAACACATATTTCAAACATGTGGAACCTTGAGCTATATATTCTGCCCCACCGCCCAGTCTTTGTATGTATCCATGTGCGCATGTTAACGAGCGCGCTACGGTTTGAATCGGCTCCAAGCCGGCTAAATCATTTATCTTTAGATAAGTATATGACTAGAGTGCACTATTGGAGATAAATCCTCATCTAGGTTTAGGTAAATTAACCTTTATATAGAACTTTTGCAACGTGAACTGTGCTTACATTGTATACATTAATTTACCTCATCCCAGCTTCCTAATCCTATCACTGGAACCAATCAATCATTTCGGGGGTTGGTCAGAATCACTGAACGAAGATTATGACAATAAAAGGCAAA
>NC_082386.1:15461243-15497027 GCF_031168955.1 Gadus macrocephalus
AGGGTGGCCTAACTCAAAGCCACACCCGCCTTCTCCACCTCCTCCGCTTGGTTCCTGGAAAAAAAATAACGGAACTTGGAAGTTTTCAGCAGAGTGGAACATTTAGCCCCTGTGTCGAGCAGTGATGTTACCTGTCTTGTTCTGAAGACAGTTTATATCACTTAGATCAGGTAGTGCTAAGTCATGCTGAGTTATAGTAAGACTGTTCCTAGTGTTCTCTGTTCGTTGGTGGCTACTACAAGGTAGGGAGGTTTGGGCCCGAACAAAGTAAATTGTTCCACACAGAAGAACCGAAGAACAACTTGATGAAATTGTCAGATGATTGGCATTCCCATCAGACCCAACAAAAGACAACTGTTTCTTTATTAGATTTAAAATAAGAAACAAAGTAATAAAATGTGTGAAAATAAGCTGTACATAGAGGATATCCAATTATTTTGGAACATAGTCTGTCCTCAAATTTGACAGACATGCTTATGAATTTGTCTGAAGACTCACATCATCGATTTCTTTCAAAAATGCCTCCTCTCTCTCTCTCTTCATATTTTTACATCTTGTACATTATTTTAAGCAATAGGGAGTGTTTTAAATGAGGAAGAATATTGTAACATTGATTTATTACTCCTCTGCTATCAAGTTACTCTCAAAGGTGCACACACCCACACATGCAGCACATATTGAGACACATACACACATCAAGATGCATACTGACATCCAACACACGCACACACACACACACGCACAGACACACACGCACACACACAGACACACAGACACACACACACACACACACACACAGACACACAGACACACAGACATACATACACACATACACACAAACAACACACACAAAACACACACGCATATTTTTTATGCACACTCTCTGCATTTCGCTCCCCATTCTGGCACACGCTCACAAAAAAGGCACATGCACCGTAAACGCACACGCTCACAACGTAGCAGAGAGCACTAACAGCTCTACTGGAGATGTGATGGATAAGGCCAGCCTCCGTTATCGACGCTGGCTCAGCTCCGGCTTAACCACCCTGGCTCTCTGTGGGCCTGTTGACCGCTCTGTCCCCCCCCCCACCACCACCACCACCACCACCACCACCACACCACCACCACCACCCCACAGCCTGCTGGCTAAACCTCCTCACCACCGCCCCACCACCACCACCACCACCACTAACTCCCCCCCCCCCCCCAGGGTGCCACACAGGACCAGGGCAGGTTAAACAGCTAAACGCCAACAAATCCTGCACTGCCCTGTGGGAAATTTGCTTTTAATCCCTAATTATAGGCACACAATCAAAGCCAAAAACGCTGGAGCAACAGATCTGATCCTCCCCTCGAACAATCCCAGGGCCCCTCCTGGATGGGCAGGGGAAGAGGCCCCCGGTGCGGACGCGGGGCCTGAGATGGATAAATAGCTAAATGATGAGACAGTCTGGGGGACGTGGGAGCAGGCGTCTGCCGATGGCCGCTCACCTCCAATTTGGCATCGGCGTGCTGAAAGGCAATTGGACGGCGGCGGGCGCGGCGACCCCCCCCCCACACAGCAGCCAGTCCTTATTATTATATGTTGAAGTGTGGCCCGGCCCATGATTAATGACGGTGTCAGGGTGAAAACAAAGCACAGCGCAGGTTATCTCCCTTCCACCTGCTCCTGTGGCCTCCGATTGGAGGAGGGAATGGAGAACAAGGTGTGAGGAGCACAATGCTTGATAATAGAAAACAGAGGAGAGACGAAGGGGAGAAGAAAGGGGGGTAGGGGGGGGGTGGCAGGGAGGTGCGATAAGGGAGGTGGGTGGAGAGGTGGATGGGGGGAGGTAAGAAAAGAACGGAGAGTCATTGACCGGGGCGAGGTGGCGAATACAGGCTTCACCGGTCTTTCTATAGGAATACATCGCTGCGACCATGTGGCCAATCGTATAGGTTGAAGTCTGCGTTTGCATTGTTTTATGGCCCACCTGTGTAGGTTAAAACATTGTCCTAACCACCAAATAGCGTTTAATTATTTTTGTATTTAAACAAATTAAACTGTCATGCAGGTAATTTCCGTTCGAGGTGTGAACATGCACCTTGTGGCTGGCCCTGGGTGATTGATTTGACAGAGTGAACTTTCATGGCATCTGTGTTTGTTACATCCAGGCCCACTGTCCCCTGCAGTATTGGTGTTGACATTTATGAGACATGTAGCGTGGGGGAGCATTGTGGAGACCACTAATGAGGAGACTAAGGCGACCCGAGGGCACATACCGCAGCCTGACATTGCCATCCAGAGGCAGTTCTGGGTAGATGCAGCCAAAGACACTGGAGACGATGTGAATAGGCTGCAGAGTACATAGGCCTACTCAATTTTGTTCTTTAAGATGGGGGGTAATTCATTTGTTTGTAAACGTAATCAGATGATTAAAGAGATAGGGTGCGCACGTGTTTGTGTTTGTGTGTGTGTGGTGTGTGTGTGTGTGTGTGTGTGCGTGTGTGTGTGTGTGTGTGTGTGTGTGTGTGTGTGTGTATGCGTCTGCGTGTGTGTGCGTGTGTATATGCGTGTGTATTTCTATATGTGTTTGTGTGTGTGTGTCTATGTATGCCTGTACGCCTGTGTGTTGGTGTGATGTGTGTGTGTGTGTGTGTGTGTGTGTGTGTGTGTGTGTGTGTGTGTGTGTGTGTGTGTGTGTGTCTGTGTGTGTGTGTGTGTGTGTGTGTGTGTGTGTGTGTGTGTGTGTGTGTGTGTGTGTGTGTGTGTGTCTGTGTGTGTGTGTGTGTGTGTGTGTGTGTGTGTGTGTGTGTGTGTGTGTGTGTGTGTGTGTGTGTGTGTGTGGGTACGCCTGTGTGCGTGTCTGCCAGAGCGAGAGGGACCTTTGTTTCGGTACGTGGGCCAGTCCAGAGTAAACTTTATGTCTGAACATTTTGATCCACTTTGGCTCCAGCGATACCAGCGCTCCTTTAAACCAGGCCGTGTGCGACACAGAGATGGAGCCAGTACAGTCACGAGCGGCGGGCAGGATGACCTAGATAAATGGCGTGGCCCGGTGCAGTATTTTACTCATACACACAACCACTGAGCCTAAAGGCAGGCCACCCGTGCTCCTTTACTTCTCCTGGCCCGGTGGAGAGACGGCCACGTCAGACAGTGGGCCTGTTCACATGCATACATAACTCCACTGAGTTCAACCATACAGAGATTGATGTGTTCATCCTTTAAGCGAGGGCAATCAGCAAGACGTTGTTCGTTTTTTTTTGTGGTTGACAGGGGGGGAGGGGGGTTCCACTCCACTCCACTGAGACGGTACGTATGACGTCACATGACCGCGGCTGGGATGTCTCTCCCAAGCGTACCTTAGATTTGATTGAAGGAAACTTCACTGGAACTATTAATAATAATTTGATAAATGTTCATACAGAGCTCATCTTAAGTCGGTGAGGTTTTCCACACGAGGAGCCAGTAATTCAGTTGGTGTATTGCTCCTCAATCTCACTTTATCCTGTCCCCACAAAAACACAAACAGAAAGTGTGTTATTTTGACCCGTTCATGAACCCCAGAGACCCTCTTCATTGACACCAGGAAATGAAAGTGCACCTCCACCACAGGACTCCCTAATAAAAGGCTTGCAGCATCCCCAAGACCTCTGCTAGAGCTACATTATCTGCTGCTGCTATCCTAGGTAGACTGTTTACCCTTTCATGAATTCTGTTTGAAGAAACGCTGTCACCCACTACCTTGCCAACCTTCAAAACCCTCGAAGATTACGGCAGGAAAGAAGCAGTTGGCATTCGTGGCTGAGGGCCAAGTTTTAAGGGCCGCGTCCTGAATTAGAAATTTGACATCTAAAAAGGATTTTTGTTGTTGTGGTTTTTTTGGCATATTTATGGGTAAGTGGCGAGGACGTACAGGGACATAAAGTAAATCTATTTAAATATTCATGTTTTTGATGCATTAGTTTATTTTTGTGTTGTTCAGCCGCTGGGGTGGGCCTAATGTTAACTCATAATAAATGCAGGATTAAAAAAGAGAAATTCAAAGACGGTAGAGTGACTAATGCTTGACCACATTCATTGTAGGCTACAACGTCGAGAAGCAAACAAGAGTTGCTAACAAAATAGCCAAAACCGAAAAGAAAAACAAGGAGAGCATCTTTTCCTTGTAAACAGCCTGTCAATCATTCCAACTTAAAATCATTTTGTCATTTTCTGCAAACAGTTGTTTTTGAGCCTGCTCCAACTGTATGGTTTACTTGACAGCTCTAATCTTGTAGGACTGCTGCCTCTTTCGGCGGTAATAAGCCTCGGCTCTCTCTACGCGGCTGCACCCGGGCGTGTATAGCCTAGCCTTCATGTAGCAGGCTAATCTATAGAGGTATCTTTTTCCTTTTTTATCTTTATTTTCCTTTCTTTTAATGAGAAACCACGGTCGCTCCTCTTAGTACACAGATGTCAGTTTGGGGGGGGGGGGGGGGGGGTTGTAGGTTGGCGGGACGACAACATTATCGCACAGACAGACCACATGGGGGGGGGGGGGGGGATACTTTGAAGTAGTGAGCTGCAGTTGCTTCCTTTGTGCTACAAAAAAAAAATCGAAACCGAAACACCCCTTAAGAATACCTGAAAGGCGTTCAGGATAGGCTATAAGGTACCGTATGTAGGCCTACGTGACGCCTTTAAACACATCTTCTCTTTGTTTCACCCCGACCCCTCCCCTTCTGCAGTGATTATGCACATTTATCTGTGATGCACTTGCGTTGCGTCGGTAGAGCCCCTGGAATTGGAACCCGGATGGGGGTACAGACGAGAGAGAGAAGCGTTAAATACAAAAAGAAAAAAAAAATCCCTCTTACGCTCTCAAACGAACAACCTAGGGACAAAACACGGATCCAAGCAGTGGCTTCCTTGTAGTGCGCGCATCTCAGACACGCTCGCGTTTAGCAGTGCTGCTCTCTCAGACAGAGGTCCGGTGGGATGTGTAGCTATGTGTTTATCAGAGGATGAGCTTCCTTGTTTTGATGTGGCTTGTAATCCCCACCTTTCCTCTGCACCCCCCCCCCCCCCCCCATCCCCCAATAGGACTCTCTCTCTCTCTCTCTCTCTCTCTCTCTCTCTCTCTCTCTCTCTCTCTCTCTCTCTCTCTCTCTCTCTCTCTCTCTCTCTCTCTCGCGCGCTCTCTCTCTCTCTCTCGCTCTCGCTCCTCTCCTCTCTAGACTACAGTTGAAGTTGGAGCGGCAGAGTTCAGAGAGCAGGAGCAGGAGGAGGATAGAGAGAAGCCTGAGCCACACGGAGCGGAGATACTGGGGATGTGGAGCCTGGGTTTTGTCCCTGTGTAGTTCTGGTGCACACTTACTGTGGTAAAAAAAACGGTTGGTGTTCGTATTATGTAGGGCTTATATGATAATTTCTTAATTCTTGGCCTAGATATCTTGCTCTTTTCGAGAACTAAGATGTAGAATGTTGCTCAATTCAGCTGGTTTAGTTCTGGTTAAAAATAGCATTAGTGGTAACTTGGGAATAAACGTTTTTCCAATCACCAGCAAGAGGTTGGTGCCTTTGTTTGTGTAGGCTAGATTGTATTAAATCAGTGTACTGCACTGCATTATATTATATTGTATTCTTGTTTATTATTTATGTTGACAAGAATATGTTGAATCTAAATGCCTCTAGAAATCTCTATATCTAACTTTTATTGAATTGCATATAAGATCCATGTTTATAGGCTATAGCTATAAGGTCCATTTAAACTTCTTTATCAACTTTGGCATCCGGACTATGCTACTATAGTATTTTATAATAAGCTTGTTTTGTTTAATGTCCTTTTATAATTACCTTTATACAAGCCTAATGCATTCTTGGGAAATCGTGCTAGATCTCCTTGAGTGATTCAATATTTCGATTGTTCAGTACCAATCTGCATTCTGATAAATAGGCTATTGCCAAAAAATGTAGACCTTTTCTTTGTATCCTCTTTAATAGAAAATATGAAAAATATGTTGATGATGAATACAATCTCAATACTCCCCTCTAGTGGAGATCATGCTCTCTACTGTAGCAATAATTCTTGATAAACGTACTGCATTAGTAAAGTATCTTCAAATTCGTCAATAGCAAAATGCTATGTGAATCTTTTTTTGAAATAGGCCATGTTGCATATTAGATTTGTGGTAGAGATTTAGTAGTATAATAATAATAGTATAACAATCACATGCAAAGTAAGCATTGTTTTTTATCCTCTGTCTATTTAATACTATCAAATCTATTGGAGGCATCTGAAAGTCATCAGGATTTGGAAGGGGAAAAAGTAAATATAAATAGCCGAAGAATAGCAAAGGAACAACCTCCATTTAAAGACTCGTGGGAAACATGTGAAAGGAAATATGAGGGGATGTTTGTGATGAGTCATGCATCAAAGTGAATAAAGCCCACAGAACGAAGCTGCACCTGGTGGTCTTAAAATAGTTTTTATTGTGCTTATGTTATTTCAAACCCCTCCGTGAAAGTCATGGTGAAGCGCTTACTTCGTGGTAGTAAAGTTGTTACGCCTCAGGAGAAGATCAGGGTGATAATGCCAGGTGTGTGATGCTGGACCCTGCCAGAAAATGACATGAGTCAAAGGGAAATCATTCAAGTGTTGTGAGGGGAGTCAGCCCCTTGCTTTTCCCTTCTCTCTCTCTTTCTCTGTTGTTTTGTTAGTGTGTGTGTGTGTGTGTGTGTGTGTGTGTGTGTGTGTGTGTGTGTGTGTGTGTGTGTGTGTGTGTGTGTGTGTGTGTGTGTGTGTGTGTGTGTGTGTGTGTGTGTGTGTGTGTGTGTGTGTGAGCGTGCGTGCGTGCGTGTAGCGCGTTTTTGTGTGTGCGTGATTTTCTAGTTCTTCATCTAAATAAAGGTCAAACAAACAAAAGGATTCACTTCATGAATCAGCAACCTGTTAATGTTACCAATGGTAACCATCACATTCAAAGCATTCATATTTTCGTTAGATAATGTCCTCGCTCGGTGTGTGTATTTATATTGTGCTATAATACATAGCAAGTCACATTAGTAAATCACATTAAATAGTGTTATTTATCAACCAATAGCCTGCTGCACCTGCGACAGATGCTGTTTGATTGCAGATTGGCAGCAACTGGATGGAAAGCCTTGCAGTATGCGTGCCTCCCTCTCTATGGACTGGGTCCTGAAAGGGGTTAGGATGGATTTACTAATTTGTTAGCGTTCATATTTTATCTCGATTTACTGTGTATGACAATTTTCACTAAATATTTTTATTTTGCCTCCCAGATACACTGACCTGGGCCTTAAAAAGCCTAAACATAAATCCCATTACAAAAATTGTATGGAAATCAAGTACTTATAATAGGCCAAAATAGTATAAAATGTATCTAAACTTGTAACTTAACGTTAAAAATGTAATGGTATGTAAAAAAAAAAAAGGCAAATTTGACGGCATGGCAGTTGGTTGGACTTTATATTACTTTATGTACGCCTATTATGTATACCATTTCTGCTATAGCACTTTACTATTGCTATTAATACTCCTGGAATCAATCATAATGGAGTGGACCTTCTCATAATTTTTCAAAGCAGGCCTCAGCATTGATACATGACATTGACCTCCCCCATGATGCATGCCTCATATTATGTTAGTATATAGATTATTGTCATGTCACTTGAGACCTCAGTACAGTAAGCTTCAAACAGTGAGATTTGAGATGTGAACAATTCTCAAAGCTAAGGCCTTAAGTTAATTGTCTATAGATCCATTTTTATCAGTAATTTCTGAAAATGAATAAATAATATTCATGGTCAGCTAAACTATTGGAGCAGCTTGATATATTTCTAAATACAATAAAACGTATCAAATATACGAATGTTTAACATAGTAATTCAATTCGATGTTTCTTTTCAAGCTTCATTCGGACAAAATGCAATAGGGTTTACTCTTAATTTTTAGAAATTGTGCTTTACACATCTACAGCTCATGAAAGTACAAGATTAACCACTAGGTGGAGCCACACAATTCTATTTCACCAAGCCGGAACCTCATGGTCAATGTGAGGATCGTTCGTAGGCTACGGTAGCCTATTAGGCTGTTCGTAGTGTTTGTTTGAAAAAAATAATAATAATAATGGAATATCATATAATAATTATATTTATTTATTTGATAGTATCAACATATTTTTAATCGGACATGCATTGTAATATGTGTTTATCTAAATATTAGCAACAATAGGGCCTGTATACTACCATCTTCCTCTTGATGGCAGCATTTACATAAAGAACGGTATGTCCAAACTAATATCGTTGTTTTACCAAGTTATTGCTATCGAACTAGAAGTGTCGATGCGTCATTGTCTTCTATTGTAGCAGCGATTTTATCTGCATATCTGCATAACCACGTTATGAAACGTAAACGTTTCCCAAAGGCCTAAATCTAATTGTAAGCACTATATTTGACATATTCATGAGTTGCCATGTTTCTACTTGCACATAGGCTATATACCCCCCCTATATACCTATAAAAAAGGACAGTACTATAATGCTTCATGTAATTGAATTTAACATTTAAAAAAAACTTCTGAAAGTGAAGCCCAACTCAAGCTTGTATTGTTTGCAATTAAGATAAGGCTAACTTAAGACTGACACTCAGTCAATGTAGGCCTGGGCCTTCATTAAAGAGCCACTTTGCTACGAAAAAGCTCTGCTACAAAAGCTATTAGTTTTGAGTGTAAGTGCATATGATTAAGCATGGTTCCTAAGGACAACTTTCTCAATATGGCAGCCAAGCATACGCATAAGTTGGCTGCCAACAAGACATCTAAGTTTTTATATCTCTGATTTTCACCTAGCAACATGACTTGCTGTTTGTTCAGGTCCATCCCTACACAGTTACACGTGAACCCTTCCGCTTTACCATGCACAGCCGTGTATCCATGCAAATATAAGTAATCCACCTCAGGTATCCAGACACTGGGACATAGTTAAAAAGGCCTACAATCTTAAATCAACATCCTGTTCTCTCTGTCTCTCTATGACACGCATCAGCATGCATGCACACGGACATCCATACAAATGCACATAAACAAGAAGTAAATACATTTGCACATGTAAAAAACGTCAACATTATAGATTGAGCGGGCAGCATTGGCCTCTAACAAGCGGAGCCTGTGTGACACGGTGCTTCTGTCAAGGAGCCCAGTGCTACTGTCAGCCCACATAAAGCCACTTTCAATGTGAATGGAAGTGCCTTGAGTTGGCTTTCAGGCCATGGGCAGAGTCAATGCAACAGGCTCTAATAGCAGATACACACATCCCTCCTCCTCCTTCTCCTCCTTCTCCTCCTCCTCCTCCTCCGTTTCTCCCTCACCAGACCCCTTTTTCTTCCTTTTTCTCTTTCCTTTTCCCTTTTCATTATTATTCTTTCCCCCAATTCCCCCAATTCTCTCAACCCTCGCAACCCTCTCAACTCTCTCTCTCTCTCTCTCTCTCTCTCTCTCTCTCTCTCTCTCGCTCTCTCGCTCGCTCTCTCTCTCTCTCTCTCTCTCTCTCTCTCTCTCTCTCTCTCTCTCTCTCTCTCTCTCTCTCTCTCTCTCTCTCTCTCTCTCTCTCTCTCTCTCTCGGTTTGATTTCAACAGATAGACCCTGTTTATTTGTCCCCGTTTGAGAAAACAAATTGTAAGATCCTGCTGCTCTGTGTGCTGTTGGAGATTTGAAGAAGAAGAGGGAAAAAAAGAAACACAAAAAAATCAATTGGCTCTGCGAGTCTTGAGACTTCCATGCAGTAAATTGGCTCTGAATGACATCACTATGTGGATTTTTTCCTAATATAGCTTCTCTTTATGAAAAATTTAAACCACAACTTCGGATATAATACCGTGTTTTTTAGACGTTTTCACTTTGAGAAATGGGCACAAATACCTACCCAGCTAAACCAGCGGATCCAACCAATAATCAAATATTTCATACTTCCTCCTAATGACGTAAACGGCACATTTCTCCCATACTTTTTGTGCACTTTTACAAAACTGAACTTTGTCATAATTAATCACTTTTGTCAGAACCCAGAGTCTCTGCCTGCCATAGGAAACAGACCAATTACTCCCGATCAATTATGAGGCCCCATGTTTTCCAGTCTGCGTGCGTGCCGGTGGGTGACAGAAGCACAAACCACAGAGACGACTCCCCCCCTCCCCGTACTTCCTAGGCCCTTTAATTAACTCTTTGATCTGGGTGCTATGTAGTACGCTTAGACCAAGGGCCTCCCAGGCCAGAGGAATGGATGGCATTGCAACACAGTGGCACACCACAGCAGGAAGGAGGATAAAAAACACCCAAACACCCTCCATTTTATTTGAATGGATACAAAATGAATCCTTGCACTATGTATGTATATATATATATATATATATACATAAATACAGTATAGCTATACTGTACGCAGTTTTATGCAATCGACAACGATACTTGGTAGTACTATCCTGTACATGGGGGTGTGTGTGTGTCGGTTTAGGGGGCCACACACACATGCTGTTATGTCTAAGCAGGTGAGAGAACACAGAGAGTGACACCGTGCGTTACGATGTTGTGTGTGAGAGGAAAGGCCTTGAGCAGAATGGAGAGGGGGGGGGGGGGGGTGGGGGTCGACGGTGCAGCAGATTTTGGCAAATTTTAAAAGAAAACTTGAGCCCACTTCTTTAGTTTGGAATTTGCAGCACCATGGAACAACTTAATAACAATGCATGAGGCAATGAAAATTACAAGCTTCTGCTCCAAAGGAAAAATTAATTGCTCTCTGGTTGCACTCCAGAGACATTTGTTCATCCAAGCACACATTGACATACACACACACACACACACACACACACAGACACACACACACACACACACACACACACACACACACACACACACACACACACATACACACACACACACACACACACACACACACACACACAAACACACGTTCACACATGCATGCACACAGACAGACAGACACACACAGGTGCAAGTTGAATATTGGCTTGTGGAAGAACCCACCCCTGGACTGTGTGTGTCTGTGTCTGTAGGTGTCGGTTTGTGTAGGTGTGTGTATAGTTTGCATGTGTATAGGTGTATGTGTGTGTAGGTGTATGTGTGTGTGTGTGTGTGTGTGTGTGTGTGTGTGTGTGTGTGTGTGTGTGTGTGTGTGTGTGTGTGTGTGTGTGTGTGTGTGTGTGTGTGTGTGAAGGGGTGTCTGAACCTGCAGCCCTCCTGTACTGTGCACTGAAGAGAAGAATAGAGAGCTTGGGCCACATTCCAGTCCTGCCTCCCTGGGCGAGAGACATTCAGCATTCCACTGCCTGCCTATCTGGCCAGGTGCATTCCAGAACACACTCAAGTGAACACAAACACACCGTGGACATGCACACGTACACTCACACACATGTGTATGTCCATCAAGACCAATGACACATAGTAGCTACATACAGACCTTTTAACTTTCTGAAACAGTTTTCAAATAATATTTGCCGGATTTCCCAGTACAAAAACAGTGGTTGTCCGGGACCTATCCATCACCACCTTCAAAACTTTGCTTTTTTTAATGTATTTATGTTTACTTTGATTTCTTCCTCCTTCCTATTCCTATTTTAAAGCCTCTTTAAGAAAAACAATGAAGAAAGACCTCTATAAAATGTATACCATAATCTGCATTATTATTAATATTGTTAGGATTATTTGTTTTATTATTATTATTACTATTATTATTATCAAAAATAAGTGGAAATAACATAAATGTACAATTCTGGCAATGGTACATGTCCTCGAATGGTACTCATGGCCTCACCTGAACACATGTGTCTACCCTTGAGGCATACAAAGTATTGAGGATCCAGTTTTAAGGATCCATTATTATTCAGATTCTCCTTATAGTCATCCTTATAAAAAAAAATAATTACATTGTAAATCAACTGATTATGAATGATAATCCAAAAGTTGAAATTTGAAATGTTTTATCAAGTAAATAAGAAATATAAACAAACATGGCACTTGCAGGTGGAAGATCGATGCAGCAAGATCAAAGTGTTACATATTTTGCGTTTCAAGGCAGTGAAGTAAAAGTATAAGACCCGTGAAATGTAAATACCTATAAGAATAAATAGCTACCTGAGGAAAAAAATCATACGTACAAATATTCAGAAGCACTTTTCCACCACTACAACGATACTCACCTACCGAAATACAAATGCATGTACACACAAAGAAAACACTGCCTTGCAAGTATAAACATGCAGCATCCCACTCCCATGAATACAACACAAAGGCAAACAGTGTGTGGGCTTTAACCAGGACAAACTGCCATTGTCTGTGCCACGCTGTGGTTGGTTGTGCTACGATGTGTTGCGAAGAGATGTTCTCTGTCTCTTTAATTCATGTATGATTCAGTCATTTTTAATGCATGGATTTTTCAGTTTGGAGGAGGGTTGAGCTATTTAAAGATCAGAGGTTGAATACACGTCGAATGTTCAGCCATCCTCTTTTTGAAGTTGTTCTCGTTGCGGTACGAAAGCGCCTGTGAGTCACCCATGACAGTGCAGACGGGGGTGGTGTGTGTGTGTGTGTGTGTGTGTGTGTGTGTGTGTGTGTGTGTGTGTGTGTGTGTGTGTGTGTGTGTGTGTGTGTGTGTGTGTGTGTGTGTGTGTGTGCGCGCCTTTCTGTGTGTGTGAGAGAGAGAGAGAGAGAGAGAGAGAGAGAGAGTGTGTGTGATCTAGCTGTGCCCTCTCCTTTTATTCATCGTATATAACAAAATTAAAGAATCAAAATGTCCCTTCTTTTATGCTATCATGTCTTTTCCAATGTGCCCTGAAGCTTCCATAGAACAGCGTAAGCTGAAGCAGAGCACCAACAAGCAGTCGTTCAGGACAAGCTCACAGGACCAACGTTTCATGGAGGGTTAAATCAAGAAGAAATTAGGTAGTGAGGCTGGGGGGTTATGGGGGGGAGGCTGGAAGAATTGTTAATTTCGATGCCACTCCTTCATGCAAATGCGGTTGCATCTGCAGGCTCTGTTTTAATGTAAAAGGCCACAGCACTCCTGGAACAAAAGCTCCATTCAGTGGCCGCCCCGAATGCTTCCATCCCATACTACTACGGCGTTAGACACAGAGCAGTAGGCTGTGTAGCTTTACATGCTAGCAGACAGGGGCACGGGACTACATGCTCCACAAGCCCTGAATCAGGGCCATTATTCTGTGGCATGTGGAGGGCCCACCATACCTTCTCTTGCTCTCTGTCACAGCCACTTCCCCCTCCTCAAGAACACGCCCCCCCCCCCCCCCCCCCCCCCCATCCCACACCACTATCCTTATCCTCCTTTTTTCGCCCTCCTTTTTCCCATCCTTTTCTTTTTGGCTCGTCCCTCGTCCAGCCCCATGCCCTCTCCCCCCCCCCCCCCCCCCCCCCCCGTCTCCTTCCTCTCCCACCCCGGGTTTATCTCCGCCGGCTGAGCAGGAGGAGGACTTCTCTCCCGGCCGACTTCTCATCCATTTCCATGTGGCCACTCTTCATCACTGAAGTGCCTTCCTGGCCCCTTCCACCCCCCTCCCCCCCCTCCCCCCCTCCCCTTCTCCCCTCCAAACACCCCCACAACCCACCCACTCCCTCCCAGCCCCTCACTGAATGGTGCCGCATGAGAAACAGAGTGGGAGGAACACAGAGAGAGAGAGAGGGGGGGGGGGGGGGAGAAAGGTAGGGAGGGAGGGAGGGAGGGAGAGCGAGGCATGAAGAGAAGGAGGGAGAGAGCGAAGGAGAAAGAGGAGAGGGAAAAAGGGAGAGACGAAGCCATCCTTTTGTTTTCCCACCCCTTATAGAACAAAACACCCCTTGGCCTGCCGCAACAGTGGTACGCTCCGCAGAGAGAGAGCTGCAGAAGTTGAGAGAGCACATTGTCTGTAATCTGGCATCGCAGGGGTCACTTCCTGACTCGCGTGTCCGCTCCCTGAGCCCCGCGACGCTCCAACTTCCCACCTCCCCCAACCACCACCACCACCACCCCTCCCTGCTCCCTGTCTGTCCTGTCCAATGGCCAGACGGTCCTGAGCTTTTGGACAAACCCTGTTCTTCCCCTTTTGTGTAGGAGAACCTCCAACATCTGAAAACAATCAAATAATCTGGGCACAATGCGGCTCTTTATGGAGGGGCGCTGGTGGATCCCAGATGAGCGGGACGAGGATTAGTGCCGAAGAGGCCACTAGGGAGAGAGAGACAGGATGGGAAGGGGGTCACACAGCTGAAGAAGGGAGGGCAAGACATTGTTACTGGGATTTCATGGGGGAGCATGTGTGCGTGCGTCTCTGTGTGTGCGTGTTTGAGTGTGTGTAGGCGGCGTCGGGGAAAGAACGACGGCTCTTCGATTTTGGATTTGAATACTCTCCTAAAGAGTAAGATAAGGAGTCATGGCTGACTCAACGCGACCGGTCACTGATTCCTCGTTGTTTGATGCAGAAAGCTTCAGCACCCACACACTCAAAATGCCTGTGTTTTTTTCTTGCGTTTTTTTTGCCAGACTAGAAGATGGGTGACTATATGCTGTATTCACGTTGGTCATTTCTGATTAATGCTACGGATATGATGTGAGGTTGCCAGAACTAGTTACAAGATGTGGAAAGAATGCCATTGCGCACATGCTAAGAAGTTTTATTTCCCTTTTTAGCATGATTCAACTTGAAGTAAAAATAATTTTGCGTCAAAATGTCACTTTCTTTTTTGCCTGACACACACACACACACACGCACGCACGCACGCACGCACGCACGCACGCACGCACACACACACACGCACACATACACACGTCTCTACCACAGTTCCTTTCCCGGGCCCATGAGAATGGTAAACAGTCATCTGTGACTTCCTCTCCAACATATTCATTAATCCCTTCTATCCTGTGTGGCTGGATGATGATTACAGGGAAGCCGGGTGAAGCCGCCCAAATAAACATTGCTCAGGCAGCAACAAAGGCCTGTCCACCTAACCCTAAACACAGCTTCGACAGCCAGATCAGGTTTCAATCAGGCCCACGCTCAACACACAAACAATAGGAAGTTAAAGACTCCAGGACAGAGAAAAGGCCAACCGGGCTGTAACCTGTTTGGGTTCCTATTTCTTGAATCTGAAACATGGAGGGAGAATGCAGAGAGTGGAGTATTGCAGCACAATGGCGTCCAAGCGCTTGAATTACAACAAACTGTAAATTAAGAGTCCCCTCTTTTTAAAACTTGAATATATAAATATCAAGTTTACAATGAAGCGCTAAATCTCTCCCCTCGTGTCTCGCTGCTTTCATTTACTTTAACACCCTAACTATCTGTCTCGTGCTGTCATACATGAACTGTTGACTCTGGGAAATGGTTTAACATTCCACGGCAGAGCCCAGAACATTACTTTCTAAAATGCACTCCAGTCGGTTTTATGGACACTCGCATAGCTCACATTCTAAACATTGACACAGTTATAACGATCAGCAGGAGCACTCTGCACACTTTTAAAAGCAAGGATCTAAGACACAGTATATTTATGAAGTACAATAAGCGATTCTAATAATAATATACACATTGGAAGAAAAAAATGGAACTAATCAAGATTAATGTTTCTATCCTGTGACCTGCCATATACATTTTCTCTTTTTACTTTTAACTGTCCGTTTTCTAGATGTCTTTTTCAAGGCCGTGATAGCGGCACTGACCTACCTTTTGAACTGACAACCGCATCCACTGTCACAAGAATGACCCCTCTGTGAATGAAATGCTTGAGTCATGACACAATCCATTACATACACAAACAAACAAAAACATGAAACGTGTCTGAACCAGCTTTTCAAGACTATATCAAGTTACACTTGGGTAAAGTCTACACAGCCACAAATATGCAAAGCCTGTGGAAACAAACACATAACCAAACAGATGGATAGATCGATTAATGGATAGACAGACAGACAGATAGATTGCAACAAATATATAGAAAGTTAGAAATGTATACAGAGAGAGAGGTAACAAGAGATAGAGAAGCAGAGTGCAAGAAACAGATATACATAGTATGTAGAGAGAGAGAGAGAAAGAGAATGAGAGAAAGACAAAAAGGAAAGAAAGAGAGAGCATAGAGTCATGCCCGAAGGCATTCACATTTCCTCTCTCTGAAGCCACTACACCTTTTCTGCTCACCACCCTGCAATTAGCATGCCTAACAGTTGCAGGCTTCCGTAGCCAGGCCCACACTAATAATAGGTATGCATTGTTGTGCTCGGATGCCAGGCTTTAAAAATCAGCACCTCCAGTTCACACCCCAACTCTTTTTGCCCAGATGGCTGTGAGTCCCCTGACAACATTGTCTGATGGGTCTCAGTGCAAAATGGATGTTGCGTTGTTGTTTTTTTCGACACCCTCCATAGATGCAAGGAGAAGAATGCAGAGCTGCAACAAATCACCACAGGTTACCGCTCACAGGAAAACCCCAGCCTCAACAAAAAGATGAAAGGGCCAGCCAAACTCAAACATGTCTAAAAATAACAACGAACAAAAAGGAAGCAGGGTTGAAAAGGCTTTCTTTTTTTTTGCAGCCTATCTTTTGATTATTTAAAAACTGATTTTTTTATCGCACATGGGCCAGCCCAAGGTTTTTTGCAGGACAGTATGGTCCAAACACACACACACACACGCACGCACGCACGCACGCACGCACACACACACACACACACACACACACACACACACACACACACACACACACACACACACACACACACACACACACACACACACACACACACACACACACACACACACACAGATGTTGAATTTCCCTTTCTGTTATAGCAGCACAAAAGAGGCATTCACTTCCCTTCTCTCTATATTGTGACTACAGGCTCGTGCTGGGAGCTGGTGATCCAATCACCTGTGTTCTGAGGTCAGGGCCTGATCATCATTGGTCTACCCAACCGAAGGATCCCGCAGACGCTATAGGAATATAATCGACCATCGGATTATGTTTTCTTTTTATTTTCGTTCCTGCCTTGGTTATGCAAATTATTTGAATTCTATTTTGCATCTTGGCCGTCAAAAGCAAACAACTTGTACCAGAATGTGTTATCAAGTGTGGTGAAAAGAGTAGGCATACATATGGTGCCAAATCTACCACAGGTTTGCCAAACTAACAAGGCACAAGTGAATACATTGAAGATTCAAGTTCCAATGTTGCCGGAAGGTAGAAAATAAGCTGAAAGATGAATGAAATATAGATACTACAAAATTCTTTGGACTGGTTGGACTCAGTGGGGGAAGTGAAGATGGCCACTATGAGCTACATATTCTGTGGCCTGATACTTGAATACACTATAGTACACTGTGTGTTGAAAAACACAGGAAATGCATTTGGCCATTCATTTTTGTGAGATGAGTTGACTTCCTGAACTCGAAATGCTCTAAAGAATAGAATTATGCTTATGTGAAAACAGATTGAGGGGAATTCCTTTCACTCGATGTAGAAGACAAAAGTTATTTTTATTTGAACTTTCGACCTTAACAAGTCGGGTGTTTACTAAAAAGTAAGCACACATCTATATTGCAGAATGTATCATTTATAAAGCAATTATAAAATAATCTACATATGTGGGTCAAATAACATTTTGAAGCATAATGCATATGATATATCAAAACTTCACATGCCTACAAAACACACGGCATATAGTGTTTTTTGTCATATTTTAACAAAGCATAAATGGTGTCAATTGTACTATTGAGCTAGTAGAACTATGGGGAGTTGGACCAACAGATAAATGTCAATGGACAGCAAATCTTTCCTATCCCAATCTGAAGAGGATTATAATGTGGCACGTATGTAACAGACCTATTTCCATGGGGAAAGAAAGGCAATATTGTATAGAGTTGTACTATCATATACGGCCACGGCCCAAGATCTAGGAGAGCCAGAGAAATAAAGAAACTTCTCACAACAACATACTGTCACTATGACAACCAGGCAGAATCATTTAGCCTGATCTCCAGCCATTCCACACAGCAGAGACATTTAATAGCATTTATGTCGTACACAATCAACATAGATTTGCTACACAAGCAAGGCTTTAAACACATTTAAATTAAAACTAAATTAAATGATATGGGATGAATGATGCCTGGATCAAAGATAAACGACAGCTAACGACTAAATAGGCAGTTGTGAAGGAATGACACAATAAACAGTAGGCAAAAAATACAGAATTTGCCTCTGGGGCTTGTTAATGAAATAGGCACATACAACCAATTTAACATAGGCCTTCTATGATAGACCAAGAGGATACCACAACATAACTGTCTAATATAAAATAAATATGTGCAACAAGATGGCTCTGATAGTAAGCTAAATCACATATGAACATTTTGTCCCTAGATTTGGCCAGGTCGTTTCTTATTTTGGCCAAATAAAATCCCTGTTGATAAGGAGATATACAAATAGGCTACACAATATGCCGCCGTGACATTAACTGCGTTCATATAATAATGCATATTCTGATATTACGTACTCGCGTTCATTTATAGCGCTCCCTCATATTCAAAATCTAACTCATGAAACATGGTGAGAACGTTATTAATGAAAACAAACATCCGAGTTTATTAATGGTCGTGCACGTATGTATGACACATAGTGGCTGTGGCTTCCTCCCGATTATTTCTACATGCTATCACACAGACTCTTCCCTCTTCTATGTATCAATGCGTGATTGAAGGAAACTTCTTTTGGAAAGTGCACGGACTATTTGCATTTAGCCCTGGAAACCTACGGCTATGTTTATGTTTGAATTATTTCAGTGGAACGTAATACGACTTAGAATACAACAATCGTTAGGTTGGCAAAGCAAATAATGTAACAGAAGTCTTATTCCTTCTTAATTGCGTTATATTTTGCTTCCTCGCGGAAGGATCTCATTTTCTGTGGCGAGGGTCGAAACATCCGCCCAGTTTTCCGATGTTTCATTGCCCCCGAGTTGAAAATGGAGTTCGATCAAACCAGATGTCCGCCAACTACTCTGGGGAAATGTAACTCCTAATATTTTGACTTTATATATTACCATCAACCTTGAAAATAATTGGATTTCCCCCCGCTCTATACGCTTTACCCCACAATACTCGGACACGTTGACGGAGCGAAGCTGCACAGCTCTTTTCAAGTGTTGTCCTGGACCTGATTGGCGAATGGATGCTCGACAGCCAGCCATAAATAACCTGCCAAACGATGTGTACAGTTTGTACATTTTATAAGGATCTTTATTCACTTTTGAAAACAACGGAGTCGTGTCGCTCAAGAGGACGATGCAGATGTACAATCTGTTGTGGTCGGATTTTACTTCAAGGGAAGATAAAATGAATCATCGGTTGTCATTCCTCCTCGCAATTTAGTTCCAGCCAGGAGGCTAGGCTAGCTACTTGGTTTTCAGAGGAGCGCTCAGTTATGCATGCTCCATTGTAGAACATTTTCCTTTATCCATTATAGGGTGATTTTTATGTGGAAGAAAATGGTGATATTTGTGGTATATTATCCCGCCGTCACTGCGTCGTCGATGCTATTGCAAGAATTTGGATCCCCGTGAGAAAAAATGAGCGAAGATTCGACAAATCCTAACAACGAGTGAGTACTTGTATTAATTTACCATGTTCCCTCAGATTGCTGCAATGATAACAGGTATCTTAACGCTGTGGAGGAGCTCTCCAGGTTTCCCACTTCTTGGGTCCGTCTGTAATGCTGGCTATCTCGATACATAACCCAATGACCGTGTCATTTTTTATGGGGTTGTTCATTTCAGGCCTATGTCAAATAAACTAATGCATGTGGTCTATTGTATACATAAGCAAAGCAGTTATTATGTTGTCATTACTATGTTTGGTAAGATCTCTGTGTAATAACTGAATAGTTATAAACGTTTAGTAAGGCTCGCAACGTGTCAGAAAATAGGAGCCAATACTAACTAATCAACTTTCAGTATTCTAGTAACAAATTTCAAAATCCAATTGAATAGTAGCCTTCCCGTGAATAGTTAGGCAAACATTATTGTAATATAATTTAAATAACTGCCATTTAAAAAAGGGAATGGTCCTGCTTATTTGTATACTTGTATTTTAAATTACCTGCTAGAAGTGAATCACAGTATGCCTATGATCACTATATTACAAAGGTTATAACATTAGATAATAATTAATCATAAATGCGAATACGTCATTTTCCACAACATGTGTCCATAAAGGCTACATAGCCTACTAAAATGGTTTCATAAACATTATCACTTGCATTTCAAAATTGTCACCATTCAATTCATATCTGGTCCAGTGAAAACGTTTCCGCCTCTTCAATGCTGCAATTTGAGCGTTGAAAAAGGATGACATTTTTATCAATCACATTAATTTGCATATCACAATCCCCATTCATAAAAAATGATTTAAAAGGCACGTTGACATCCCAAATCCATGAATAGACATACAGTATAAAACAGAAGTATTGAAAACCTATATGCTTTATTTGCAATGGATATGATCGTTTTAAATTCCAATTCCTGTTGTTTTAAGGGGCAGCTCTCTTGCGTGCGCTTGTTGACAGTCAGTGAGAAATATCTGCTCGGGAGGTGCTGCGGTCACGTGATTTCCTCCATTCATAAAGTACCTGCCTGCCCATTCACAGCACAGTGCACTGTTTCGCATTGCGCTGTCGCAATAAATACACAATATTCCTTGCATTATTTGCGATAATTCAAATATAAAAACAAACGCGTGTTGGGGATTTGTGTGATATATCTAATGGTATTATGTCCTTGAACTTATATATTGGACCCAGAGAGGAAGTCTATGCATAGCGTTCACATTGTCATGGTTTAATCTCCACCTACTTCTTCCCCCTTTTGTTCCTCTATCGCTCATAAGATCACGAGGTTAATAAGGCTATTCGAAGGATCTGTAACTCTCATTCAAGATATACTATTTGATTTAAAATGGATACAAATCAACTAGACGTACGGGTTGTGGGCGATATGTTTTTCGAAGGCTAGATGATGTCTAACCAAGATGGCTAACGTGATTGAAGCACCGCTGCAAAGGATTCACGCGTCCTTTAGTTGCATATTGTAAAACGATATATTTTTTTATGATTTTATTTAAAAACTAGTGATCCCTACTGATGTATCCATATCCCCTTAGTAGAATGACTTTTAAAAGATGCCTACGTTTTATTTTATTTATTTTACTGTTAATGAACATGTAACACATGTATTACACATTATAATGCTACGTTGGATGCATTGTCCATATCTAAAAAGGTAGAAATATAATTCCATTTCTCATATCTATCCCCCATTAAAGAATAAATATAATTGTATTTGTAGCTGTTCCTCAACATTGACTTTTCCTGAAGTTTGATTCTGTGATTGATAGGTGTTAACCAAGCACAGCCATTTTGATCATGTAGGCCTATATCCTATCGATTTTTTTGTCATTTGATTTGGTGGTGTGTGTTGCTGTTAAGAATGTTGCACAGTGTCGAGCTAACTTTAGGGTTGGAGACATGCACTATGTCTCCAACCCTGATGATAAATAAATAAATAAGTGCACTGCACAGTGTTGATCTGATCACATGAAGTACCTAACTGCCGTTGTAGGTTTGTGGCTGATGTTTTGAATCATTCATTCATCGTTTAAAGTACATGGTTATACCCCTTCTGGTTTAATGTGTCTATAATATACTGTCAAATCTTAGTATGAGATGGAATCAAATCGTAACAATGTAAATGTTCTTTGCACGATTATTTAAGCTAGTTTACGTCTGCTGAGAAACATTTAAATGGAAACCACTAGTATCCATATAGATCTGTGAACAAACATAGCCCTAGGCCTCATCGCTCGAGATTCCTTCAGTGCTCTGCAGCTATGGTCAGGTGATTCCTGGCTGATTTCTCTCCGTCTGTGTCCTGTTCCTATCTTGTGTGATTGATTTGACAGCTCAGCGCATTGTCTTCCGTTGTGGCTGTTGTGATCTTATCACCTGAGGGCAGTTCGGCACTCCCTCTCCTGCTGCCTAGCTTCCCAAACACATCCCCCCCAATCACCCCCCTATCCTGCCCTCAAACGACAATAGCAGACAGATACTTTACCTCTTGAGACTAGCACTTTACGACTTGGGTAATTGTCTATGTCCTATGGCCCTTATGTTAGACTAAATCATTTCCTGGATGTGTTTATGGACGCTGGTATTTCTTGTTTGTGCCAGTTGGTGAACATTACAAACGTAATGCTTTGCATTACAGAATATTCTATGCTATAGGCAATTGGTTGGAGAAAACAAAGCCAGCTGAGGCAAACATATTTTGTAACAGTTTTAAGCCAAAGGATGGACTTCGACTGCACATGATTGTGTTGGAACTGATTAAGTTAACCTGCCATTAAACAAGATCTTGTTGTAATACTTTGTATAGCCTAGCCTATTTTCCTCTGTGGGTACTGACTGCCAGGTAGTATTACTTTCTTATTTGCTTGAATTGTGTTTGTCCTATATGTTATGGTCAAAGAGTTCTTGAGATATGAAGATTTACTCTGCCTTCTTCCTATATTGGGTGGAGAATTTTCCTTAAAAACAAAAGATTGCAGTGCAGGATGTCATTCCAATAAATGTATTTGCACACTGGCCATTTGTCATCTGGTGTCCCCTTCATAAGAGACCATTGCATTGTCCACATGACTAATGTCAACAATTCTCTACAAAACCAGAGGTCTTGGACAGCCTGAAACCATAACAAGCCAACAAACTGAATGGGCTTTTTATGCATGCTGTGGACAGTTCCATTCCCAGGCCAGATCTGAGCCTGGATCCTGTGTATTTTAAACCTGAGCCACTTCCCTCTTTATAATTTTAATTTCCTCCTCCAGTATTTTAGGAGCAGACATAAACTGTTGTAAATGTCAACAGTGTCTTTAGTTCATATTTCAAACATTTTTTCATTTAAATTTAAGAAACAACCTAGTACTAGTTTTGGGCCTACTCTGCTCCTGGGCTGTGTACGTAGGCTATCAAAGCCAACAACCCCCTTTTATCCCCCCTTATCTTGCCATCAAGTAGCAGAGATTGTCCTTCAGTTTTTTCTTTGCCTCACCCAAGAAGGTCCTATGATGTTCATAGACCATAGCTCAATGCCTTGAAGAAGTGTCTGAATTGCAGAATGCGGAAGCCTAAAGGCTGGGCTAGTTGTGAGCCCTCTGCTGCAGCTGGCCTGACACCGTTCTTTCCTGGGAGGCCACAGACATAAAAGGACACAGATGTAAATCCTAAACCTTGTGCCTTTGATTGAGTTTCCAAACTCTTTGAAAGTGTGAATGGGGGTAGGGTTGGGTGTGTGTGGTTATTTTGTCCAGGAACAAGATCTTGTGTTTTTTTTTGTTTTTATGTACAGAACAAGTTTCATTTTAAACCAGGAAGGTAAACTAATTGATGAGTATGTTGATATTAATATATTGGCTGGCCAATTTCAGAACATGTTCCACCTAACCATTTGTTCACAAGGTTTTAGCGATCTTTTTGTGAGTTGAGCATACTGATCAGAAAGTCTACCAGAATAGGAACCAAATCTATTTTTAAGGTACTGGTAAAGTTTGCCGGTTGTAACATATTGCTTTATGAAACCCTTTACAGCTCTCCAGAGCTTGTTGATGATGTAGATGACAGACTCACTCGTTGCCACTTGTGCAATGGCTGCAGTTTTTTTGTTTTGTTTTTAATCAACAACAGGGCCTGCCGTGATAGTTTACAACTTGTTTCATAGCCGCTTCTCTTCACAGTCATGGACCAGCATCATGGTTTGGAGTTTTTTCTTCTTCCCAGCTTTGGTGGTTTCTTTCCCACCCTATCCACCAGCCTTCCAGTCTCTGCAGTAACTATGACGATTAGCCCAGCACCCATGGGACTACTTTCACATCAAAGCGGACCAGAGTTGCCGCAGCAGTGCAAATTTGTGGTTTCTTTTTTCTTTTTTGTATTTTTTGAAATGGGAAATGCAAGGTTTTAATTTTCCAAATACTTGCGGTGTAAATTAAGATCATCTCAATATGTGGCTTTGACTGATGTTTTGGGAATAGTTTTTTGGCGTTTGATATGCATGTGGGTTTCATGTGATTTATAGCTCTGCTACGGCTCGATGTCAACCGGAACATTGTTGTTGGGGTTGAAGGCCCAACCCGGTAATAGACAGGTTTGTAACCATCTGCGCAAGGCGGAATATAAAAGTTTGTTGGACTGAGGGTCTGACATTCATTATACTGGTTTTGGCCTATCTCAGATTTGCTTAGATTTTGGGTTACCTTGGCAAATCAACGGCTGTCAATGAACGGATGGACGGACAGACACCGGAAAAGGCCATGTTGTTTGGTCCGAATACTGAATACCCCAGTTGCATTTCTATAAAGGAAAGGGAAGTTTTCATTTAGCGTGCACTGCAGCATCAGATCTGGCTGGTCCCCACCCCCCTCCCTCTACAAGTCTGTTGGTAGCTTAGCTGAATGTTCTTGTGAGGGAGATGACTCATCACCAGCCTGACGTGTGGAGCAGATACGGCAAATTGCTCTTTCACTTCGTTCTATGGCCAAAATGATGGTTTACACGACGGCCAATTGAGCAGTTTTGTGACGTTGGCTGTCAAACGCTCAGTGGGCAGATTTCCCTCATCTTTATTGGTCGTGGTGGCGGGGGTTTAAATGGCAAGCAATACAGACCTTAAAGTTGTTTTGTTGTGGTCCTCTGTCATAATTTGCACTGCATCCATGTTACGTCATGTGGCTGTTTGTTTTGGGGAATGTCTGTGCCCTTGAATTTGCCACCGGTTATTGAAGGGACTTGAACCGTGGCTAATTGGCTAGCCAGTTTGCACCGTTTAGATTAGATGCACTGCTGGAATCGACAGTCGACTCGGGGCCCAGTTTGCATGTTATTTGTTCTTGCATGGTTTGACTTGGCCCGTATGCTAATCTTTCTGCATTAAAAGCATTTATTTATTTTTTTGTCGGTAACTTAGGCCTCCATTTTCATTTCATTTTGTATTGTAGTAAAAAAAAGATCATGTCTTTTTAGCCTTCAACAATTAAATGCATAAATGTTAATGGTTTAATAACTTCATTCTTCCACGACAACCATGGATGCATGCATACCCAGCCTTCCATTAAGAACAGCATGTGATATTTTTATAGTGTCGGCCAGAGCTTTAAAAAAAATATACATTTTATCTTTGAACAGCTGTGGAGCACACGTAGAAGGTAACCAGACATTTTAGCAAGCATAGAGAATGACTCACACACACACACACACACACACACACACACACACACACACACACACACACACACACACACACACACACACACACACACACAGAGAGAGTAGCATTTTTTTCTCTCGCTCTTGCTCGCTCTCAGTCCTCCATTTTTGTTCCCCCCAACCTCCCGTCTCTTCCTAGCTAGCGCTTTCCTTTAGCAAGATATTCTAGAGAATCCGATTGACTTAAGTAGCCTGTGTTTATTTTCCCCAAATATTTCTTTGAGTAATCTCATGTGCACACCCCACCACATCCACCTCCACCACATCCACCTCCAAAGTCTGAAGCCAAAAAGGTCTAGTGGAGCCTGACGGAGCCTGACAACCTTCCTCCGGTTCTGATACAGGAGAGAGAGAGGGGGGGAGGGGGGGGGGGGGGAGGGAATAAGGGATAGAGAATGAGAGAGGCCCTTTTTTCCAGCTTCTCAGCTGGGCCGAAAAAAAAAAGTGTAGACTTTTCTCCTCTTTTCTGATGCTAATGAAAGGAGGAATGGTTTTCCAGCCCTTAGCTTGCAGAGTGTGTCTCTCCTGCAGCATGCTCCACTGCCTGGACATTGTCAGAGCACAAAACTCCAGGCCCGGGATCCAATAACGTGAAATTTCAGCAGAGAAGCGGCCATTGTGTAGAAGGAGGCAGCCGGGGAGAGGGGTTGATAAAAAAAAAAGGGAGGAGGAGGGGGGGCAGAAGAACGGGAGGGGAGGGGAGGCGAGGGAGGGAGGGTGACTTGGCGAGCACCCAGGGCTCAGGCCACATCCTTTCTCCTCTTCTCTCTCCCCACTCCTCCTCCCCCCCCCCCCCCCCCCCCCCCCCCCCCCGCCCGCCGTCTCCTCCTCCCCTTCTCCAGGGGGGTGGGAAGCCCAGGGCCAAAGCAGGAGCAAGACATGATGGCATGCTGGAGCTCGGTCAACCATGGGGCCGATCGGCAGACAAACAGCCACTTTGTCAGCTTAGGAAGCGGTTGTCCTAGGATCCCCCCGTCTTCAGCACACACTGGAGCAACCCGCCCCAGTGCTGGGGCCTGCCCGGCGCACACGGGCTCTTTTCCTTCCCCTCCTCCTCCACCTCTACCCCTCTGTGTATCTCTTTTTGTATCCTGAGCGGCAAGTAGAGGCCAACAGGTTTTACGGATAGCCTCTAACGTTATTCTTTAGCTAGTTGGTACGCAGCTATGAGTAATCGGTTGTGGTTCAAAATACAAAGGATGATGTAGGAGCATGTTATAAAATGTGGATGAGAGCTAGGGTCTACCCCTGTAGTATCTGCCCCCCTCCCCCCCCCCAACTCTCTCACTCATTCTCACGCACGCACGCACGCAGAGCAGCCACCTCCTCCCACTCCTCTGAAGTGTTCCGTTATGCTCCCACCACTCCCTCTGTTTTTCTCTCCTGCTTTTGGTCGGAAATGAAGTCAGTCATCCAGCAGAATATGTTGGAATAATTTAGAATGGGGCCTCCTTTCTTTTCTTGCCCCCCTCCCCCCTCCCTCCCGTACCAGAGCGCCCAGGCCAGCTGATCTGCTTCCGCTCCCAATTCTGTGTCCAGTGGAGTGTGTGCTCCCAGCAAGGGAGGGGGGGGGGGCAGAGGGGGGCGGCTTTTGTCTCCACAGACCATCCCTCGCTCTCTGGTGTGTGTGTGTGTGTCTGTGTGTCTGTGTGTGTGTGTCTGTGTGTCTGTGTGTCTGTGTGTGTGTGTGTGTGTGTGTGTGTGTGTGTGTGTGTGTGTGTGTGTTGGCCTCGAATATCCTCTTGCCTTTTGGAACCATTACTGGAGCTGTTACCTGAACTCGGGGAAAGGAAAATGGGAGGTAGGAGAGGGGGGGGGAGGAGTCACGGTAAATCAACTAGAGAGAGGCAGACAGAGCTTTTTCTGTGTGTCTCTTCTTCTTGAGGTTGTTTAGCATTGAGGTCTGCTTCAGGTGTCTTGTGAGCTGAGCGGTGATGCAGGGAATGGGCCATTTGCAGAGCTATTCGCCGACCATGTGTACTCGTGCTTTTTTGCATGCTGCTCCAGGCATCTGCCGCAGCCCTTGATATTAGCCCCACATGGCACAAATGCACTTTTTCTATTCATTCATTGCTTTTTTTTTTTCTTTTCCTGGGCGTTCTGCTTTCTCACACTTCCTCTCCCAACACCCCCCCCCCCCCCCCCCCCCAGCACCCCCCCCGTCTCCTGGTTCCATGGCTGCTGGCATGTGTGTGTTAGTGGCAGGTCTGTAGGGTCAGGCCCTGGTCATTGTGCCCTGGTCATGGCTGAGCGACACCACCGCCTGCCTTCTGTTAGCCCAAGGGACCCTCCCTGAGTGACGGCCCCTCCTGCATCTTCCACTCACATCCTTTATTGGGGGCCGTAGAGAGGGGGCACAACTGTGGCAGTATTGGCCTCTTTTTACTGCCTGATATGCTGCCCCCCCAAAAATGCGGCTTTATTTCTGTGTGGATTAGGGGTGGGGGGGGTGTCTCTGGTGTAAGGCTGCATTTTTTTTTTTTTTACGTCCGTGGACGTTTTGAAAGTGGTAGCAGGAAGGGCGCGGGGAGGTCGTCGGGGGCAACAGTTATTCATGGCTGTTGTCTCAGTGGTCGTCTCTGAGGAGCAGCTGTCCCCAGCCACGTTTGGGGACAGGATAAGAGAGAGTGAACTGTCCAAAACGCAAGCCAAATGTGTGTATCATAAAAAACCCTGGGCCCAGACTGGGGCTGGCTAGTAGCAGTCTGGTATGGCCCTGCTTCCATCTGTCAACACTGTGGACCCAACATACGTCACACACTCTCACTTCCCATAGTCTGCCTTTGCTCTGGCGTACATAATTATACATGGAGTATATTTCTAGTATTAAGGTCCTACCAGGAAGTCTCGTCAGGAAGCCATTTCTGATTTACGCTGTTCTACAAACATGGTCGAATGTGGCTAGGCCCGCCCGATTTTAAAGTCAAACACATTGTCTTTCCTGGACAGAATGCATTTTAATGTTTATTGTTGTATTGCAATAGATGCTTGATAAAGTAGCTATTGGTATGGTAGCTATTGAAGTATTAAATGTACTCTTAGTTCCGTTGGATTGTTTGAAAGCACTGGACACAACTTTAGTGGTGGAGCATCCTTGGAAAATAGAATGTAACATGCAGCAATCCTATAAAATCTGGAGTTATTTAAATGTTATTTGGCGATAAGAAGAAAATCCTCTTGTGCCCGCCAGCTCTATGTATAGCAGCAGGCTTGTGTTCTGCTTGCCCATGACCCTCACTCTCAAGGACTTTTTCATGAGAATTTACATCTTTAAGTGTGTTGGTTCATGAAGCAGTTTAACGGGGTATACAAAATATAGAATGCTATTTCACAGATAATCTCATATCTATGTATACATTAAAACGTATTGGCAAGAAAGATAATATTTCGAACACTGAATAGTTCCTTCATCATGGAAGAAAAGTTTCACATAGGTCTATTTAACCTGAACTTTTATCCATGATACATCCATTGTTTTTGGGAGTTAATATTGTGTTAATGGACCTACTCTGTTACAGACTAGGCATACTGCTAATGCTACAGAAAGACAAATCTTTATTACTAGCATGAAGTCACTAGGCTAGGCTTTGGCATTTAAACTATGCCTACTGTGTTATCTAACCTCCCTGAACGCTGTACAAGGTACACATTTGCTTAGACTGCAAGTATTCTGAAAACGGCCTACCGGGAATCTAAAATATCAACCTAACATGAGATGAATTTACCACAGACTTTAGTTATTAAGTCACCATCATTATTATGAACTTAACTCCCTTCGTATGAATGTTCACGATAATGTCAAATAGTTGTTCACTAAACACTTTGGGATTGTATTTTCCAGTGAGGTCAGTATGGCCACAGGTTATACTTTGTGTATATGAACTACTAGGTGTTTGATTTGTTCCTATTTGACTATCCATGGTGGTATGATTCATTGATATATATATCAATGAATCATACCACCATGGATAGTCAAATAGGAACAAAATATATATCTTTAACGCATATAATCTTACTCCAAGAACAAGTCAAGGATTCCCTTGCACACACACACACACACACACACACACACACACACACACACACACACACACACACACACACACACACACACACACACACACACACACACACACACACTGCCGTTTCTGAATTCCTTGTGTCAGACAGACAGAACACTTGATGCATGGTCATTTGCATGTGTTCATTGTACAGGAGAAGGAAGAATTCACATTGTCTTCACAGGGAGACAGTTTTTGTCGGTTGATTTATTTTGGGATTATTTACCATGGTCATCAATCCTGGGGAGGAACTTTGGTCAACTATTACATATTTAAGCCGCATGCCTTGCACAGCCTACACGTGGAACAAGAAATAGCCTCAAGTTTAATGCTCACTGGCTCATAGATTAATTACTAACTAATAACCTGGGCACTGAGGTTTGCCAAGGGCGTGGAAGGCACTGGAACAAAGGTTGATGGTGTAGACGTGTTCCAGATTCAGAGCAGGGGAGGTAGTGAGAAAAATGGGAGCATCCATTTCGTGTCAAGAGCGCAGACACTGCCGCTGCTTGACAGGCCGCATCTCAGAACCTTCTTGTGACCCAGCACATAGCTCTTAATTTTTCTGTGACGCTTAAACATTTACTTACTGGGGGGGGAATCTGCAATGACATCATAAAAAAAGTCTAAAAGGTCTGTTTTAGACCTTTTTTGTCCCGTTGTCCCGAGGGCGACGTTGAAAGGTCAGAGACACCGGAAATAGTGATTATGTATTTTTTCTTCAACTCTTCCTTCCTATCGGTGACTTGTTTCCTTGGTTAGCTTTACCCATTGCCTCTAGTGGACTATATTTCAATTCTTCAAACTTCCACCCTTTTTAGTGTGTTTTGAAGAGGACCTTTTAAAGCTTTGTCTTCAGCGATCTTTGACCCTCGGCGTCTCTGGTGGGACAGGGTCCTGTTATCTAATCAGAGAAGCCACCAGAACACTGAGCAGATGACCCCGAATAGGGACAGGGGGTGCTTCTTCTGTTGGTGTAAGGGGGGGGGGGGTGGGGGGGGGGGGGGGGCAGATAGTGTTAGGAGATAAAGCAAGGGACAAGAAACGCAAAAAGCCAATGATCATTGTTTGAGGAAGAAAGATGGTAGTGATTAGGACGGGTACAATTAGGACATTTTAACTAGCGTGGCCAGGGTTCGGAGATGAAAGAAGGGCTTCCAGTGGTTCTTACCTCTCTACCTGTGTCGATTAAGAGGGAAGGCTGTTGAGGACAAGGAGAACCTGAGGCAGCCTGGGGCTCGGCCCCATGGTCAATAGCCCTGCGCTTGGGGTTAAACACACCATGGGCTTTGATGGCGTCTCAGAAATAGTATCCAGCGGGCGGTTTACAGGTACACGGAGTGGCACTCTTTCCGACTTGATTTCTTACCACTTTGATCAGTTTTTCTTGGTTTAGGTTTGCCAGACCAATTCACAAAGGAAGGAAACATGTTAGACGTCAGTGGCAGCCATCTTGGTTGTCGATGATGATGCCTCAACGGTGCACCCATAGGGCACTCCTCCGTCATCGTATTAAACCCACCATATTTGGTAAACTGTTGCGATTGGCTGGACCTGGGGACCAAGTCTGCTGGAAGTCTGTCTGAACAAAAGGGGGGGCAGACTCGTATGCTCGAGCAAATAGAACATGAGCTTGACGATTAGTTTTTTTTTCAGACCAGGTTAAGGTCTTTTAATTCTCAAAATACGTCTAATATGTGATCATATGAATCAGCATTAACTCTAACTGAAAAAAATTGACAGGGTTTTAGCATCTATCGATAAAATGTGGGTATAGGAGTAAAGGTCACCGTATAGTTATGATACTTCAGCCCGGCAGATCTTTCTGCGAAATGTCATCTCGCACAAAAGAGGATCCATCAAGTGTCAATCGTGACCATGCCTTTCTAATGGGAAACAAGCTACGTTTAAAAGATACAAAGAGGAATGTTTTTGTGACGGCTTCGTCCAAAAAAACACCCTTAAAACCACAAACAAATCGCCTAGAGCTTTATCTTAAAGATGTGGCTGTTTTAAAACCCTTGTCTGGTGTCTATTCCGTGTATCGTTCCCGGATAGTTGTTCTCTCTCTCACCCTCTCACTCCCGTGTTGTTGTTCTTCCTCCACAGTGACAGTTATGCGCGCGTGAGAGCAGTGGTCATGACTCGGGACGACTCCAGCGGCGGGTGGCTCCCCCTGGCGGGCGGAGGCCTCAGCTGCGTCACCGTCTATAAGGTCAGCAGGGCGGAGGACGGCGGCAGCACCCACAGTGGAGGGAGCAGCAGCAGCCTGAGCCCCTGTAGCCCCTGTAGCCCCTCTAGCCCCACCTCTGTCGAGTTCCTCATCAAGGGGGAGCGCCTCAAAGACAAACTGGTGAGTGAACCGATGATGCACCCGTTGACACCGTTCGTGGATTGGGTTGAGTGAGCAATAGGCTTGTTAAAGCTCAATACTTGGGGACGCACCTGTCACTATTGTTTTTAATATAGTGACATATGTATTGATAGGGTGTTTCTTTCACACATACACACGCGTGTGCCGATTTTATGTATGCATACTTAGTTAGTTACCGTTATGAGAGTTGTTCATTTGTCGAGCCAACGGGAATGGGTGTGGTACTTCTTTAAGAAAATACCACATCCTTCCACAAAGTTACATGAATATTGGCCCAGTCGTTTTTATCCTGGGTACAGACCGACAAATAAACTGCACAGAAAACAACCTCCTCGGCGCAGGTAGAAATGAAACGCATGAGGGTTTGGTTTCGGTATTACCACAAACTGCAAGGTGGCACTTTTCTAGCACCAGCGTTGAGGACAGTTTTCTATACCACAGCAGGCCTAGAGACATACTTTTATTGAAATCTATCTCACTCTCATCTCCATCTAGTTTAACGTAAAGCAGAGGGAGTTAAGGCCTGATTATGGTTCCATGTTGACTCAATGCAAGGGGCTTTGCGGACCCTCCTTTGCATCCACTGCAAGTTCCTGATGTGCGCCGCCCGAAAATTGCGACCTAGCGTGAAGGCAAAGCAGCAGCAAGGGCTGTGATTGGTCCGCTCACTGAAACCCGACGCAGAACCAAAACAGGTTCACAATTGCGTCGAAGCAACTGCGGTCATTGCGTCAACGTGGAACCATAACTGAGCCTTTAGTGGAGAGCAGCCTTGTCCTATACTTCAGTGGTAACTTTCAACTATGAAGGGCACGTGTGAATAGCATAGTCTAGATCTACTACTTTAGGCGCAAACCTACGTAAGAATAAACAATTTAAACGGGGTACAATGACACTGAAGATGAGCTGCAGGCTGGTTATTGCATCCTATAACCGAGATCGGCATGAAGCTATTTATATGGATAAGTGAAGCCTACCTTTTACTGTTAATCAAGAGTTAAAGAAGGATAACATTACTGTCTCAATGACTCAATCGTTTTGGAGTCACGTCATCGGGTCCTACAAATTTCCAGTTAATCGGCCGATCACGCTCACATGTTTAAGGCGTGTGTATAAGCCGATAATGATCGATGACCGCATCAATCGGTTTATCACTACTCAATATTACTGTACTTTCTCACATCTTTTAATTTTTTTATCCTGCTTACCTAAATACTAATTTTCACACATGCACCCAACACACAAAGATCGAGCGATGCCGTATTCCGTGAGGTGAGATCACCATACCTCCACAGACGCACAGACGCACGCACGCACGCACGCACGCGCACACACACACACACACACGCACACGCACACGCACACGCACAACACACACACCACACAGGATGAGATCTGGCTCCACTCCGACGCACAGGTATCTGAAAATAGGTAGTGTATGGATGACTTCATTCAGGAGAAGGGAAGCCGGCCCAGGAGAGCAGTGTGTGGGATGGGGGGGAGTGGGGAACCCTTATGGGAAGCAAGAGAGAAGAGGAAAAGGCAGTGGTTTCAATATTCACATTCAGCCAATGTCTTTGTTACATTCAAAGCACCTTTTTCAGTATTTTCTGTAGTTTGATGATGATGGGAGAGGAGATTTTTTTTTTAATCATGTTTTGTGTCTTTTTCTGGTGATTTGATTAATAAATAGGTCGGTTGTTGTATTTGAGGTGTACCATCGAGCGCCATCGATCACTCTGTGATGTCACATATCCAAGTAATAAGTGTGGTATGCTGATTGGCTCGGTATCCTATCCAATCTCGCATGACTTCAAACAGACAGTTTGTATCCTTTAACCGACACCGTCCCTCTTGGGGAGCCTTTGTGTGTGTGTGTGTGTGTGTGTGTGTGTGTGTGTGTGTGTGTGTGTGTGTGTGTGTTGTGTCTGTGTCTGTGTCTGTGTGTGTGTGTGTGTGTGTGTGTGTGTGTGTGTGTGTGCGGTCGGGGCGTGACACAGACAGGAACCCACTGATGTTCAGACAGGGGGTATGTCTCAGCGAGATGGCTCGTAGACCCAGGCGCGTGTTACGTACTTCAGGATGTGGTTTAAACACCCGCCCAACGGAACACGACCAGAATCCTCCCCAGCACAGATCGGGATGCCACCCAGCACTAGGGTGTTGGCGGCCCCCCCACCACAGTGCAGCCGACAGTCTGAGGGGACTGTGAGAAATGGGAGGGATTGACGGGAAGGAAGAGGGGTGGGGGGGAAAAAAAATGAAATGGTCAAATTAGCTAGTGGTGGGGCAACCCGGTGGCTCACTGGGTAGAGCGCCTACCATTAAGGCTCAGTCCTGACCACAGCGACCCGGGTTCACTCCTGCCCGTGGTCATTTGCTGCTTGTCCTCCCCTCTATCTCTCATACCTTCCTCTCTATCTCAATCTATCATAAAGCATAAAAATGCAACAAAAAAAAAAGATAGTGGTGGTTGGCTTGGGGGCTGGGATATAGAAGAAGACGGATAGAACGCTGCTTTCAATTGTGCTTGTTTTATGCCTTCATTATTTTTTAGCATTATTTTACAGTCGAACATTTTAGTGCTGTAATGCCCACATTTACAGTCGATCAAAGGTGAAGCAGAATATTCCAAACTAGGGATCAAATTATTTTTTTTTGTCATTGAGTAAATAAGACCGAGCAGCTTGACGTTCTACACCGGTCACACTGTATTGTACCACTCCTCCTCACACACAATACCGTGCACGGCCTAAAAACGAAAAGTGTATCTCATTAACACTTTGGAAAATCATTCACAGAAACCGAGGCGTCCAAGTAGTTATTACAATGGTAGTAGGCACCTGAAATGTTCCAAAAAATATACAAATATCTGAAATTTGTAATTAGGAGGTGGTGAGATGATATTGTCTGGTGGATGAAAGATGCGCACAGACAACATGAATGGGAGGAAGGGAGATTGAGAGAGATGAAGGAGAGGGGTCTGGCTATAAGCGCAGTGATGCGGCACACAGTGTACCACTGGTGACTCAGCTGACTCTTCATAAATCCACCAATCACCCGCCTCTGCCGCTCTCCTTCACTCCCTCTGCTCTTCTCTCTCTTCGACTGCTTCGCCGTTGTTCTCAGTGCCTCTATCCCTTCCGTTTTCTCTCCCTCTGCACCTATCGGTCCGTCTGCGGTTCTGTCTTCCCGCACCCGCCTCCCTCAGCTTGCGTTTTGAGTCGACTGTTGAGCTGTGCACTGGCTCCTCTTACCACGTCCCGTTTGAACGGCAGGCCTTTCCGCCGCTCTTCCTGTACTCACTGGCTCTCCGGCGGACTCCCCTAGCGGCCTCCCTCTTTATGAATGACAGCCAGATCTGAACTCTGCCACCACACACCAGGAATGCTGCCTGGCCTCACCTCGGGGCCTCGAGCCACTTCATTCAGCCTGCCTCCCTTCCTGTGCTTAATCTGTGGCCCTTATCTTTTGTTCATTGGTCTCCGGTTATATAAAAAAAAAAAAAAAAAAAGTGTATTACATGGAAGTGCTGTGTGGAAATATTTCTAAAGCAAACACACATAGATGGATGGTTAAGATAGATACCTGCAGATTGAACGCAAAGTGGAAGCTTATCTTTTCGGCTTCACAGAACGTGGAAAACGTGCGTTATTGAACCAGGGAAAATCTGTTAAACAGGTGGGGTCGGTTTTGGCATAATGAGGATTTGTCATTACTGGGCCTTACTTATGATTCTGTTTTATATTGAGGACCTTAGGGAAGTTTCTGTTTGACATAATCTGTGCAGGTAAAACAATTGGGGGTAAAAGGGGTGTTGGCGTCAGGTTGAGCGTGAGGGCTGTTAAGCAATACAGACTATTTTATCCTCTCACCATAGCCTTAAATGAGTAGAGGTTAATGATTGTGGGAGTAGCAGGACTTTGGCCTGATTAATGTAAGTGCATCGGAAGTTGCTTTTGGAAGCGCTATCAGTTAAAGTTCCTGCTGGGTTG
>NC_082386.1:15497127-15582874 GCF_031168955.1 Gadus macrocephalus
CCTGCCTATACCTCATAATATCCATATGGGCCCGGTACTTCCAACAGTAACACTGGTAGTCAGATCCACACACAGTCCTTAAGTCTAGTCACATTCTACTGATACAAATTGCATAGGCCATAATCACAGAAACATTCTCAAAAGCAACATTTTTAGAAGCCTTTAACCCTCGCCCCCCAAACGGCAAAGAAAACTCACCTTAATTATCAAGGAAGAAACTTTGGGAAGGAACACAGAACGAGGGATCCCTCCTTCCAGGGATGGCAAGGAATACAATAGGTGCAAAGGATGTCGATGGAGCAAAACAGTTTCCGCAAATGAGACTGTTAGACCCTTAAATTAGTAATGTGGCGTAGAGGTGCTGGCGAGTCGCAAGTACATTATGAACCAACTGTTTTATGACAATCATACGCTAATCTACTTTCATTTGTGTTCGTCTGTGTTTAGGTGGTGCTGGAGTGTGTCATCCAGAAGGACCTGGTGTACAACAAGGTGACGCCCATCTTCCACCACTGGAGGATCAACGAGAAGAAGTTCGGCCTGACCTTCCAGAGTCCCGCCGACGCCCGCGCCTTCGACCGCGGCATCCGCCGAGCCATTGAGGACATCAACCAAGGTGTGTGTGTGTGTGAGTGTGTGTGTGTGTGTGTGTGTGTGTGTGTGTGTGTGTGTGTGTGTGTGTGTGTGTGTGTGTGTGTGTGTGTGTGTGTGTGTGTGTGTGTGTGTGCAGATAGGGGGTGTGGAGATGGAGCCGCACTGGGAGACGAAGGAGTAGATGCAGGGCGTGAGAAATGAGAAACTGACCTGAACACGCATTGTCGGGCATCCAGCAAACTGCAGAGGGCATCGTTTCTGTACCTGGAGATCAGTTCTGCCCACGTCTGCCTCTGTCTCTGTCAGTCATACTCCGTAGTATGGACAAATGCATCAGGCTATATTCAATACCCCAAAGTTTGTTCTTGGCTGTCGCCGACAGAACCCTAGTTTCTGTCATTTTCTTTAAAGATTTTTTTATTAAGAAAGTGATCATTTGTAGTAGTACAAGCGCATGCAATACACATGTTGTTACACCAGGATTACACTGAACCATTACATGTGAGCTAGTACCAATGTAAACCTCTCTCTCTCTCTCTCTCTCTCTCTCTCTCTCTCTCTCTCTCTCTCTCTCTCTCTCTCTCTCTCTCTCTCTCTCTCTCTCTCTGCGTTCAAATCTAAATTCACCACCAGCCTCCCAACAGGTCAGGTGTGTATGCTTGTGTGAGAGATGTGGTGTGCATTATGAATGGGGCACGTCGCCGGTGTCTGCAGGTGCTGCATCCTGTCTGTGTCGGTGCGGTTTACTGGTTGACCTAGCGTCTGTCGGTTGGGAGAGATGCTTGCCTTTGATTAGCCACGCTACCTGGTCACTAACCCAAGCTTGACCTCCCCCTCCTGCATTATCTTAACAAAACAAGCTGTCCAGATTACCACTCTTAACTTCCTGTTCCGACTGGCAGGGAGGGTTGAACCCAACTGTGGGTGGTAGTCCCAGGAGAGATAGGGAGAAGAGAGAGAGATGTCACTGTAATATTATATAGTATTGAGTATTTTTTTTACTATATACATTTAAGATTGTTGTGTTTTCTTTTTTATTGGCTTAATGTTTCATGGAATTCCTTCTGTCTTGGATTTCTTTGGGGCAACTTAAATATAAACTTTCCCATGCCAATGAAGCCAGTTGAATTGAGGGGGAGGGAGAGGGAGAGGAAGGAAAATGGTCAATTCATCGAAACACGACATCGAATTAGAGAAGAATGTCAGGAGAGAACTTGTTGAGAATTCTTTGACGCAGTGTTGCTAATGCGTGCCTTTAGCGCTCAGACGTACGGGGCCAGGGTGAAACGCTAAAAAGTTTAGCATTCCCGGAGACACAATGGAAGGTTTGTTTTTTCAGTTCTGCTGCTGGCACTCTTTCCAGGAGGCCGTTACCCCGCCATGTCTTTAAGGTAAACTGGGCTTTAAGCGGCGGCGGCGGCAGCGTGGCTGGTGGAGTTAAATGCGGGCGTTAAAAGTTAACCGCTTTAGGTCCCGATTATATTTCCGCACAGCGCCAGAGGTTGCAAAGTCATCCAATTAGCGGGAGATCCGCCAGCTCAGCAATCTGCTGCCGCCCGGCCCCAGATCTCCACACGAGCCGGGCACGCTCGCTGTAATCTTGCCCCCTTCACTCTGGAGATCCGGCAAAGCCCAGAGTTGACACTGCAGCAATTATTATTTATTTTTTTATAGTGGTCTTAATGGATCCTCTAGCATCTAGAGCATGGAGAGATTCAATAGCCCTCTCGGATTCCACTTCCTATGGTGCACCCAAAGTCATCGCCAAGGTTACCGGAATGTTCCAAGGCCCAACACCTGCAGCAGCAGGGCTGCGGTTGTTTTTCCCCACTTCCTCTGCTGCTGGGATTTGTGAATGTGTGGGAGTTTCCTCCCGCATGCCGATACTTACAGTATGTGAACGAGAACCATTGAAGGTTGGCCATTGAGGAGGGGAGGGAGGGTGAATGCTGGTCATGTGACCGCCCACCGGATGCTATTAGACGAATGGAGAGGCTCTGGGGTTGATCTGCTTGAGGGGAGAGGGCTTGTACAGCACCACTGCACCACGGCCATACATGCTTTCTTGCCACTAGCTGCTTTGGAACAAATGATTATGCTCTTTCTTGGGATTTTCAGATACAGCCTGTTAATGGTGCTGTCTTCTAGGTGCCTGCCCCCCCCCCGATCTCTCTCTGTCCTCTCTCTCTCTCTGTATTCTGCCAGTGTTGTGTAATGCCTCTCTATGGTTCACGCGGGCTCCTTCTTCAGTATTCCTGTTGCATCGCTCTGCTGCTGGACTGTTCTCTGTGTGTGTGTGAGCCTTGCAGTCCTCTGTTGCCATGGCAACATCGGGCACATGGCTCAGGCAGCACCGTGCCCCATCCCTGCCAGAGTCGTGCTGCAGGAAGCTTCTGTCTCACTGTGACAGAGACGTGCACGCGCGCACAGCCGCACACACACACACACACACACACACACACACACACACACACACACACACACACACACACACACACACACACACACATGCACGCACAAACACGCCTACCTCTCCATGTGATTCATAGACAGAGTGATCAACAGTGGAGCGCTGTCAGTTGGTCTGTCTGAGGTGGAGACAGACTCACGGATGTTGTTGACTGATGCCCGGCTGCACTAAATAAGGTCTCGGGCGAAGACTAATTAAGGGAATTTCAAGTCTTAGAAACAAAAGAGCCCCTTGATGCTCCAGGTACAAACAGTTTGGACCCTTCGTCCCAGTGGAGATGACTCAATCCCTGATGTGCTCCTCATCCGGCAGCGAGATCTTAACCTCCACCTCTTCTCCTGCGCAGGGTTCGCTCTGGCGTGCTCATTTTTAAACATGGCTGCACTGCACCTCTGATGATTTGCCTCCAAGTTGAAACCAGTTTGCGTGCAATTGTTTTGGTTTGTTTTCTTCCTTTTCCGCGAAACGTCTCGTGAAAATGCAGTCTGTTTGGTCCCGAGTCGTAAAGCCTCGTGCACAATCCACACTGTATACGATAGCGCGTCGATCAAGCCAATGGCTGAACCCCAGAAAAAGAAGCAAAAGAAAATACGTTCCCTCGAACTCAACAACTGGACATTCATTGTGCAACAACCATAAACAAATATGGTTTACTTTTGGTAGGAGTTTTGCAGAGATGTTAGCAGAGTTGTTCTTAACCAAAGTGCCATGATCATTTATAATAAAGGAGGGATATTATGAAACATATATAGACTTTATAGAAGTGTGTGACTTTTGAGCCCAATTTATATACATTTTCTTTCAGTTTGAGACCCAGGATATAGCTGCAAGATCCAGATTCTAGATTTCAAACCCAGGTTCTAGCTTTATGACCCAGTTTCAAGCTTTTAAACCCAGGTTCTAGCTTTGAGACCCTAACTATAGCTTTGAGACCCAAACTATACCTTTGAGACCCAGGTTCTAGCTTTAAGACCCAGGTTCTAGATTTTAGACCCAGGTTCTAGAAATCTAGATTTTAGACCCAGGTTCAAACTTTTAGACCCAGGCTATTGCTTTAAGACCCAGGTTCTAGCTTCAAGGCCCAGGTACTAGCTTTTAAACCCAGGTTATATCTTTTAGGCACGGGCGGCTGGGAACTCAGACCCAAGCTTTGAGGCACTCAAACCCAGACCCGGCCTCGTAGACTCTAACACTGGCAGGCCTGGTGTCTCAGACTGACACATGGTCCTGTCTCTGTGGCTTGCTAGCCCAGGAAGAGGTTGCTCTATTCCAGGCATGCATATTTCATTAGTCTCTGTGTGCCCCACTGACACATAGAAGCTTTCATTTCCTCATTAAGCTACAGTGGAGAGGAAGCCACTTCTTTTATTTTCTTTCTCGCTTCACAAGAAATCAGCCTCATAACAGTTTTCCTTGCTGTTAAACACGCTCCGGTGGAAGGGGTTGTGTGTGAAATATAGTATTTATGAAGGGAAATTGTGTATCAGTCTGAAAAAAAAAGTTGTATTCCCGCTCTACCGGCGGGCCGGCAGTGATTGCGCTCCCTAGATTGAAACGTATATATTTGAATGTTCGATAAGAAGTCGGTCACACTATAAAGTGTCAACTCGAAGTATGAATGTTCGCTAATGTTGGTGGGGGAATAGAACACAATGAAATGTCAGTGGTCTAATCCTTTCTCTCCCCTTCTCCGCCCCAGGGAGTCCTTTGTTCGTGGAATCAGAGACCCAGGAGGATGGACTGCAGGTGAGTGCCTGTTTGCATGGGCCCGAGGAACCGACTGTTGAAATCACAATTGCAGTTAAAGCTTCCCCTACTGTTGGTACATGTAAGGGAGTGTTGGGTCTGTCTTTAGGGAACACAGTGGCGCTTCTGCTAGCGTGTGAACTGGTAACCGCTACAGCTCGACAGCTAACAGCGAGCTTAAACTAACCGCCGGCTCGGTCTGTAGCACACATCCTCACAAACCCACGTCAAGGAGAACAGAGACGAGGGGAGGGCTGGTTCCTGTCTCGCGAAGGCCTTTTTTAGACACACACACACACACACACACACACACACACACACACACACACACACACACACACACACACACACACACACACACACACACACACACACACACACACACACAGAGACACACATACAGAGACACACACACACACCACCTCTCTCCCTCCCAATTCCTAGAACTGAAGGATGGTCACTTTTTGGCCCCTTCCCTGTATCGGCCTGGAGCGAGTAGAGGGTGGGAGCCTTGTTCCTGTTCTGGCGGTTCCTCTTTAAGACAGCCGCCTGAACATACAGGAAATCTAAGGGCAGCACTGTTGCTAGGCAGCGAAGTAGGTGTGTGTGTGTGTGTGGTGGTGGTGGGTGTGGGGGGGGGGGGGGGGGGGTGACTGCAAATTGCAGAGGGACGAATTGAATGGAGCTGGGGGTCGTGGAGGAGGTGGTGTGGGGGGTTCAGTGAGTGAGCCACCACCGCCATGGTCTCCATGGAGATTTGGCATCGAAATGTTGCGGTCGGAGACCTGGGCTTCGGCGAAAGGAGAAGTGAATCAGAGGCGAGCCTTCTCAGACACACCGCGCCGCGGTAGAGACGGAGTGCGCTCGCTCCCTGCTCCCCCCCCCCCCCCCCCCCCCCTAAATGCCATCACATAAGGTTTGATGCTAGCCCCCCCCCCCCCTGTTCTCCTTGAACTACAACCAGCGCCGCACTGTCCTGCCTTCATAAGACCTTTCATTCACGATGGCCGTTTCCTCCTATTCAGAATCTCTCTCGCTCTCTCTCGTTCTCTCTCTCGTTCTCCCTCGCTTTTGCTCCCTCGCTCTCGCTCTCTCTCTCTGGGAGCAGCGAGGCTGGAACATCGTAGAGGTGGCTGGGTTGGCTTTATGTAACATCTTGCTGCAGGTCCTGAAGGCATGCGTGCAGCTCTGCTCCATGGAGTCGCAATCGATTCAATAGTCTTCTGTTTTTCGTCTGTTTTGTTTGTGTGGTTTAAAGTTGACTACTTCTAACGGGCATTTTATTTTGTGTTTGTTAGTAAGGGGTGTCAATGAACTCTTTTCGGGGGTCAATGTATCTTATCTGTAGACTACTTGTTGTAAATGTCCACGATGGGTTATTTGAGGCCAAAACCAATCTTTAGGTAGCTTTAGAGAAGTGACGAAGCCTCTGACTCACGTCGCCAAATTCTATATCAATCAAACGATCGATTAATCACCTCATTGTACAAGCACCAATTCATACCATTGTTTCCACATACCAAAGGGCCGACAAAAAGTAGTTGCGCAACCCACTGCTTGGCTTTCAGCGTCTTCGACCAGAAAACCTGTCTCACAGCCATAGTTCTGTTCCCAGTTCAAAGAGGAAACGCTTCTCACAAAGCCACGGGAACTCATTCACCATTAAGTAAGATCTGGTTCTCTTCTTATGCATTACACACATGCCCATTGGCTTTCCAAAGATTATCTAATGGACCAAGGAAAACGTGCTTAGAGATATGGGCCCTAGAGCCGTTCATACTGGGAGCCCCCTTGCGAAGGTTAGGGGCTCTTGTAGCAAAAGCACACATTGGCCTTTAGCACCGCTCGTCCGAGAGAGAGAGGAACCTCAGCAAACACACACACACACTGTTCTTTTGTTCCTGCTTGTTCTGTCTCTCCTGCCTCATCAGATACACACCTAGGCTCAATGGGTTTCCAGTATGCGGGACTGCTTCCTCCCCTGTCCTGTGCCTCTGTGCCTTTGAGGGCGGAAACAACAGGAAGCCCTGATGTTGGTCCCGAGCCAGACAACAACTCTATCTCCCCCCCCCCCCTGTTCCCCTCTCGAAGACCCCTCTTCCCCTCCCCCCCCCCCCACCACCCCTCTGCTGGCTACATCTCTGGGGTCAGATCAGCTCCAGATTGGCCCCCACGCATGCCTTTGAATGGTGGGGCTTAGGCAAGTGCTTTAAAAGGAAGCCTAAGTCTGTTTCCCATTTCACCTCCTCCTCTCTCCCCCTCTCTCTCTCTCTCTCTCTCTCTCTCTCTCTCTCTCTCTCTCTCTCTCTCTCTCTCTCTCTCTCTCTCTCTCTCTCTCTCTCTCTCTCTCTCTCTCTCTCTCTCGCTCTCTCTTTTTTTTTTTTCTTACTTATATTTTTATATATACACACACACAGCTGTCATCTGGCTTTTTAAGTTGTGTGCTGCGTTTCTCCAGCTGGAGCTAGTTTATGACATTCTCTCAGCAGACTCTTTGGCCTGTCTCTCTCTCATTCTTTCACTCTGTTTCCCTCATTGTCTTTCTATTATTTTTTTATCATATTTTTGTACGGTATCATTCTCTGTCCCATGCGCACACATAATCACAAAATGTTCCATCGTTTCCTGTCCTGTTCTTTTGCCTTCCTTTCCGTTTCTGCGTAGCGCTTGATCCGACTTTGTACCCTTTGCTTTGTCGCCATCAGTTGTCCTACACACACTCTTACGTTTAAGAGAGGCGGCAAAGTCAACGCTAAGCACATACACGTGTGTACGCGTGCGTGCAGAGGCACACGCACACACACACACACACATGCCATACCATGTGTGTGTATGTGTGCGTGCAAAGGCACACACACACACACACACACACACACACACACATGCCATACCATGTGTTAGCAGTCAGGAAGGATAGAGCAAGTGGAGGAGGAGAGGGAGGGAGAGCCAAGCTGAGAGGGGAAGGGGTCTAGGGAAGGAGGGGTGGGTGTCCAGGGAGGGAGGGAGGGAGGGAGGGAGGGAAGTAGGGTTGGGGGACGGACGGAGGGGAGGGAGGGGGGCGTTGGGGGGGGGGGGGGTCAAAGGAAGCATCTCTTAGCAACCACAGGACAGTAATTACTGTAGCAGCAGCTGGGAGCAAACCAGATCTCTGTTGAGCGTTAAAACCCTGGCGTGGGCTACTTTACACACTGCACTGGAGAACCGCTCCTCCACACTCAGGAAGGAGGGAGGGAGGGAGAAAGAGACGTGGCTGGACCGAGAGAGATGGACGGACTGCGTATATTGTTTGCAGAGCGGATGGATGTGGTCACGTGGAATACACACATGTGTGACCACCTAAACATTTTAGTTGGGGAAAATGGTCAAAACGTGCTCTCATTATCTGTGATGGCCCTTGCGGGCCGTGTTGGGTTATTTTGAGTGGGAAAGCTGGCAGTTCTGCAGATGGGAGCTTCTTTGCCTGTGCGAGTGAGAAAATATGCTGGCCATGGTTAGAATGTCACCATCCGGCCCTACAAACTACAAACAGTTTATCAACCTCGATCTCTCCCTCTCTCTCCCTCTCTCTCACTTTCTCTCGCTCTCTCCTGTACATGTGACTCATCCAATTCATCACCTTTTTTCCGCTTCTTCAAAGCTCCTTCTAAAGGCTTTCTAAAGGCCTTATTTTATGTCAGTGAATCTTTTTATACAATAGCCAATCTTTTGCTTTCGACCGTTTTTTTTCTGCCTCATTTAGCTTGGTGTCTGTGGAGGGATCTCTAGTATTTCCGTCCTTTTGGTTGCTGCCCTTACAACAGTCATTCACAGCTACAGATTCCTGGTGGTACAGTTTTAACGTACAGCTCCTCTGAGGCCGAGCAGCGGGCTATAGCCAGGGCCGCTTCTGCTCCATCAGGGCCCCGTGTCTGTAGCGTCCACAGCAGTAAAAAACACAAGAGTGCTGGTGGGAACACATGCGAGGCAGAGAGGGAACTCTGAGTCCTCAACAGAAGGGCCTTGAGTCATCACTGCACCCTGCAGTCAGGTGGGCTCAGAAACAACAACAAAATACAGACTCCTGAACCCCCCCTGGTGGTGGAGAGCGGAACATGTAACCCGGTGGAGACACACAATGGGTCCTGGGTTGAAGCAGTGAGTGCTGCACTTAAACCGTTGGTCGGTGTGGATGGCCGGTGTTGAGGCTACGTCAGGGCCCTCAAGGGAGCGCTGCTACAAGGAACAGATGGAGCAGAGTTGTCGAGGACAAAGTTACAATGTGTGTTTATTAAAGGGGTTCCCGCAGAGGTCTGTACTGGGGGCTGGACATTGTGTTCAGAGGCCTCACTGTATTCTGGTGATGTACGGGGATATTTAGGAAGGAAACGTTACAGAAAACATTATGTTGTGCGTAAGACTAACTATCCACGAGGCAACGCCAAGCGCAAACGTCATATGGCCATGAAATATGTTGTGTATAAGAATGCTAAATACGAAGCAAAAGAAAGCGCAAACGTCATACGGATATGAAATGACGTCATATTTGATGCCATCTGTTCTCATCGTAAATTCATTTTGAACCATAAAACCTTTTGCGTTGGGATGCATTGTCTGCTCTTGCCGTCACCCGGGCCCTCAATGTCCTTCCTCTGCGTCTCTCCCGTCCAGGTGGGTGAGGAGGCTCCCTCCATCTGCAGCCCCATGAAGGAGCCCTTCTCCCCCGTCCACGGCGTGGTCTCCGCCGAGCCCTTCAGGGGCTGCTACGTGCGTGCCCAGCCCTTCTCCGAGTTCCCCTCCGGCAACAACCGCCGCTACCAGCCGCCGCAGGTCCGTTACGGCGCACTACACCGTCAGTATTGATCATAGAAGGGGGTGTTCCTCTCATGTGGAGGCGCTCGCGCTTCCAATGAACTCATGGAAAAGTGACTTCGACTTTTTCTAAGATAAGACGCACATGATTAACCCAAATTGGGGGGGGGTGTTTAATGGCCCTTGTTGATAAACGGGTCTGTTGAAGCCTTCTGCCGCTAGACACCCTGCGTCTAGCTGCAGATCACAACGCTGCTGTTAAACCGTAGCTGACGCTCCGATGGTTTAACCTGCTCGCGCCCCCCCCCCCCCCCCTCCCACCCACAGGGGACCTTCAAGTCCACGCGCCACGTCAGCTTCCACATGGACGAGGAGGAGATCGTCCGCATCAACCCCCGCAAGGACGTGCTGATCCGGGGCTACGAGGACTACCGCCACCCCGTCATGTGGAAGCAGGACGCGGAGCACCGCGACGCAGACTTTCCCGCCGCCTTCCACAAACTGGACGGCAAGAAGTGCGAGTACCTCTTCCCCGAGGGGCCGGGCGGGGACGGACACCCCGGGCCCGGCTTGGGCATGGGGACGGGCATGGGCCTGGGACTGGGCAAGGACTCCTCCATCAAGACCCAGCCGTCCCCCATGCACAAGTCCAAGAAGGGGCGCCGGCGGCGGGAAGACGGGGAGCGCTCCCGCTGCATCTACTGCCGGGAAATGTTCAACCACGAGGACAACTGGCGGGGGCAGTGCCAGGACGCGCCGGACCCCATCAAGCAGTGCATCTACAAAGTCAGCTGCATGCTGTGCGCCGAGAGCATGCTGTACCACTGCATGTCCGACTCGGAGGGCGACTTCTCGGACCCGTGCTCGTGCGACACCTCCGACGAGCAGTTCTGCCTGCGCTGGCTGGCCCTGGTGGCGCTGTCCTTCATTGCGCCGTGCATGTGCTGCTACCTGCCGCTGCGCGCCTGCCACCACTGCGGCGAGGCGTGCCACTGCTGCGGCGGGAAGCACAAGGCGGCGGGCTGACCAAGCCCCTCTGAGCCGAACTCGTCGACCCCACCAAACCTGGACACCCCCCAAACCAAGCTAAAAGGCTAAAGCTAACACAGGAAGTGCGTCAATGCGGAAATACGTCCTTGTTTTCATGCCCCTCTCCGGGGAGAGGTGACATGTTGATCCCCCCCCCCTAGCTCAGAGGGCTTTTGGAGATTTCAGTTTGCGTTTGTCGCCGACAACCAGCAACGGAGGACCAACCCTGTGCTTTGCAGGAGCTCTGAGCGTCCAGCCGAGCTCAGGAGCTCACCTGAGGAGAAGGAGGCGGAGGTGGTGTGGACGGGAGGCATTGAGATTAACAGACTTGGAGATATTACTAAACACGCCTGTACAAATACACGTATAAACACACACACACACACACACACACACACACACACACACACACACACACACACACACACACACACACACACACACACACACACACACACACACACAACACACCTGTACCTATACCTAATACACATACACCTTTACACTCGCAAACAACGCGTACATATACAACAACAAAAAAGAACCAGGCCACCAATGTCAGAACTCTACTGCAACGTAACGTATAACTATGAAGGATATTTGTGTCTTTTTGTACAGAGAGCAACACAAAAAAACGAACTAATGACAAAAAAGACAAACAAAACTATTATGCGTACAGAAGAATATTTGCTGTTTTGAGTATGCTAAAAGGGATATGTTCTTGCTTTTTTTTTTTTCAAGATATTGCAGATTGGGTAACAGTGGCCTTTCCTTTACGGCTCATCCATTTGCTGGCAATGTAATTATTAGAACTGAGAGAGTGCACTAGAAATTGTATTTTCTGCCCATCCCCTCCAACAAAAGCTGATCCTTTCTGGAAACGCTATTGATAAATTAACCGCCATATTAGTGTAATTTAACATGTACGAGATGTTGATGTGGTGGATGTGTTTTACCTTGCTATTCCTTTTCATATATTGTAAAAACAAAAAGATGAGAAAACGAAGAAAACTGCAACAACAGCCCAAAACATTAACATGTTATTTAAACACAACAAAGTACAGCTCTTTTACATCCACTGGAAACGTGCGACGGATTCCCAGCTTGTCCCGAGTGGCTCGGACCATTTCATTGCATTCCAACACAAAGGGATACGATTCCATGAATAGAAGGGAAAATGATAAATTACTTTACCATTCTCAATTCCTCTAAAGCAAAGTTGCTTTTTTCCGTTGTCTAACCACCACTTCACCAATTGAGACCAACACCATCGTGTTTTAATCCCGACTTCAGCAGCTTTCAGTGTTGGCCCAGTTATTCGGCTTTGTAGTGAAACTGGTGTTTAGCTATATTCTTTTTTCTTTCTGTTTTTGTTCTTACTTGAGTTAAAAGCAAGACATTTTGCTCAACCAGCAAGTTTGTTTGAGTGAACATAAAAGGGTTTTGAGTAATTCTCAGTTGTATGATAAGGCACTTAAATTTGGCTTTCATTTGGACAGAATCCACAGGTTATGAATTAATTTAAATCATCCAATTTATTACCCAAAAACCCACCATTTAAGCTCTGGTCTCCAAGCTTTGGTTACAGCACCCCCTTCCAAATTTAAAAAGTACTGACAAATGTATCCAATGTAAGGATCATTTTTGTTTGTTTTTAAAAATCGAAATACAGTATTGTTTGTTCTATGATAGTTTCCTTTGTTTTATCAGTTACTCCACAGATTGTCCTTTTTAATGTCACTAAACCCCTAATGAACGACGAATGCCTAGAGAGAGAGTGTATGTGTGTGTGTGTGTGTGCGTGTGTGTGTGTATGTGTGTGTGTGTGTGTGTGTTTGAGATGTCTATGTACTGTTAGACTCTTGACTCTGATCAATGGTTGTATTAATGGTATTAGCCACTGGTTTCCAGAAGCCATTTTAGCATTCTCCCCAACTATCTTCCCCTTGGGTCTCTGTACTGTTCCCCACGGTCTTTGTGCAGGTAAAAGTGCTCGTAGAAAAGCACATTTGCTAACCAAAGTAACGACCAATTTCAAGTTGCAGATGGAAAGGGCACAAGCCTATCTACATCTAGATGAAAATCCGTAAACTAAAAACTGCTTCAAATAATACCCTCGACAACATAGCTCCAGACACAACATTCTGTACATAAATGGAAATCTGGCCACAGCAACTCCTAAATATACTCCTATAAAATATATATATATTTTTGAAAATCTAGCATGATATCTAGTTAAAGAGATTAACAGTCGGGGCCTCCCAGTCTCCAAGAGAATGGAGCTACGGGCAACGACGTTGACTGTTGTAGCCCAGTTCTACCCCCTGATAAATCCGCTGGCTTTTAATGCTCCCTTTACTTTCTATGCAAACTTTTATCTTTTTTTTTCCTTTTCTTACACGGTCCCAAAAAGCACTGACCTCTCTCTCCAGTCCCAGGGGGTCGGTGTTAGGACAGGACACTTTACAGAGCGCCACCCCTTGGTACCAAACTCTAAACACCTGTAAATATTTAACTCTATATTTAAATACTGACGTAAAAAAAAATCCCTGTTTTCAATTCTTTTTCTTTTTTTTTTCCCTTCCTCCTCTTGGAAATGTGTAAAGATAGAGCTGTATTTATCGTCGCTGTCAGCATATACTGTAGCCTCAATTGACAGCATTATGTACATAGGTCACCTTTTAGTATTATTTCACATTGAAAAGTAGAGGGCGGTTGTGATGGATATGACTACTGAGATTCTAATAGAGTTTCTCCCTAGTATCGTACGATGGAAGATCCTTATAGTTTCTCCCTAGTCTCGTACGATGGAAGGAAGGAAGCATAGCGCTAACATGGTACAGTAGTGGCACTCCACTTATTTCAAAATGTTGATATAAATATCTCTTGTTTCTCTATCTATATATAAATATATAATGCTGCTAGATACAATCACTAATTTTATTTTGTTGAGAGTAAATCAGCTATGAAAGACTGTTAAAACAACACTTAGTTCTCCAACAGCATAACCATCGTGAGGATTGTCTTGTTTGACTGCTCTGAGGTGTGTGTGTGTGTGTGTGTGTGTGTGTGTGTGTGTGTGTGTGTGTGTGTGTGTGTGTGTGTGTGTGTGTGTGTGTGTGTGTGTGTGTGTGTGTGTGTGTGTGTGATGCGATTACCTTGCTTGTATGCCCACAGACGTGTTGGGGAGTTGGGTGTGTGGAATGCATGTCATGCAGTTGTGCATGTTAACCAAATGTTTCATTTTTTTCATAACGTCCCATTGCAATTGGATCGCCCTGCGTAATGCAAGCTGAACCAAGGTTTGATGAACCTGACTAAAACTTGCTGGCTGAGGAGCAAAATGTAGGATGTGCATTCATACAACGTCTAGAGTCCTGAAGTAACACTCATTTCTACATTAACCAGCACAGTGCGACTTCCGTCATGTACTGTATTATATATGCAACATGTGTCTGTCCGCTCTATTATATATATATCTATATATCTATAGATATATCTAATGCTATATCTAAATATGTATGTGTATATATATATATGTATGTATGTATGTGTATATGTATGTATATGTATGTATATACAGTACATATATATGTTAATGTGTATATATATGTATATGTACATATATATATATGTGTGTGTGTGTGATTCTTTTTTTTCTTTTTTTTACTCCCATAATGTAAGACTTCAGTTTTTAACCACTCTGCTGCTAGTCTTTTATCTTCTTTCAATCTTGCAAATTGTACATATCTTTGGGAATGCATACAAGAGTAGATTCTTGACTTTGTGTAGATTTAAAGTAAAAAAAAAAAATGGCTATATAAAACCGTTTTTCTCTTGAGTGTATTGTTTTAAAGGTAACTTTTCTCAGCAGTCGAGTGGTTATGTTTCAGTTCTCCAACGCTTCGGTGCACTGATGACGTTCGTACGCTCTCCTTCGCTCTCTCCCCCCTTTTCTTTCACACTTACAGCGCTTGATGATGTAACATTTATGTGATTAGTTATAAATAGTGGACAACATTTGTGTTTTTGAGAATTGCAGTATAAATGGTACTCTTAACTATTCTGTAAAACACTGCCTCGTTTTTTTGTTTCCTTTTTTTCCTTTTTTTTGTGTGCATATTTCTTCCTTTATCGCCATCATCTTTCAACAGCCCTCCGCCCCCGCCCTGCCACCCACCCCCCTGCCCCCCACCCCAACAACCCCGACCCCCTCTCCCCTACCTGACAACCTCGAAAAAGTGCCTCACGCCCATCCTTTGGTTCTACTGGTTTCTATGTCTTCGGTATTTCTGTCATGGTTTAAGAATACCAAGTATACAATGTAAAATGTATAGTCCCAATAACTCTCATGTCATAGTTGTATTTTCTTTATACAGATGTAGCTTGTTACTTTTCATAAATCTATAATGTAAATATGCATACATATGTTTGTAACTGTTTTTATGTTACATCATACACTTGTAATTTGACATATCAAATAACAAATATCATAATAAAATGGTGAGTTTTACTCAGTTTCTGATGTATTTTTGATTTTGTTTAGCTTCGCTTCGCAAACACACACACACAAACACACAGATACGCAAACACACACGTGGGTATAATGACTCGGGTCATTCTGGGTGACATGCCAAGAGGAAAGCCAAACAGAAATGCAGAACAAATATGCTTTAGTACGCTTTCCTTGTTTGTGATTGGTGGAATCCTCTTGCTAAATGAGAGCCATATGAGGCCGTTTTTTGAATGCGTCCCCGCCCCTTTACACTTGTGTGACTGTTTATGTGTGTCTATATTAATCACACGCAACTATTCTCAATACCTGCAGTTATATTGGGCCTCCAACCTCCATACATGACATTTAATGGATGATTCTGTTGGGGAACATTCTAGTGCAGGTTATCACCAATCGGTGATGACATGGAAGGAGCAGCAGACTGTGAGTGTGAACATGAATTTGGAGAATAGAAGAGTGATTCCATTGTTGTGGTTGACCTCTGAATGTGGGGATGATCGAATTGAGCACATTGGAGAGTCATAGGCATGTCAAAGTGATTATCTCGCACGCCTTATGTGGTGTTCGGACAGCAGGGGTGGATGGCGCATCAGCAGTGCTGGTTGGGTTACCCCCGTGGAGATGACGTCAGAGTGGTTTGCACAGTTAGTGGAGGTCATATGTTTTGCCAACCTAAATGAGATCATTCATGTTAAAGGATGTGTCAAAATTTGGACAAAGATAATGGAGTTACTAAGATTACCTCACTGCTTTATCACATTTTATTTAAAAAATAAATGTCACTTGGTCAAATATGAGTGGGGAGGGTAGTCAGATTATCTTTTGAACTCAGAGGTTGTTTAAAATGTAGATGGGTCAGTTGTTTAGAAGTTATCGCAAAGGCTGTGTCATTTGAAAGAAGTCTCCCCTGGTGTCTTCTGTTTTGTTATCAGCGGCACCGCTAATCTAGGGCTGAGGAGGATGGAGTCGACCCAGGGATGATGATTGTTTTGGGAATGGGAGGGTCCATAATTCATACAAAAAAGCCAAGATGTACATTGAGGTATAAATATGCACATTCACAACCTAGTCTGGGACAATGAGTTCCAACCCCAGCTATAAAACGAACATTGATAGCTCTCTTGAATAGTATGTTTTGTTCTTTCAAGTCATTAGCCAATCAAATGTTTTGGATTGGTGAGTGATGGCAAAGGGCCTACTAGAATGAAATCCTTATCCATCCTCTCCATTAAATCACCTTTCAAACAACTTTGGAGCTCTTCGATCCCTCTATCTGGAGACCCAAGTATAAGCATTGCAAATGTAATCACTTTCTAAGTTTCACTGATAAAACTATTAGGTTGGCAAAACGATTATTATTTTAAAGGGAAAGAAAAATGAATATATATACATATAGACATATAAATATATAAATGAATAAAAAATGTGGCGGCTATTGGACTATTGTACTATCCCGTATGTTGGCCGAATTTATCAACAAACGGGATCCAAACCCAATATAAACAAGTATTAACATCGTCTCATCTCATTTTCGTCCGCTTATCCGGGGTCGGGTTATTAACATCGTATATTACATTAATGTTATATAATATAACATATCCTACTTGCATCCTCGTTTTGCAAATAATGCTGATTTTAAAATATGTATGCTTCAGCTCAAGGAAATTGCATTTCAGTTTATAGCCTACTTGTGGACTGCCATTTAGACAAAATAATGAGGATAATATCATACATAACAGGCCTGGGTCATATCTGCAGCGGAACGTTTGCTCTGAGGTAACGTTCCACAGGGGCTGATTTGATTGTTACAGCGAACCGATAGCATGTTTTCACTGCAGATGTGAATGAATATTCTGTCTGTTTGAATAAGGACTTAAAACGTAAGGAATATATGATATTATACTCCAAGGTCTCAGAACTGCTTCCACGATGGAAGGAGACATTTTGGATTCGTTAGAACAACTTGGGTAAGCAAGCAGACGTTGTCCTATAGCTAGTGTGGCTTAAAATATTCGACATAATATAAAGCATACGTTGTGGTTTTGTTGAACAAACAATAATTAAACATTAAAACACACTAATGGGCTGTAACACAGGCAGATTGCACTGATCTTATCATGGCGATGTATATCAAATCTGGCTATTCAAAATGCAATATATTGATTCTTATCCTTCACTGTTATCATTAAGGTACGATGGCCCTCTGCTGGAGGAAAAGTGTCTACTCAGTGGTGTAGAAGGAGGGCTGTCCTCTCCGGAATTTGTGGACCTCTGCGTGTGGCTGGCGTCCAGATTAAAGACGTTATGCAATTTGGAAGAAAGCATTTCTTCCGGACCAGGTAAAGCACTATACTCCCTACTGAATTAATATGGCAATAATAATGGCCTCATGTATTCATTTTTGTGATTTGTCCCATTTCCCTCCAGGTGACATTGATGGGCTTCAACTGGAGATGAGCAGTTTGCTAAAAGAGCTTCACTGTCCTTACAAGGCGGTTCTCGCCGGGATTCTCAAGGGACAACTGCAAATCAAAAAGCACAACCTGCAGCTACTCTGTGTGTAGTAGGCTACATTTTGCATGTAATTCAAGCTTGCACCAAAAATGCATGTTTGACATGAACTCTTATGCTTGCGTATGGTATAATATATTATAATATATATTATCAAATACTGAACTTGATATAATAATACACAAATTTCGAAGTTTTATCTTTTCTTTAATGCACAAAGATAATTGCGCATACAATTCAGATGATTCTGACCAGGGTGTATTTTTCACAGTGTTCCTCAGCTCTGAGCTCCAAGCAGCCCAGATGGAGAGGATCAAGATGGGGTCGAAGAAGGAAGGACGAGACGGCACCTTCCATCAGGACCTCCAAGACATCTGTCAGACCTTAGTGCTGCCTGAGCCTCGCGGACGAGACATAGAGGTTTTCTCTCAAGTAGAGGAACAGGTGCGGCTGAATGTCTCAAAAATGTTATGTTTTATTTAACATATTGACAACTAGAGTTTGACTTATATGATTTGCACGGTATTCCGTTTGACTAATATGATTTGCACGGTATTTAGATTTTGTATTTTCTACTTTTGTACTTGTTTATTATACAATGTGCTTCTTTTACAGATAAACAAAGTCCTTCAAAAACTTCCCACTGGGATCATGGAAGAGCCGGTGCTGACCAAGACTCTGAGCCATGACCAATGGGTGAGCTGGCAAAGCCTTGTGTATAAACGCCTCGTGCACAATCTGAGGCTTTGGAACCCGTTTACGAGAAGTACCTCCAGTGTTGTTCTTTTGTAGGCGATACTATGAGGTTTTTTTTGGTTCGTCCGACTGATGTCTCTTGTTTGTCAGGAGAAGCTTAATAGCATCAACGTGGCACTGACGTCGGAGTACGAGTGCCGGAGGACAATGTTGATCAAAAGACTGGATGTGACCGTGCAGTCCTTTGGCTGGTCGGACCGAGCTAAGGCAGGTCGAATGTTCTTCCTCTCATTATGCTTACGCCGTTTGCCCTCAACTGATTGTTGTATGTTATGTCTATATCTGTCCATCCCGTCAAAGACAATTGTGCCGTCCTTGTTGATGGTTGTTAAAGTCTATCCCTCTTTAAATTATATTGAACATAGCTTTGTTGTTTCCATGTATATCTGTATTAATGACAGGAGGTGATTATTTAACTTAAAAATACAAGTTATAATATATTACATTATATAAATGTTAACTTAAAAGTTATGTGATCTTTTTTGAGGCTTATATAGATTGTCCTATCGTTCAGAGGTGGATAACAAAATCTATACTGAATAGGGAATTCATTGACGTCCCTTTTCTGTCAGCCTTGTATGATGCTACATTTTGATACGGACACGTGTTTGATTCTAATCCCATATGTGTCTGTGGTTTTCAGGTGAAGGTGGACAGCATGGCCAGGGCGTACCAGCCAAGGAGACACTCCCTGAGGCCCCAGCCCTCTGTGGGGGTTGCGGAGCTGCTGGCGGCCAGGGAGGACATCTGTAACGTGGTGAAGACTAGCAGTGGCTCCAGCAGGGAGCATACAGCCTGTGCCGTCAACAAGGTACTTCTATCGCTCGTATTACAGTCTCACCCAGGCCGGTGGGATAAGGATACCATTGACTCTTGATACTTCTGTCGCGTTATCCTGTACTCCCACCCACAAATATACGTCAACCAACAAGCGAATGATTCTGCTCCATTGAAAAATGTTGTGCTAAAAAGCGGAAAATTATGTTTCAGTTAACCTAAAATACTGTTTCATTCATTTGATTCTTGACTGGCCGTCGAAAACAAAACATCGCCCTTTTCCTGCTTGACCAATCGATTTGTTAACAACTACAACTACGTCCTGCCTCATAAATATAGAAGTTTATCCTAAAAGGAGTGTTTTTTTTAATAGTCGTAAATCATTGCCGTTTTCTGAAGTGGCATGATGTCCCTCTAAAGCAGTCCCACTTTCAATGCGGTCCTTGATTGGTTGGTTCTGCTCTGCAGGTCTTGATGGGCAGGGTGCCCGACCGAGGAGGCCGTCCCTCTGAGATAGATGCCCCGCCCCCTGAGATGCCTCCCTGGCAGAAGAGACAGGAGGGTGGAGGTGGCTGGGGGAGAGGAGGTGGTGGAGGAAGAGGAGGTGGTGGTAATTGGAGAGGGGGCAGCGGCGGTGGTGGTGGTAATTGGAGAGGGGGCGGAGGCGGCGGTGGTGGTGGTGGTGGTGGTGGCGGTGGCGGTGGTGGCGGTGGCGGTGGTGGTGGAAGAGGAAGTTGGAACCACGGTGGACATGGAGGGAAGAGAGGGAGATACTAGCACTAATTGTATTATTTTGTTGCAGTTTTGTCAATGTGTACAGTGTTATAAACTTAGCTATTTTCTAGAGACAGAAACAAATAATTTTCAAGTTTGTTGAAAAGTACATGGAATCAATCATGTTTGCAGAATTTGATGCCATTTGGCTTAAATGCTGTCGGCCTCATTGAACTCCTATTTCTTACTGGTAATGAATTTTATGCCCGTGGCTTTTATTTGTTATAATTTTCTATGTATGAACTTTGAAGTGTTGACTAGAACAGTGTGACTAAACAAGATTATGTATTTCTAGTGGCACCCAATTTTGCAAGGTCAAACTCAAAATACGTCACATCTTCCATCATGTTTGGTGTGGAAGCTTAACTTGAGTTTTAAACCGAGGAATACGTTCAGGAATCATTTGACGAATCTCTGACAAAATGGAAATTTAGTGAGATGTGTGAACAAATTATTACAATTAAGAAAAATATACAGAAAATATCATTCCTTTATTCTGTAATGCGACTAGGAGATATTTTAGTTATTTCTTATTGTATTCTACTGCCTTAGATTACTTAGATGTAAAGTATGGCAAAGCAATGTTCATTCAGCCAATGAATTGCTCACCATCATGAACTATTTTCTGTAGACAGATACCACTGTAGTTTGATTAAGTTTGTCTCATTTATTTAATGAAGTTTCCCGAACAGTAACCTGTCTTGAACTCACCTCGTTTTGGACCACTAGGGGACACTGCAGGCAAGTGGTGATGCCTGAATAAAATGTATATTTGCAAATATTTATTAGCAGAGAATATCTCCACTTTTTCCTGGGAATTACGATTTTCACATTGTTTAATAAACCCTTTGTTCTGACAATAAACACTATTGCATTGTGTACCTAATGCAAATGCTTACATTTTTCAGTTTGGCTACAAAAAACGTACCTAGTTTAGAAACACACTAAAGCTAGCATTAAAATGGGTTAAGATTCTCTAATTGCATTCCACTGCTGTGGACTATCGACTAAATGTCTATCAAAGCTTGACTTTAGGCCATCTCATGTCTCTCCCATGCGCTGCTCTCGAAACAACAGTTTAATACAATAGCAGTCAGTAAAGCAAGGCTTTCAAATCTTTGTTGAATGCTGCCCAATTCAACAATTAGCCTGTAGCCAACGCTTCATGCAAACTTCAATAGAGCTGGTTTGAGTACCCAATAGTTAAATAAATTACTTTCTGCAGGTACGCGAACACCTGCACATGGATGTGTAGTATGGCTACTACAAAGCATATCACTGACATCTTAGGTAATGCACACATGTGGGAAATAGAACATTGAAGAGATGTTGTACAGCATTTATTGGACTGAGGGCTAGGGGAGCCCGATTTGCCAGCATGATCAACTCACATTAGTGAAGTCGTTATAAATATGTTTGTCTTCCAGATCTACCGATGACAAATAAACCTGCTTCGCACTTTTAAGGTCAGATTGTTGAATACAAAATAATATTACTTATTTTTTAGGATGACATTCACACAGTTAAAAAAAAAAGTGGGTTTTGAACTAAATTGCTAGGGCATCGAGCCTGCTTACAAAAGTATTTGCTTTGAGTGTGCGGATCGAGTAAATACAAAACAGTCCTTTGTGATACACCTGTTAAATAGACTTCTAAACCACCATTGTTTGCTTTCAAAAGGAAACAAAACAAAGAAATAAATATTACCAGTGAAAGGTTACTAAGACAGCCATGTAAAGCCTCGTTACAGGTGAATGAATGCGACTGGGGGATAAACAAGGATTCTTTGGTTAACACCTGAGAACTGAGTTGTCAATCCACCGAAACATCAATATTGTGTGCGCTGTACAGCATTGTGTCCATAGCAACACACAGGGAATATGATAAACAGCGCCATAGCTCCCTGACTAACAAGATATTTATTATAATTATTATATTCAGCTTCATGGTTGTGGGATAAGTAAGCCTTCTGTGTGGCAGGTCCATATGTAATTTCTGGGCCCTATACTCAGTATAGACCTAAGAATATCTATAAAAATATCCTCTATACCAGGTATGTTTAACGCCTTCATGATCAGATAAAAAAATAATGACCTTCATTCAGTAACACATTCATCTCGGAAAACCAAACAAAAAGCTGGATCATATAAAAAGACCCACTGGTTTTGAATACAAAAAGAAAATCTAAAATGTTTTTTTTTACTGCAGCGTGACCAAAGTTCTTCTATATATATATACAGCTTTTACCAAAAAAGTGCTGGGCTTCATGTATTATTCAAAGTAGGGTAAATAACACAGTGGATTATTATAATACTGTATGGGGCGAGGCATAGCGCGGTGGCTACGAGTCCTTTGGGTTGGCTGTCGCTTCCTCATCCTAATTCAAGTCTTTGACCTCCGTTAATACTCAAGAGGAGAGGGGGGGGGGGGGGGGGTTCCGATTCGATGCAGGCCGCGGACACGATCCCGGTCGCCCACTCGTTCGTTTAAAGACGACGTGGGGTTTAGATGAGCCTGGAGTTGCGCAGGAACTGGATGAGCACCTTGTAGATGAAGACGTACTGCGAGATGGTCTGCACCATCATCATCCTCTGCTGACGGAGCATGCTCAGGACCGTCGGGACGTCGAACATCTGGGACAAAAGACAACAGGTTCAATCCTTTAGTTTGTTTTGTCTTTTGCATTTTATTGATCATTATGTTGATTGGTTGTCGAGCTCGTCATGGTTACCTCGTTGTGCTCCAGACAGGCGATCATGATCTCTGAGAGGAGGACCACCCCCGTGCGGCCCACCCCGGCGCTGCAGTGCACCAGCACTGGCTGGTGGGCGTTCTTGGGGTCACTGATGCTGTTGGTGTGCCTCCTCACGGACTGGACCTCCTCCAGGAAGGCTGCAGGACACACACACACACACACACACACACACACACACACACACACACACACACACACACACACACACACACACACACACACACACACACACACACACACACACACACACACACACACACACACACACACGTTTCTTAGTCAAATAAGGTTTAGACATGGATTGTATGTATGTTTTAAAATGAATGCCATTTCCTAATGAAGACCATCATTATAGTCCAATTTTTCCCTGGACAAATCACGTCTCTGAATTCAGCGCAGGTGTCTCTGGACGACTCACTGAGGAAGCCCTTGAAGTCCTCTGGACAGCCGTGGTCGGGCCAGTCGGTGTACTGCAGGTGCCAGATGGTCCTCTCGTGGCCCGAGAGCAGGTGTTTGATCTTGAGGCCGGTGGTGGCGTAGCATCCCGAGTCTGTCCGGAAGCGGGTGGTGATCTTGAAGCGGCCGTACGTCACCGTGTTGTGGCGCGAGCCCAGCCGCGGCCAGTAGCGGAAGCTCTTCTCCCGACCGCCCTCCTGCAGAACCGGCGGGAGAGACGGAGTCAACACTGAGTCAACACTCCCACACAACAAACGGTTCAGCCATTCTCCAACCACTACACGGTCAAAAGTGGAGATTTAGTCAAATCCTAATTTACAACCAGGACATGTTCAAGAAGGCCAGCGCCCAATTGTCAACAGTAAGAGGTAATAATGATGTTTTGAAATTAGCCTTTGGGAGACATCTCAGCGTTTTAGCCACGTACCTCTTCAGCGGTAACCATAGCGATGATGGACACGCCCTGCTCCCACACCATCTGCCAGAAGTCCTGGCAGGTGTTGGACAGGGGGCCCTGCGATGCGATGTAGCTCCACTCATGGCCGCTCACAGTGACCTACAGGGCGAGGACACACACACTGCGTCAGGTTCGGCTGCTGTCACTACCAATTTTGGCCAAAACAATGGGAGTTGACCAGACGTTTCTTGATTTGCACTGAAAGAGTTACACTTCCAGTGTGCTGCAAGTTATTGGATATGGTGAGTAAATGGCCTGCATTTATATAGCGCTTTTTATCCGAAGCGCTTTACAATATTGCCAGGCATTCACCCATGCATGCACACATTCTCACACCGACAGCGGGACTAAACCACGCAAGGCGACAGCCAGCTCGTCGGGAGCAGTTAGGGTGAGGTGCCTTGCTCAGGGACACCTCGACACTCGGCTAGGAGGAGCCGGGGATCGAACTAGCAACCTTGCGGTTGCCACCCTGCTCTAGCTACTGCCGACCCCCGGAGTGGTGAGTCCCACCGTCGATGGACGACAGGCACAGTGATGTGACTGTGAGGTCAGGGCTCCTGGCTCTCACTCTGATGTGCGAGGCGTTGATGTAGCCCGTGTTGTTCTCCTTGGTGGGCACCAGCTCCACGCGCGTGTCGTCGTAGGGCAGCACGTCCTGGAAGCGGTTCCTCTCGCCGTTCTCGGGCTGCTGGGCGATGGCGCAGTCGCCCGACGGCCGGCGCTTGGGGATCTGCTCGTACTCGGTGAACACCATGCCCTGCTCCATGCGCTGCTCCAGGACCTTACACTGACACACACACACACACACACACACTCTGTGATGAATAAACCCAGAAAGAAGTAGAGACAGCGGGTGATATGCGGCATGCAACGGCCTCCACAACGCACGCAACACAACATTGTCGATTTAAAGAGCCAGTGAACCCAAAACGTTTTAAACGTGGTAAGGCGTCTTATATGATCATCAACGTAGTCACTGTGCCATTTAATCACATACTGAATTAAGTCGCAGATTAAGAGGAAAAAGGGGTACAATTTTATGTTTTTGCCATTCATCCCAAAACAACACGTGAACGTTCCACTCTGCTGCGTACGGAGATGCCGTTCTTTTCGTGAAGCCAGGCTACTTTTTCCCGACGTAGTCAGACGTCACAAACCAAGGGGCCCCGGCGGCGTGGTGTGTGTGGACGTGTGGAGCTCTGTCTGGGCAGCGGCGGACTGCGGTGTAAGGTTTCGCTTTTCTGACAGTTATTGTGTAACGCCACAGTGTGTGTGGACGGTGATGCTCCATCTGAGCAGCGATGGATTTAATATCCACGTTTGAGTGAGGGTAAGGCTTCCCGGACACCTATGGTACAACGCTACGGTATGTGAGGGATTTCATCTACAAAAATCACATGGCACAGTGTTACACGACTGTACTCAAAAAGTATCATAACATTGGCCTGGGCCGTAACCATGGGGATGACACGCCCCCCTCGTTCCCAAAACACTTTTTGGTTTTGTTATCACACCGTGTTCAAATTCCATCTCAAACAGTGGGATCACTGGCTCTTTAAATATAAATTCAGCTTAGATGGGGGAACTACATTTGTACAAGGCAGTAGCTAGGCTGTTACACCCTAAACACTCACAGGCCAGCTGTAGACCTCCAGAGAAAGATGACAAGCATCTGCAAATTACTTTGTATAAAAGTCCAATTCATCTGAATAGTAAATAATTTACATAAGCAGTAAAATAACTTGACACACACACACACTAAGTCAGCCAGTACAGAGTACAGATCGGCTCCATTATACAGAGTGCTGAAGGAGACGGTGCCCTCACCCTCTCGTCGTTGGAGGCGTTCTCGGGCTCGTCTTTGCCCTCGTCGTGCATGGGCAGCCGCGACAGCGACAGACCGTTGAGGGCCGCCACCTTCAGGGGCCCCATCTTCTTCACCTCCGCCCGGGTCCCACGCTTCGAGCCCTGCCGTGCCAACATGACCAGACAGGGGAGAGTGACAAGGTGGGCAGTTTAAAGTCTCCGGTGTCTCGGGAGGACAGCACAGAATACAGGAGGAAGTGGCTCTCAGGCGTTTGGGGAATGTCGCCTGTCGGGTTCTCTCTTCCTAGAGGTGTTCCGACTGCATTCTTTGCGGATGCAGGTGTGTCACGTGTGAAATGACAACATTGTTTGGGTTAACCTTGTTGGTGCCTTTTAAATGGGCGAAATTATTTCCCTTTCGTATCTCAGGCATGCAAACAGTTTAGTTTGGAAAAATAAATAATAGGACTAACATTGTTGAAAATAGTTTGTCTTTTTGAATTATTCAATAATGAACATATCTGCGCAACACATTCCTATTCAATTAGTAATAAAATGCGGTCTACTCTTTAAAGACTACTCCTAGATGATGTTCTCACGCAACAAGGAAATTTGACATTTAAATTGGTAAAAAAAAAGCACTTCAAGGACTTAAAACCTAAGAGTACACAAATTAAAAAATTCCTTGATTTTCAAGTTCATGGCCGAGCTTTTAAGCGCGGAGCAGTGTAATAATAAGTGACAAGTAAAAGACATGTAAAAAATATCATTATATAGAAGGATTCAAGGCTACCCAGCCAGGAGCCTAGGAGGAGCCTAGGAGGACAAACAACTTACCGGAGGTGGCAGCCCTTCAATGGTCTTCTTCGCAGCGGGAACGTCGGACACGGGCCTCTTCTTGAAGTCCTTCTTGGGCTGACTGCTCAGGTCTCCCTCCGACACCGAGGGCATGATCCTGGGCTGCCGGAGCTCTGAGAGCAGGTAGCGCGGCTCCAGGTCCTGCACCAGAGGGTGGGGCTGGTAGCCCAGGGCGCCGGCGAGGGCGGGGTCCAACGGGAGGCCCACGGGGTAGGCGGGCGGCGGCTCCGGGGGGGTCTGCTCGTGAGCCGTCAGAGAGCAGAGGGACGTCAGGCTGCGCCGCGGACGTTGCTCGGGCAACACGGACGCCAGCGCGTCCTGGGAAAGCGGCGTACGGCGCCCGGCGTCCTCCTCAAACTCCTCCTCCTCGCCGCTGCTGTGCACCAGCATGGTGGCGTCCGAGAGGGACTTCTTGTGTCCGTAGTGCGCGTCCCCCTTCGGGCCCGCCCCGTCGTCCGTCTTGGTGCGTTCCAGGAACACGTTGAGCTGGGAGCCCTGCGAGGGCTGGCCGCGGGCGGCGGCAGGCGGCGTGGCGATGTCGGCGGCCGACGAGGACGCGGCTCTCTCTTTGACCCGGAGGCCCTCCAGGCTGTAGCCCAGGCCGGCGATCTCGATGGAGTTGCGCTTGTGGGCGCCGTGCGGGTAGCGCTGCGTGGGCCCCGTCTGGAGCAGCGGCTCCGACACCTCCTGGAGGGAGTGGGCCACGGGCAGGCTGTCCTCCTGGAAGGTCTGCACCGAGTGGTGCACGCGGCGCGTCACGATCAGGTCCGGGTTGCTGCTGCTGACGTACAGGTGGCGGGAGAGGTCCGGCGTGCTGTTGGCGGGCCGCGGGTGGGCGTAGGGGTAGGGCGGCGGCGGGCGGTACACCTGCGTCCGCATGATGTTGGGCGCCGGGTACTCCTGGGCCTGCTGCAGCTGGACGTTGGTGAGCTCCGGCACGCTGACGGCGCCCACCACGGGCCGCCGGTCGGCGGGGTACGGGTACGGCGAGGGGCTGTGGAAGCTGGAGTTGAGGTGGAAGGGGTAGTGCTGGAGGTGGCCGCCGCCGCCGCCGCCGTGCTCCACCCGGATCTCCGGCTGGCTGTACACCAGCGGGTCGGGCCGGCTGTAGGCGTACGAGTTGCCGATGTTGAGGTTCCGCATGGAGTGGCTCTGGCGGTGCTCCGGCGCCAGCACCACGGCCCCGGGGCCCCGGGTCTTCTGCCGCATCACCGTCTCGTAGTCGGGCGTGGCGCGGTACGAGGGCGGGATGAGCGCGCTGTGCCGGTGCGACGGCACGTAGTCGGGCCGCGTGACGTCGCTGCCCGTGATGGAGGGGTTGGAGGACATGGGCGAGGGCTGCATGTAGTGCTGCGGGTTGGTGAGGGAGCTGGTGCTGTGGGCGCTGTACACGCTGCCGTTGCGCAGGCGCCCCCCGCTGCCGTACTCCAGCGGGGAGCGGTCCAGGCTGGTCTGCGAGTGGTAGTAGTAGCCGTTCTGGTTGTTCATGTACAGGTTGTCTGGAGAGCGTGAGGAGGCCGGACGGCAGAGCACCGGTAGTTAGTGGGAGGTCATTCAACGTCTCGATACATGGGGGGGGGGGAATAGTGGGATTATTCAGATGTCCGGACAGGGTTCCTACCTTGGGACGTTGTGTAAGGCTCCGTGAAGTGACCGTTTGAGTGGTAGTGCATTTGAGGCGGGGGCATCATGAATGGTGGCTTTGGCTGAAGAGCAACATCGGAACATAATAGAGCGATTTAGGGAAAGGGTTAATGGCAACAAGAAAATAATGAATTGTGTGTAACATTGAGTTATATTATTGTAGATTATTGTTGGCCAAGCTTGGTTGGTTTGGCGTACGACTGTTAAGTTAGGGCAAACTGATGTGTGTGAGAGGGGCTAGGACTTACCAGAGACATCCGGGTCGACGATCTTCGTCTGACCGGGTTAACAACGGTCGGTTGGGATTGACTGAGGAAGAAAAAACATTAATAGTACAAGGAATAATAAACGATTGGATATTAGGCGGAAGGTTCCGGGTTGCATATTTTTGGCAACAGATTTCTTAGTGAACTCAAACTCTCCGTAGATAAGTCGGGGGAGGTTTGGTTCCACGTAGACTACCCTGTGGTTGTTGGCTTGATCAAATAATCTCAACAGGATCCAAGAAGATGAAGCCAAAGAGCATCTTTCAAAAAGAAAATTCTGTTTACACAAAAGGCCCACAAGCTAATTGTCCCTTTGGATGTGAGGGGTGAAAGGTGGGGGGGGGGGGGGGGGGGGGGACGGAACTGACTGGAGAGCCAGAGGTGGGCGTTGGCACCTGGTTGGCAGGCATACCAGTTGGTAGGCGGTGGCTGAACCAGTGTTGCTCACCCCTTATTAGAAGGCAGAGAGGGACGAGAGAGCATTGGAAAGCGAGGGAAGGAAAGAGTGAGTATGGACTTCTGGGAGGCCTGGGAAGGCGGGGATTCACACTCCCCTCTAAAGAGAGAGGAGCAGAGGGGGAGAGGAGTGAGGCCACACCAAAGACGACATGCACACCAAGTACACGTGCGCACTGGCTAAGGCACAGGAGACAGGCAGGAACTAGGCTAGACGTGTTAACAACAGACACACTTACAGGCTACTCTTGTTAATCTTATAGAACTTGTGTCTGGCCAGACACATCCGGCAGACGTATTTGGAGGTTTCCATGTCTTCCTAGGAAAAGGGAGAGATTTTGGATGTTAACATTTTTGTGCAGATGGCGATAAGGCATTTTAGGTCCAGTAAAATATCTTTCTGAAGATGGAATATGGCATTTTGACCCTGCATGTTAAACCACACACCCACACATGCTTTGTAGGGGACACACTGGTAACATATATCCTAACCAGACGGTCTATTTCTAGAATGCAGACACTCCGTAACATAACGGGAGGGGGTCGGTGAGTGGCACTTACGGTCTGAAACTGAACGCTTTCCTCTTTGTTTGCTAGCTCCAGTGCGAAGAAGGACTTGTTGTGACTCATGTTGTTAATTTCATTCCACCTACACAACCAATTAGAGAAGCGAGTGACAAAGAAGGGAAAATGAAATGACGTCAGCGTGGTCACATACTTTAACGACAGAGAAACCTCAAAGGGAGTTTACTTGGTGTGGGAACGCAGACAATAAAACATTTAATAAAAGCATTGCTGGAAAATAAATATTCTATGTTCAAGGGCCAAGCTATATATTATGCACCGCACTGCGCAGACACAATACAGAACAGGCCAACACTAAATTAAAAACATGCACTAGATTCAAAAGCAATGCTTTCAATGGCTTTTTATGTCTGTCCCTCTTGGGAAATATTCAGGAAGGAAAGGAAAGGTCTGAAGGAAACGGGTAACATCGCAAGCCATAACATTGCCCAAGAATAAGTCAGGAATGCGTCACCTAACTCTATGCATGTTGGCCGACGACTTGACCCTCCTTCTACGGTAACAGCATTAGGGAAAACACCTACAATGAGCTTTTGCTTAAAGTGGCACATTTATCAACAGATCTGGTTTCATCGTTCTGTGGCATCGTCGTAAAGACACGCAAGACATTCCCCGGTGTATTTTTGAGACGTACTTAAATACAATTGGTGGCCTGCCATTTTTGTGCTTGACAAAGATGCCGTCCAGACAAGCTCCGAGGACGATGTCTGTTCCTGTGCCATCCTGTTGGGATTTAGGGGAGGATATAAATAACACAAGCATCGAGACATACTGAACCCACGCAGATCAAACCCACCTCCTAACAACCCCCTTTATATTGCATGTTCATTAGGCTCATAGACCCAACACTTGCCTTACTGGCAGATTTTCATTGTCCAGAATGAATCTATGGTATACTATACATGAGGGGTGGGCGGTATTAGCTAAAATTAATATCACAGTATTTTCCCACTTTTTTTACAAATCAAAACTGTTTCTACAAATTAAAAAGGAGTACATGTTGAATAAGGTTGTATTATAACTGTACTTATTAAACTGTCCCAATGGCTTCTTTAAGCTTTAGGTTGAGGTTACCTTGGCCTGATAGCTCTCCTGGCCATAGCCCTCCATTTTCTCCACTTCCTGCATGTACAGCATCTCTGCCTCTGGGGCAGGCAGTCCCCTGAGATGGGAGGAACAAAACACAGCAATCAATGAGAACCACAGAATATGTTGGGTGAGGGCTCTCCTCTTCCGACAGGATCACAATAGTACTTTACGAGTCTAGCAGGATCCACCTTCTGAGATACAGAACAGCTGTTACCAGTGTATTCCGAATCTGTAGGTTGGGTGAAGAATGTGTTCTGTGAGTTTTACAGGAGATAATCTAAAGCATGAGGGGAAAGTAAATGGAAAACGAGCAAAGGGAAAATGAATCCCAGCAGATAGAAGTGGAACGTGATGGAGGAGACAGATGGAGAACGTCTGCTCTGGACCAGATGAGATGACTGAGAAAAGGCAAAAGAACGAAGACTCAAGGTTCAGGGAGGCTGGGCGAGCTCCAGCTGTGGGCTTTCTTTTGGGCCCATCCATGTATAAATCACAAGAAATCAAAGTTTGTCGACGCGCCGACTAACACACACCAGATGCGGTCGAAAAGATCCACAGAAAGGGCCAACTGGCCTAGATAGGCGAGACAGAGCTAAGAGTCCTTTGCGCCTGCGTCCGAGAGATGTGAACGTGTTTGTCGGGTGAGGGTATGTAAAGCAATGCAAAATAAATGGCAGATGGAGAACTGGAAAGAAAATGGAAAACGTTCTTACCGGTAGCTCTGGTAGAGAAGAGCCACCTTCTGGGTTGCCTCTTCCAGTACGCGCTCATCCTGGATCCAGCCCTGGCGAGAAAATACACATTTATGAAAGAAATGTTGCATTACAAAGAGCAATTGCAGCCAATATCTACAGAGTTATAAGGAACAAAAATAATAACTTACAATTGGGAACAGCACAAACTTCTGGAGGAACTCCTGAGAATCATATCTGTTGAAGTCTCCAAAGTCAGCTTTTGAAAAAAAAAAAAAAAAAGAAGAACTTTAACAATTACACAGGTAAATTGTTTTATATCCGTGTGCTCTCTTGCATTTAAATACAATTATATTGTTTACCAACATTCAGAATCATATAAATCATGCATTTGACCCGACACTGACTTTTCCAAGCAAATTTTTTTGAATGGCATGACATCTATTAAGGAACCTGTGGTGTACGATGACCAGACCGGGCTAATTTTAGGAGTGAAGGGGACCCATTTGATATGGAAAGGCATTGCTTCAATGTCTGAAACCATCTTGATCCAAAGCAGATTCCTGGCCAGCTGGCCATGCTCCCAGCTATGCGGAATATACCAAGAATCTTTAAAGGGCCTAAGGCTACCACTAACCTTTGGATTGCACTATGCTACAGTATATTTAGCCACACACACACACACACACACACACACACGCACACACACACACACACACACACACACACACACACACACACACACACACACACACACACACACACACACACACACACACACACACACACACACACACACACACACACACCTTAAACTTTCCGTATAAAATGTATACGGAAGCATGACTGTTGAACAAGGTTTTAGATTCATTGTTAACCCTGGTAGTAACCAGGTAGTGGTTTAAGCAATGAGTCAGCCGCTTGGACACGACTGTTTCAGTCAATGACCTCAGTCATTGAGTCCGGCTGAGGTAACACCCAGTGACTTGCATAGCGCTGTATCATTTTGCCAGAAGTGTCTGAGATTCTTATGGCCGGACACAGGCTTAGGAAATGTCTGAGGCTGAGACCTCACGCAAAGTGATTTCACACTCACACGCACACCACTGGATTTTATGGGTTGGTTTAGGCTTGAAACTGGCTTGTTAAGCGGCTCTATATTAAATGAAAAGGCAATATAAATTCCTTAGGGGTTGCTGAGTTGATGTTTACACAAAAAATGCATCCTCATCTTCAATAGGACGGTTATCACAAAACAAACTTGTGGAATTGAGGAATAGTGAGAAATGTTGACGTTTTTTCATTGTGCCATTATTTTCAATTAAGATAACACAAAACGTTTGTTGACCAATAACAGTCAACTCCGCCAAAGGAGTAGTATAGTCCATCATTTTTATATTAACAATCCTCCAGCAGCTCTGAATTTACCAAAGCTAGAAAAGATTGGTTCAACATGTAGCATCCTTTTTCCAAATCGCAATTCATGTGTTAGCTGGGGTGTTATTCTGTTTGCAAGTCACATAGTGAAGTTTGAACAAATAAAGGAATGGCTTCGATTTGCATACCGTGTTAAATTGGGTGTGGCACGATTAGAATGCTACTTTAATTTCAGTAACAATGGTGGCGTTTGTCTTCCAAAGTTTGCCATACCTTTTTTAACAGCTAGACAACTGTGGGATGTTGACCACAGCCTTACACGCGACATGAAAGCCATATAATATGCACCATCAAGGGTTCACATTACCTTGAACGGCCAATCCAGCCAAACGAATAGCTTGTTCAATTGAGCATGGGATTCTTCCCTCCAGAACATCTTTCTTTAGCTGTAGGTAATACTGATATCTACAAGGATAGAAGAGATTCACAGAGATTAGAAAACACTCGAAAACATCAACCAATTTGCCTCTTGTATTCAATTTGCCAGTAAGTGGCATGAAGCCATTATGAAGTCTGACATGCATGAACAATTAATTCATATACATTTGAGGTATGAGTCATTCAGAGTTCATTGTGCCAATGTCACAATATGGCTTTTGAATGATAGGTCTTTCAGTTGTAAATACACTAGCTTTAGATGATTGGGTCAAAAGATATGTTACAATGAAACAAACTGGTACTAAAAACATGTGGCGCTCCCCTCCCAAGCTCTATGTTGGACTGTCTTTATATGCACAGTATTTCTTGTATAGATTACTTGTTGGTGGTAATGGAGGTTATTACACAATAAGCCATTAAACGTTATACAACCAAAATAACAAAATGGTTTCTGAGAAATCACATGGAAACATAATATTCCAAATCATTGTATAATACGACCTAAATAAGCTATGTGACTAACAGAACATTTACTGCTCACATGATGACAGTCAGTCAGTGTATCGTTTTTTTTTCCCTCCCTCTTTTGTGTACCAATAGATTTACTATGCAGTGTCTTATAACCTGCTCACCAACCACATAAAAACATGAATAGTAAGATAGAGGGTCTGGGTTTAAAGACACTATTAGGCTGGACCAAATAAAGTAATGGGATCCTGGTTCTGAGTGCCAGAAAAATGGGTTAGGGCCAAGTCTTTGCAAAAACCTGACCAGGGTGTCAGAATGTACTCCTAAACTACTGCACAGAAACACAAGTCAAGCTGTTTATAAGAAGGCCACCTTGGCTAGAAATAAGGATAATTTGCCAACGCATGTTCAACATGCTACGAAGTGGTTGTGTTCCCTTTTAATCTGGTGTTTAGCATTGCCAACAGTCCCGGAGGTATTAAATTCAAACATGATAGGGGTTGCGGCGTTGGAAAAATCCATAATTTAAATACATGTAAAAATACATGTTTTCCATCCCCTAGGCCACATGAGTTTGCTGAAGTAGAAAATAGGGTGGCACAAATATTCCCAATAGAATTGAAAGAAGCAGTCATTGCTGCATACTTGACACATTCCAAGGTGGTGTCTGTGGGAACTCACCTTGTGATCTCCTGCTGGAGCTGCCCCACACTGGGCACGTAAAACACCACTCCAAAGTAAACAGTGGGCTCCAGGCCATACTTGTCCAGCTGCTTCTTCAATGGTTTCTCCAGGTCAATCCATCTTTGCTGGTTCTGCTTGTTGTAGTACCAAAGGCTGAAGAATGTTATCTGGGAAGGAAAGGTCAAGGTAATCACATAAGTTATTTAAATATGATTGTAACATAGTAACATATTTGAATGACAAAACACTTCCCGGTGGAAAGGTCTAGTTAACATGAATTCAGAAGTGTCAACACCTATGGAGCTATCAGCCCAATGAGCCATGATATTAAATCAATTAGACAAATCAGCCAAATTTATAGACATCATTTACAATGTCATTCTTCGCCCACTCTTGCGGTTATCTGGCAGAAAGTGTCTGAAATAGACACTGCTGAGAGTGAACCTTTAAGATTGTTGTTTGACACGGGATGTGTAACGTGTTCTAATCACAAAACAACACCTTATTGTTGTCCTTCGTGACCGTCATACCGAGAAGAACCTGATACAACCCTTCTCTAATAAATGACAAACAAGAGTAAGCACCACATGACTCCACAGAGCATGGTATGCACTTGCGAAGTTGAGCAAACAAACTGATTAAACAAGCAATCGGATGCATGCTACTGAATGCTGGTAGAAAAATACTGCAGTTAAAAGTGATCTCATTAAATTCCACCATCGTACCTCTGTGGTGACCTGATGGGATGGTATCATATGGTATATGCTCTATAGTAGTGAATAAACACATTGACCCTGAATGCAACATTTTGATTGCAAAATCCAGTGGGTCAAGAATCCCTATGACACAACACTAGTGCCGTACAATTGTGTGTCATAACTCTGTTCAAGTAACTGCTGCATCCGTATTCAAGGAGTAAATTGTGACCGGTATCAACTTAAGACATGGCGGATTTATATGGTGAAGGTATAGGCCAATTACACATTTTTGTTTCCTGTACCAGAAATACAATATCGGATCAAATGAATGAGTTAACAATGATTGATTGATGACAGACCAATTTTTCTTCTCAAACATACAACATTTCAAAAGATATCTAAATTACAGACATGTCCAATGTGGTGTTCAAATAAATATGCGTACCTCTCTTAACTCCAGTCTCTGTGCAACGGCCTCCAAACATTCCTGTCCAGTACTCTCCACAGAAAGTGTAAACTCAACAAACTCTCTATTGAGCAGCTGAATCCGAGTGACGAGACAACTCTTGCTGGAAACATTATACCTTCGGGTCCTTTTGAGTTTTAAGCCAAATGGCAAGGGCATGTTTCACAATCCCACAATAGAAGAGACTTTTTCACTCCCGTTAGATTAAACTTGCCGCCGTCTGTCTCTCCAGATACTGCGCTATTATGAGGGCAATCAGACATCGGAATCATAATCCACAGGCAGACCTGGAAACAAAAAAATTATGACAATTATTTCAAGTGAAACAGTAGACACCATTACCAAAACGTAATATCTATTTGGTCAACAGGGTCATGGTCTATGGTCATGTCAAACTCGACCGCGCCACCATATAGCATAACAGTAATCAGTAAATAACATAAACTATGTGGTGGAATGTGTTATTACGAACGACCACCAATTTTAATACATACAAGTAGCTAAATGGCCATGCATTTGGTAGTGCTAGAAGTGACTCCAGTTCCAGGGAATACTCGTATCCACAGCCAGACTAGAGGGCACATATGTGGGCGACAACAACCACATTTGAAATCCCTGCTGCTTGCAATGTCTGCTTCCCAAAATCATCATCCTCCACATTATAACAGAAGGGCTCTTTAGTATGGCAAATTACTAGAATGTTCGGGCATTATCATAAAGTTTGGGAAAACAACGCAATGGCAAGTTTTATTTAGATTGCGAAACATATGTCATTCAATGTATTTTAAACCGTTAGACATCCAAAGTAGCGTTAGCCCATTAGCTAGTGCTCCAGCAAGTAGACCTAACCCCAAGTAAAGCTGACGTCGCTGCTTATATCGCAAATAACGTGAACAGTACCGTTTTGTGGTTTAGGTTCCGATTTTGCTTCGGCTTTTAGGCCAGCAAGAAACTAGTCGAGAACGCGGATATGATGCGAGCTCCGCGTTGAGAGAAAAGCCATCTAAATGAACTAAATTTCACACACTAGAAGTTGAGCGGTAAACAAGCGTTGCACTCCAGGCTCCATAGTAGCTCCCAGATAGTTCAGTCAAGTCCCGGCCTAGTTCCACTTCCTGGGGCAGAGAGCAACAAGTGGATCCCCTCCACATCCGCCACGACATTGTTCCTCGCTTAGCAACTGTTGCTCAACGTTTGACGAACCTTTAAAAATGGGCTTATTATCGAATTACTTACGATTATTAACAAGGTCCCTCAGTCGAAAACTACTTTTTTTCAAAGGCCGATACCAATTGAAGCGGGTTATAGTGCGTTTGTGGCGGCGGAATACTCGAAGGGTTTGAATCCATGACATCAGACAGCTGGAATGTTGGGCACTGAAACTGCGAGAAAACGAGACAGCTGGGGCAGAACTGCCTGCCACTGTCCGGTCTGTTTACGTTCAGTTCAAAGCCTCTCACATTGGCTGTTTATGTCAAGATTTGACATTGATTGTAAGCATCATAGGAACTGAGTAAACATGTACCTCTGTAATCAAACAGAATCCTCTTTCAAGTGTTTTCATAGTCCAACAAAACGTATACAATGGTTTGAGTGCTTAATTGCTTTGCACATTTCTGTATACGTGCGTCATTTAAAACAGAGTAGGCACATTTCAACTGTTCGACTCGAAAAGTAGAATGACCACAAATGTTTCAGAAATATATCGTTAAGACACTTCATTGGTGGCGAACAGGTTAGTATTAACAGTTAATACTGAATTCAAATACGCCTACCACTTTCATTTCATCCCTGGTATAACAATAGTATATACGTTTGTCAACACAATGTCATGATTCGTACAGTATCACACCGGTCACCTGCTAAATTCTGAGTGCATTGCTGTGAGCAGTTCTTTGAAATTGTCTAATGCAATTCACTTGTTTAGTTACATAACATTCCAACATTCTGCCAGACTTCCGAATTGATTTGTTTATGAAATTCTAACAATGCATCTAAAAATAAATAAATGCTGAAGTTGATCTCTTCCTATGAAAAACATTCCATGTGTTTTAATGAGAACAAAATACAGAATCTGGACTTTCCTTAAAAAGAAAAAAAAAAAACGTACGTAACACCAAAATGCTGAAAATATGAGTGATCTCTGAGACCTATTTCTATAGTAATATAATGTATCGTATAAATGTTAATCAAGCAACAATTCCTGAATGTAGTGCAAGTCAAAATTCATCATCACTGGGAGAGGTGCATCTCTCTCTGTGTCCCTGGTTCAGAGACCCTTGATCACTACTTTGAGTAACATGCAAAGACTCAAACAAACTTTTCCCAAGATCCTCTAGATCTTTAGACAGTCCATCATGTCCATCGTCCAATGGGTCCAGATGGAGTTCTTCTCCACTGGTCGAAGCGGTTGCTTCACGTTGTTCCTGAGGGAGTTCTGCTGTGTCAGTCACACTGGTTTCCAGTTGAGGATGGAGGGTTTTCACCTTGATTCCTTTATATGTATTGCCACCGTCATTCAACCAATCAGGCACAGTTTCTTCATCGAGTTTGAACTCCTCCGAGTTCTGTTTAGTGTCTATTGCTGAATCGGCCTGCTCAGGAGAGCAGCGATGAAATGGAATCGATGAAGAAACGCCACTGGTTGGTGAATCACAGTTTGTTCTGCGTGATGCATACGGGAAGAGGTTACTCTCCTCTTCTTTGGTGTGAGACTGTCTTGACACAGGTCCGAGACTGGAGGGGTGCTTATAAAGAGGGTATTTTCCTTCTTTCTCTTTTCCCTTTGGTTCTTCTGCTGCACCAAAGGGGCTAGGGTTACCTCCTGTATCTTCAAAGTCCCTGCGCAAAACTTCCAGAAGGTGGCGCATTTTACCCTAAAAACAAGATTTAGAGTTACATTAGAGATTGTCTAGAAATAAAAATTGTATTTGACGGAATAAAGAAAGAAAATACAATAACTAAAGTAATGAAGTAGCATTTTTTTTTAATTGTGGTGTTATTATTCAACCTTTATCAATCATCACTACCAACATTAACAATTAATTGCAATATTTATCTGCGTGTGCTGTAGGTTCTGAGGAATCACCAGGTACATCTTCAGTATTTTATCAGCTCACCTCCTTAAGTCGACCCCTGTTTTTGTCAATGTGGCGCTCAAACACCCGATCCAAAACCCTGTAGGTAGAAAAACGCCAACTTAAACCAACCAAATACTGTTTCAGTTTACATGTGAGAAGTCATACGTCAGAGAGACCCCACTTAAATTGTGGGAATTGGAAGCAATGGGATAATATAAATACACAACTCAACGAAATATAAAACTAAGGTATAGTAAATGTTACATATTATACCTTCAAAGTTAATATAAGAGATAGTAAAATAGCCTACCGGTCAGAGAAGAGTCCCCGGGACAATATGTCATCTGTTACATTGACTATAAATTCTAGGTACACTAATTCATCCTCCCTGTTTGGAAAAAAAATTGGTCTAGAATTATATATTATATATATTGCACAATGAACTTGCATTTTAAATGTTGCATCCCACAATTGTGATTATATCCCCTGCAGACACAGAAAACAAACTTACTCTGCGGATGTGCTCATCATACTTGGAGATTTCATGCCTTCTGCTGAAGCCCTGATAAATAAAAACACACTTAAAAAAAGACCCAAGCATTCCGAGGCTTGGGGCGAATGGGCAACACAATGACTACCTATGTCCTTTTCCTCACCAATTTTCCTTGACCTTTATGGAAAACTTCATGAGGCCAAGGTAAGATAAGAAGGGGAATTTAAAAGGACATTGACCCCTGACCCCGCACCCCGACTTCCCACTACCCTTTTTGTCAAGCGACCTTGGTTACTATGAAAGACGCTATATAAATCCTAGTTGTGGTTGTTGTTGTTGTTGTTGTTGTTGTTGTTGTTGTTGTTAGGAAAAGACCACCACGTTGCTAAGAGAATCTGAATGCACTAACCCTAAACTAAGCAATTATGCCACTGAAGACTTTATGGACAAAGCCAGCTTGTAACCAAGTTCTGAAGACTACAAAAAGAATATCGTATCTTAGATACTTGATTGTATGAAAATAATTGTCGGTAATGTTGAGTTTGTTTCTTTGAAAGGCCAAATGGTGCAGGACTTTAAATGTTACGGCAAATCTTTCTTTTTTTTTTTTTATGGTGGAGAAATTGATCATGGCTGCCACCAAGATAATTCAAGGTCATCCCACTCAGTTAGGAACCTCCCCCAGCAAAATAGACATTTTCGACCCCTGCCAGAGGCTCCGTGGCGAAGACTTCCTATGACGTTACCTTGATAAAGAGCCTTGTCTCCTGCTCCTGCTGGCAAGCCTCTGGTTGGTAGACAGTAAGACATGCCGGTCGATGGCTTCATCTTCAGACCAGCCGTGGTCAGTATATCCCTGTAACATAATACGATCAGGTGAAAACAAGAACAACTCTATACTCTATATCCTATTAACACACACAGATCTCCCACAACACACACACAAACACACACACTAAGTACAATATATATATATTTGTATATCTCTTCCACAATCCCTCTAGTCACTGCTGATACCTATTTCATGTCACCCCATTTAAACGATTAAATATCTGATACAAGGGTTTTCTTCCTGAAAATGAATTCATTCAAATCACCTGAGTTTGATCATCGTAGTCTGATGTTGAGTGCTGCTCGAGTTCTCTCCTTCCAAGAAATTGAAAAGCAGGGGATTAGAACACTTTGAATACATTCTAAACAAAAAAATAATTAAAAAGCAAGGTGTCTTTCAGAGAGTACCTTCTATGATTTGCCTGTGGTGGCATCATTCTGGAGTGGGTGGGATCTGGATTAGGGTTCCTCTTTGGCGCTGTATAATAGCGATACTTTGACAGAGTTGAACTCTTATCTGATTTCAGGGTCCTGGGCGTGAAGGGTTTGTCGTGGGTGAAGTAGTGAGAATGTTTTTGGAGCAGATCCCCGCTATAGGTTTTCTGTATCGGGTCCTTGAAGGCTGAGTAGGGGCTCTGGTTGTCGACCAAAGCGAAGGAGGAATGCCCCGACTGCTGCCTGTACAGGTTGGTCTCGGATCTCCGGAAGCTGCACTCTGAAGCTGTGTAAAGCTGGTGCGGGTGGCTCCGAGAACCATGCGATGGATAAACTACCTGCTTAGCGTGGAACGAGGTATTGGGCCTTGAGGTGGAGAATATGGAACTTCCTGAGCAGAACAGGGGACTTTTTTCACCTTGAAGTGATCCTCGGCTCTGAAAATACATCAAGCAGTTATCATATCATCATTATGACTCATTTAAGTGCTTTTTCACTCTGCCGGTCAAAGTGCTTTTGACTCATGCTAAGGATAAAGACTAACGTCACAGAGATGGACACTGCAGCATGGCATGTGCCAACCAGCCCGTTTCATCTCCGCGGGCTGAAGCCATTAGGTAAAATGTTGGTCTCCGAATCAATATGATGACCTTACAAAAATGCTACAACAGGTCTGCTCAAATTTGATTTCCTACCTCTTCAGAAGACCGCGAGTCTCTGCCATTGCCTAGTAAGACGGAGTGGGCAGACTGAGGACGCCCACCTCTCCTCAACTGCTCTCGCTTTAGCTGGTCATTATCTGGATAAAAAAACAAATAAATACAATGGGTAAACAAGTTGATGTCATCTTTTATTGTAAAGGCATATTGGTCTTCTATTATAAGAGGTCTATGACAATAAAAAACATGATAGATATGTTGTATATTCCACTTACACTTCACACTATGTATCAGGCTCTTGGGTACTGCGGTATCAATGGAAGCTGATGAAAAACAAGCCAACAACTATGGTAGTGAATGACCACATCAAGCAATGAAACTGCATCATAAGTTAACAATAATAATATATTACACTTTTAAGGTGTAATTCAGCATTCAAGTAAATATATGAATATCAACTAAGGACAATGCGATATTTACATTCTCTTACACCCTACCTTTGGCTGAGTAGATCTTTTTGTAATGTGATACCATGTGGTCCTTAACGATGGATTGACTCAGCTTGCTAGATGAACCAGGGCAAAACGCTGTAAACATAACATGCAAAAACCATACACTGTTATACAATCGTCATTAAACATCCCTACATTAAAGATGAATAAACTTGAACCATACGTACGGGAGGTTTTTAGACTGCGCTCTCTCACACTGCTACTTAAGTTACTGCTGCAATCAGATCCAGGCGATGCTCTTCCTATAAAACACCAACATATAACAAACTAGCATTTTAACGACAAAATACGATCCGTCGCTTCAAATGAACGAAATCATAAAGCGAAGTTTAGTTAATGAACTTGTCAAACTGCCTGCAGTATTGTGAAACGCAATTGCTAAGTACTTTACAACACTGGAATATCTAAGGCAATGAAAGAAAGCTAGCTAAGTATTATGCTATGGCTAAAGCTTATAATTTCCTCAGTCGCGTACCTCTTTTTGACTCCATAATAACGTCAATGTATCCCATGGTTTTAGGAGACCTTTAAGTGTACATATTTTGATTTTGAGTGTTGTACAAAGCTCGACATTGCGCTGTAGGTAATCATTTTCCCAGAACAAAGCTACGAAGCTCGCCAGATTACAAGCAGCTGAGAAAGCTTCCCCGTCGCCATGCTGGTTGCTAGGCTTTCCCCATCGTCCTCAAATTGCTGACGCTGCAGGGACTGCTGGTGCCACTGGGCTACGACACTCTCTTATTATTCATCCCTGACTACAACCCTACATTGGTCATTCGATCCAGACAAAAAATGCTGCTTATAAAATCAATAATACTAACAACTATAATAATATGATATAATCAATTAACATATATATATATATATATATATATATATTGCTATCTTTTTTACTTTTATTGTGGACTAAAATGGGAATATAGAGAGAGGGTGAGAAAAAATGATTGAAGTACAAATTGTGAAAGTGGCATCATTCTGTCAACAGCATATTGTAAATATGGGCATGTTCCTTGTATTGTTTGAAAGAACTTTTGACCTTAAACCATTACGGGTATAGCATTGTGTTTAATTTTTCATTTTTATGTGCAGGCCCAAGTGAGAGACAGATAAGCTTTCAGAAACCAATTTAAACTTCGAACTGATTACTCAGTATTCTATTTTACAACTTGATGACTCATTATCTCAAATACACTGCACATATAACTCATAATAAAATGTAAAAAAATAAATAACACGTTTTTTGATGGTTGAAAGAGCATTTGTTTACCCCTACATAATTGTATAGTATTTAATATAAAACAACATAACATTTCCCTTTTAAAAGGGCTTTATATGAGCCTAGGCTATATTAACCTGCATATCTAAGTGCAATGCATAGGCTATTTATTTGCAAAAGAGATCATGGATATTACAAATCGGCCACTAGATGAAAATGTTTTAATAACTCTTTGTGTTATTATTCATCTTTAACAAGCACCAACATAAAAAAAAAAAAAAAGCAATGTATATCTGTTTGCGTTGTAGTTGCTACTTTATGATTGCCTAATACACAGTTCCCGATGCTCGTGGATGATGTAATGGTTACGGTCTCCCATTGAATGGGCATAAGCTACCTTTTCATTTCTCCTGCCGCTCCATGCATGTGCCTGCCGCCTAGCAGCCAATGGGTGGGTAATTCCTTTCAAGAGACGATCGACCAGAACCTGCTAATAGTAAGTATTCTATATAAATCGATAGGTCACAGATCAATTCAATGATGATACAGGGCTAATTAGCCTGGGCACGTTTTGTAAACCTGAAAAGTGTGGGTTAACCTAGCTTGTTAAGGTTAGCCATGGAACGAATGGGAAGGGTGGAGGCAGATGAGAGATGAGCATCATTTCTCCTTTGTTGAGGACTGGGTGTGTGAAGTTAATACACCGCTCTCTCTCCACCTCTTATTTTGAACTGGGCAAGTGTTGTGTTCGACATGTGAAGTGTGTTCCACTACTAGTAAAACCTAATAAAGAGTGGCGATCTGTCAAGCGATCATCAAGCGCTCCTTGGACAGAGCAGCAGCTCCGCCGGACAAAGAATTCGGTTCAATTGTATTTCGGCGCATCACGATGCGAGGCTGGAATTAGGGAAAGGGAGGGAATCATGTCAAAACAACTGGAGGGGATTCTACATTTTTATAGACGCCGGTGAACAGCCCAAAGGTTTTTTGTTTCTTAAAACCAAAAGCAGCCATGAAATTCCCTATAGAAAGCCCAAGGAAACAAGTTAATTGGGACCCAGAACAAGGTTGGTTGAATACTTTCTACCTTCTCTATGGCTCATTTCCAAGATTCATATAAACAGATACTTTGAGTTTCTGTAAGGATTGGGCATTTCGAATTAAATGGGCAAGTTATAATATTCGAATATCTATCAGACACATAAACATACTATTTGTGGTATGTTTCCTCTTTAGTTTCATACTAGCCTAAGGGTGTTTTGGTTAGTTGGATGCGTTTTATTAAGGGTTTCCCCACAAAAGAAAGCGTTGGGGAGTGTATGTCTTTCTTCTCCATCATCCCCAGTGTCATCAGCTGTGGCTGGCTGAGCGCGCCCTCAAAGATGCGTCGGAGAGCTGAGATGCTCCCATCGCGGACCATGGAAGATTAGCACTCAGCAGGCTGCCAAACCATTATTCTATGCTTTTAATGCAGAACTCACTTTGTGATTGTTTCCACAATCAGTGCAAATGTCTTGGCTAATAATGTGCTTGAGGTTTTGGCACCCTTTTCCCCTTTATTCCGCAGCCGGTGCGCTACAGTGCGCCCGCAAACGTCTGTGCCTCGCTAGGGTAGCCTATTTGTATTTAGTTGCGTAGTACATGTTTCACTTAAACATCCAAGTAACTTGACTTCTAGAATTTCGTTTGATCTGTACCAATGGATACTAATCGATATAGGGATTACGTTGTGGCGCTATAGCTGAGTGATTTGGACGTTTGGGATGGACTCCAGTCGCTATTCGGCACACCTAACAACAATTCCTTGACATTCTGAAGCCTATAGTGAAGTACCAGCCGAGCAATACTTCACCAACTGGGCTTATTCAATTTGTAAATGGAAAAGGCAATCAATATGAAGCAGCTGCCGGTTTCTATGTCATTTTACAATGAAGACCCACATATCTCAAATTACAAAATGTATTATTTCCCTGACGTTATTCATGCGTGTGTGTGTGTGTGTGTGTGTGTGTGTGTGTGTGTGTGTGTGTGTGTGTGTGTGTGTGTGTGTGTGTGTGTGTGTGTGTGTGTGTGTGTGTGTGTGTGTGTGCCACTGTAGTGATTTGATTATCTTTAAACGCCAGGCCAGATAATATTAATCCCACTTTGCACTGTACTTATAGATGTTGTTAAATGTCGATCCAATGATCCAATGACAACACCATGCACAACAATTTACGATGCCGACTCGCCGAGTTTCAAATGCTGTACATCATGCTGAATCTGTACATCACTTCTCAATCCCTCCCTTCTCAATCCCCCCCCCCCCCGACCCTACACCCCACCCCCAACATTCCCCAGTATTTCAGTGTCATACTCTTGTTCTAAAAATAGCTCACTGATGCCTATAATGGCATAAGAAGTCCAGTGGCTAAGAATTCCATTTGTTTATTGATTCTGTGTGTCAAAGGGTCCGCTAACAAGATTTACGTCCCTAGTAGAGAGTGTGACACTTCCTGTGTGTCCTTGATTCCCGATGGCGATGTATAATGTTTGTATTTGTGTCTTCGTGGTGCATTTCTATGTCCGTGCGTGTGCGTGTGTTATTGTGTGCGCACCTGCGTGCGTGTTTATGTATGTGTGTTTGTCGTGATGGATTATTGTGCAGGCCTATGTGCCACATGCATGCAAGCCTATGTGGCATACGGTGACTTTCACGCAAGGCATGCTAAAACCAAAGTTGCAGAACTGTAGTCATTGTCATTCAAATATTAAATAAAATGGAGGAATAACAATATATATTGCAAATAATGTTTGTTATTTAAAAAATATATATTAGAAATGAATTTCAATCAAGTTTCTGTCGTTTTTAAAAATACCGGGGTATGCCTTGCCTTCATAGCTTATATAGACCGCTTACCACCAGTGGCCTGTGCTCTAAACAAAACTATTATTAGCTTTTCCCATTATTCTCAATCCTACCATCAGGGTTTTTATTCACCAACACATTATTTTATAGTCCCCGTAACCACTGCACAGCACTGATTGGGCTAAAGAAAACCAAGAGCCTGAGAGCTGAAGACTGGGATCTTTGATAGCTTATATACATTACAATATTTTAGATACATGTAGAAGGATCTACAAATGTCTATGTCCTTGGCCATGTCCCCCATCTTGGACCCCAGCCACAATGTGTGCACTATAGAGCCTATTTGGATGCCAATACCCTCACGGGCTGTTCTCCCATTTTCATCTGTTCTATTAGAGAAATTGCATCCCGGTTTTCCCCAGGACAGAAGTGTGTGACTTGTGCACTTTATGTTATGCCATATTGCTGTGACAGGTGTGTATTTTAAGTGCACCCTTGGCTGGTTGGTCGCCGCACTGCCGCAATGCTATAAAAGCAGACACAGCCACACACACCTATACTAAGAAGAGGTTGTATTTATAAGATTGATTATTATTTTTATACTTCATGCTCTGATATTCCCCCCTGAAGCCTAATTGGGTGCATTGTACCATTAATTAATTCACCCTAAATAACAAATCACACAAGTGAAAGTGAAGTTGTCCTGAGTATCGCTGATGATTCAGGCAGGGAGATTGAATACTTCCACTAAGATGTTGACTGGCACAGCTCAGAGGACTAATAGCTTCTGTCATTAGGCTGATGAATGTGGTCATCTCAACTCTCTTGGGGCCCATGCATAAGTGTGAGTATCAAATGCAGACACATGCAAACAGCTTCAAGCAGGCCCTGCACCCTGCTTGAAGCTACTGTCCATAATGAATTGAAGACTGATTGCGTTGCGCAACAGATTTTTTGTGATTTTATTCCCTACTAACTTACATACATCATGTTATGTATCATGTTAGCGTGACGATGAACCAATGACCAATTTAGGAATCGGAGTTCATATGTATTACTTACTTACTTACTTAGGCCTTTAAGTTCCCAAAGGAACATAGGCCATCGACAAAACCCCTCCATCCTCTCCTGTCTTGGGCCCTCCGCTCCAGTTGAGGCCAGGACAGCCCTTCTTTCTTAATTTCCTGTTCTGTGGTTCTTCTCCAGGTGGTTCTCGGTCTGCCTCTCTTCCTCTTGCCCTGTGGGTTCCAGGTTAGGGCTTGCTTCGTGATTGACTTCTGTCTTCTGAGTGTATGGCCTATCCACTTCCATTTCCTCCTCCGGATTTGGGTTTCTATTGTTTCTTGTTTGGTGAGTTCCCACAGGTTGGCGTTTGAGATGGTGTTGGGCCAGTAGATTCCCAGGAGGCGTCTGAGGCACCGGTTGGTGAAAGTCTGCAGCTTATTGAGTATGTTAGTGGTGGTCTTCCAGGTTTCAGAGCCATATAGAAGGGTGGACTTGACGTTTGAGTTGAAGATTTGTAGTTTGGTCTTGAGTGACAGGTTTTTCATCTTCCAGATATTGTTGAGCATGTTTAATGTTGCCCTTGCCTTTCCAATTCTGGCTCGGACGTCCTCCTCTGTACCACCATCCACAGAAATGATAGTCCCCAGGTATGTGAAGCTGGCTACTTCCTCTAGTTGGTTTTGGTTCATGGTTATGGGAGTGTTGTTGTTGCTGTTAATTCTCATTACTTTGGTTTTTGATGAGTTAGTTTTGAGCCCGAGCAGAGCAGCGGTATCCTCTAGCTTGCCTGATTTTTCCTGCATCTGTTGATGTGTGTGAGCCAGTAGTGCCAGGTCATCAGCAAAATCCAGATCTTCTAGCTGCTCTGTCAGGCTCCACTGTATGCCAGTTCGGCTATTGCAGGTTACTTGTATCATGATCCAGTCTACGCAGAGGAGGAAGAGAAGTGGAGAGAGCAAGCACCCTTGCCGCACACCAGTCAGGACCTCAAAAGGCTCAGATATGCATCCTTCATGGAGGACTTGGCATCGCATCCCTTGGTAGGTGCTCCTAATGATGTTGGTTATTTTTGCTGGGATCCCGTAGTGGGCCGTCAGTTTCCAAAGCATCTCCCTATCCACACTGTCGAAGGCTTTTTCAAAATCTATGAAATTTACATAGACAGAAGTGTTCCATTCGATGGACTGCTCAATGATAATCCTGAGGGTGGCGGTTTGGTCTCCACAGGATCTGTTTTCCCTGAAGCCGGCCTGGTTTTCCCTCAGTTTCTCATCCAACCCCTTCTGAAGCCTCTCCAGCAGGATCCGGTTGAGCACCTTCCCTGGAGTTGATAGGAGCATAATCCGCGGTAGTTCTTGCAGTCCCTGAGGTCTCCTTTCTTTGGGATTTTCTCAATGTGTCCATCTTTCCAGTCTGATGGGACACATTCTTCCTCCCAGATGGTTTTCAGTAGGTGGTAGAGCATGTTGGTAGAGGTTTCGATGTCGGCTTTCAAGGCTTCTGCTGGAATACCGTCGGGTCCCTCTGCTTTCCCTCCTCTCAATGTCTTAATGGCTTTTTTGATTTCTGGCTTGGTGGGGGGATTGCAGTTTATCTTCACCAAGTTTGGTGATGGTGGGATTTCTGCTGTCAGATGTGGGGCCTGCCTCTTGAGCAGTGCTCTAAAGTGTTCAGTCCATCTCTTCACTTGGTCTTCCTTGGTTGTGAGGAGTACACCCTGTGCATTTTTTATGTGTGCCTGTGTGTGTCTGAATCTGCCTGTGAGCTTTTTAGTTCATATGTATTGGTCAAAAATTATTTTGATCCACAACCCTGTCCTCTGGTTTTTCTTTAATCCCCTTTTCCAATTATTAACCCCCGCTTGCTCTCTCTCGCTCTCTCTCTCTCTCTCTCTCTCTCTGTAGTGGCGATCCAGACCACCTTGGCACCGCCCCGGAAGGCCCAGCCGGGGGCGGCGAAGTCCAGCCTGGTCCAGGCCAGCGTCACGGCCACGCAGAGCCCCTCGGCGGCCGCCTGCGACGCCAAGGCCAACGGCCACTGCCCCCTGCCGCGCCTCTCCATCTCCTCGCGCTCGGCCAGCGTGGTGGCCAGCATGGACGCCGGCTACGAGGGGGCGGAGGCGGCGCTCCACTCGGTGATGAAGTGGAAGACGGTGCTGGGCGTGTTCGTGGTGGTCCTGCTCTACCTGGTGTGCGGGGGGCTGGCCTTCAGGGCCCTGGAGCAGCCGTTCGAGAGCCACCAGAAGGACAGCATCACCCACGAGAAGTCGGATTTCCTCAAAAAGCACTCCTGCGTGACCCCCGACGAGCTGGAGGCCCTCATCCAGGTGGGTGGGGAGTCGGCGCTGGGGAGGAGCGCATGGGGAGTTGAAGAGATATTGCACGCATGCATGTGACTTGCTGAATGAAGCCATGTTCACACCTCATGTAACAACGTCATCAGTGGCTCAGTGTTTCACATCCGTGGTAGCATTTTATGTTTGCCAAACTGAAAAAAGTTTAAATTCATGCCTTTCCTCATCCGCATGCCCAGACTACTTTAGCACCTCACGTCACATTCATTTATTGTCAGTGTTTGCCAATCCTAAAACAATTCTGTTGTCTCATTCATTTTAATTGTTTTATCTGAATAGACTAAGATGCTAGACCACAATTTTCAAAAGTATCCACCTTTGCACACCCGCAGATCATCTTGATAATTTTAGGTGTGTGGATTGAAAGCCAAAACTGATTATGGCCCCTAAGGCTAAGTTTATATCCTGTGAACGACCTTTAACGACCATGTTGAAGGCCTACGAGAGTTACTCGCTCTCAATAAGTCGCTTTACGCAGCATCAGTAGCTCGACCTATGAGATCCATGAAAGGCCATTTTTTAATCCATGAACTAAATAATATAGATGCATTCACTAGATGAATCATACAAATGACCTCTACACTGATATTTTAATTTGACAGAGAACTAATGTTCATCCAATAATGAGCTTCATTAAATATAGTCACGTTGAAACGGCGATCTGTCATCTATACTCCGTACTTATACGTTGTCCTTCAGGAAATAAAGAGATGATAAGAATAATAAGATACGCTTTTAACACACTTAGTATTCACTAATAGGTCGTGATAAAAGTGATAAGGTTATTATCTAAGCTCTGACATAGCATGGAGATTCAAGGCTATCTTAACTGTCCCCCCTCTCCCCTCTGTCTGATTAGCTGCACGATGTCTTTCTAAGGCGAATCTTTGGTCTGAACTGGGTTTAAGAAATGGAGAATAGGACATCCTTCACCCGAAAGCACGATTATACCTTCCTGGTAACCATAGCGATTCCTGCACTCATAATGCTAAGTGACACGGCAGTGACACTGCAGTATATGAAAGGTCTTCGCTCTTCCTAGAAAATTGGCAAATTAAATTGTACTATTCTAAAACATATTAGTTTGTGGAAGCCTTTCTCCTATTAGTTGCCTTACTTTATTATAAAGATTGAATTGGTATATTAAATGCAACTCTATTTAATGCAACTCTATCAAAACGTTATCTTCATTTGATCTCTCATCCAAATATTGTTCTTACAATTAAGTTGACTGGGGATCCAGTTTATCCAGTTTGTCGATTTTGTAAATTGTGTATTGTATTGTGTATAAAACTACTCAAAAGTGGAACCTTTAACAACCAGAATCTGTGCAATTAATAATCATCTTCATAATTGTCATTTTCATTTTTTTCATTTTTCTTATCTTATCCTTTTATTAAATGTCATTCTCTAAGATTTCTGTTTCATTCTCTTTGGCAACACCTATGGAAATAAGCAGTAATTATCCCAGGGAACCAAGCAGTTTGTCATGTCAGTCGGTTTGCAGCTGATTTTCTGGCAACGTCAGCACATTGAACAGAAGTGTAACGCCGCCTCACACATAAGTGAGTTAAAGAACGCTCTGTTGCGTTACACCGCCTACCCTTGCTGACAGAACAACCACTGCTGGGTGATGGAAAAATTATGCCACGACACCCAATTTTCGTAACATTCATAACACTGCAAATGAAAGGGATTTCATCCGTGGGCCCTAAGCTCAAAATGAACAGTCGGATCGTAGAAGGGAAATCCTGTGTCCATCCAAAGTATTTTTCTTGAACGGCCACGTTCCCAATGGAAAGATCTCAAATGTTTTTCCCAGAGAGGACAGTCCAGTGGACGTGGTGCCAGAGGAAGCATATGCAGGAGCTTCCTGCCGGACTGGGACCACAAGTCACCTGACAGCGGAAGTTTAACATGTAACATAACTGCCATCTCAGCAGAGTTCCCCTTTGTAGTCCTACACTTTTATGTTGTTGGTGCAGTGGATGCGGTGAAGGATAGGCCTCAGCATTGCATTTAGCTCCCCCTTGTCTCTCTCAAGCTTGAACTAACCCAACCAACAGAAAGAGACCACACCATATTATCTAACACACTCCTGTTTCCACTAGAGTGACTGCATTTGACGTGAGCTTCTTCAACATCGTTCCAGTTGAAAATTCAATAATTCAGACCGCTCTCCTTTGCCCCCATTTCAGTCGTCCCTCTTTCTCCCCTCGCGCCTCAATACATTTATAGGATTGTTACTACGAAATGTGTAGGTACAAAGAACTATTACCAGCTACCTGAATCGATGTCAGTGTTCCCTGAAGGAAGGCTGAGTTAATGAAGGAAACCTTTAGTCGTGAGTTCACATGGCCCATTATTCTTGGCCAAGCAGTTGCAGACCAGTATTGCTAAATTCCTGGTATCCTGGATAAGGTCACATCCACATGCTGTTCGGAGCTGGTAAACAAGGATGACTGGATTCATAGGAAAAACAAAAAAAACCTGTTGCATCAAGCCAGTATATACAATGAGTCATGTTGAAGGCCGTCACACATTGTCTGAATTTGAAGTAATAAGACATACAATTATTTCATTAACGTAAAACTAATAAGAAACATTAGTTTGGTTACTTGAATTCAGAAATAATCAAAAGTATTGAAGTGTTTCAAAGTAAGATTCTGAATGTAGGGATTTGATTATAAATGACATAAACTGGCATTTGAAACAGTTTGAATTGTAAAGACCCTGGGAAGATTCTGAGAAGATTCCCAGCACTGTATCTAACAGGCTGCACAGTCAGGAGGCCTTAATCGTTGGAAGGCACTCCAACACTCACAAGTCTGAAAGAACTCCACAGAGGGACTGTGGCGTGACTCACTGTTTGTACGGGGGAATTGACAGAATGATGGCATGGTGTTCCCTAATGTGCCTTTATGTAAGTATGCGTGAGTTAGATAAAGAGAGTCAGAAAGACTTGACGGACAATACTTGTAAGGGTACTAACAAGTAACAAGTACCCTTTTTGTGGACAATTTTTTTGGATTCAGATTGTAATTTATTGTCACATCTCATCTGTACACAAAGTATAAAGGAGTGCTTAAGTAGTATGTTTGTTTGCGTCTGTCTTTGTGTTTGTGTGTGTGCATGCATGCATACATGCATGTGCGTAATTGTATCGAGAAGTCCCTAAGTTGGGTGGAGATGGTGCCGTTTCCTGATGCAAGACTAAGAGCTTCTGGTCGGTAGAACACTGAACAAACCCCTGGTGTTGTTTGCGGGGGAGAGATGAGCCAGTGTCTGTGGGAAGGGACTGTTTTGCCAAACGTTGGCTACTTTGGGCACTGACTCACACTGGCAGGGACGCGACAGCATATGCTGACATGGCGGGCTTTATATTAAGGGTCTCTCACCATTAATAATGTGCAACCACCCACTGAGGGCTGTTCACCCGAGGCAGCCTGATTGGCTCTTTCGGTGACTCATCCAGTGCTCCCCAGTGACATGGGGCTGCCGACACTCGGCCCCCCGGCCCCCCGGCTTGGCCCTCTAACGACTCACTTGAGCCACTAGAAATCTCATCGGGCATCGAGAGCCAATGTTTCGTATTAAACACAGCTATCAGCCTTTACCTATCTACTGTATCCATCAATCTGTGTAGCATTTATCTATCTATCCATCCATCGATCCAGCTGTCTGTCTACTGTATCACGCTATCCAGCCCTCTGTTTGTCAGTCCTTTTATTTTTGTTTTGTATCACAATGAGTATAAAAGCATTGGGACATTGTTTGCCATATTTACCATACAGGGAAGAGGCCAATATAAAATAAATTGGTGAATTGCATACAGATTGAGTTTAATGTTAATCTGTGCACACACAATGTTACCAAACTGTTGCAGGAAGTGTATGCATGTGTGTGTGTGTGTGTGTGTGTGTGTGTGTGTGTGTGTGTGTGTGTGTGTGTGTGTGTGTGTGTGTGTGTGTGTGTGTGTGTGTGTGTGTGTGTGTGTGTGTGTGTGTGTCTGTGTGGGTGTGGGTGTGGGTGTGGGTGTGTGAATCTGTCTGTCCTTTTTTATTTGTCGGTTTTATTTCAAAATAATTATTTAAACATTCAAACGTACAACATAATATTACCATATTTTACCATGCTACAGGAATTGGCTGAAGAGGCCAACGAACATAACTTTGCGATTAGCATACAGATTGTATTTAATGTTAATTTGCTCTGGCTTTGCTAGCACTGACGTTTTACATATTTACTTGTACAGTGAGTGCTTTTCCTCCATTTATGGATAATAATACAATTAACTGAATCCATAATAGAATACAGGGGAGCCGAAAGGTATAATTTCATTCAGAAAAAAAGAGAAAACAAACTCTGGAGATAATTCATGGCCAATGCATTAGCCTAAAGGAAATCTTTATGATTTTCCAATTCTCATGGAAATCCATGAGGACCTCGCACAGTATAGCACAGTATGCAGAGAGAGAGAGAGAGCGATAGAGAGAGAGGGGAGAGAGAGAAGTGAGTGGTAGATAGGGGAGAGAGAGAAGGAGAGTTGATTACAATCTACATTAAATTAGCATAGTATCTTAAAAGCAGCAGTAATAAAACAAGAGCCAGCTGGCGGACCATCCACCGGCTCTAAGCCCCCTAAGCTATGACCGCCTTTTGTGTTGCATTTGTGAAAGTGGCTCAATATCGAGCCTGAGGTGCCTTCAAAATATTTCCAAAATAGAGTATCCATATCATGCTTCATATTCCCATTGCTACAAATTTGTATCCATGTACATTATTGGTAAACTAATACACTACAGGCCTGGCGGTTAAAACCATTGAGGGCTATAAATAGACGACCTCATGAAGCATTCAGATGCAGTGTGGATCTTTTTATAGCTCCTAGCCGCTTCCACAATGAACCCTTTTTTCTTTTTTCAAAATGACATTTTTAATTGCTGATTAGCCTTCTTGAAGCGAACATGGCTGCCGAAGCCAGGGCAGAAAATAATTCAACGTTACTCGAATGTGCTAGTTTCAGATACAGACATCAGTGCTATTAGAAAAAGATTCAGGAGAAAAACTGACCCAGGCCCAGCCTTTTAATATCTACATGTTTGAAGAAATTGTTAAGCTCGGCAAAATATAAAAAATGTTACGCGCAAAAGCTTTTCTTATTACTGAAAGTGTCTGTTCGGCTGACCCGCTACTACGGAGAATAACAGAGACAGAGGCAATGACAAAAATACACGTTAAAATGTATCTAATTTCCAAAATCTAGAGCGAAATAAAAGCATAGAGAGAGAAATGTGTTAATGGTCATTTCTTTGTACTACGCATAATGATGTTAAACATGGAGATTTTGATTACTTGAAGAAAAACATTCAGATTAGGTACAAAGGGAGATATTTTTATATTTCTTCTGCTGCTTTAAATAACAAAGATAAATCCATGGGGAACCTTAGTCTGAGCCAGACATTTAGATGATGAGAGCAAGAGGAAGGAAGCAAATGTGTAGGGGATTCAAACAACGTCTTATAATTTTGTATCACACATCCCCCAGAGTGTTGAGAAGAATCACATTTGAACCGAGATGCAATGGTGATTTGAACATGTAATAACATAATTGCAAATCAGGAATCGGGGTAATTACATTTCAAGCAATAAAAACGCAGTAATGTGCTGTATCTGCTGGCGCATGTTCGTAGCCGAGGACAGGATATACATAGATGGCAAGCCCCTCTTAAGATGGTCCACCCTGAAGGATTATGTTTATATTTTGGTAAACACAACCAGCTTTAAGCATATAAGATTCAAGATTCAAGCTTGTTATATTTTCAACAATATTTTCTTATCATCGCCTTTTTACGGCGTCTGCCATTCTGTGACTCATGCGTGTTTTCCTCCTTGATCCCATTTTAGTAACACTTGCAATCGCCTAGGGTTATTCTGTAGAGGGCTCATACGCCCGCACTCAGAGCATTAAGCACCCTCGCGTCAAGACTGTTACGCCACCGGAGACTTCTGTCATTCACGTGTCAAGTATAAACACACTAAAGCACTCGCGCACACACAAACACACACGCACGCAGTCGCACACATAAACACACACACACACACAGACACACACATGCTTCGTGTGGCACTCATTTGCACGCAGAGGGGCAGGTGGTGAATTACCATACCGCAGTAGGCCTACTGTCCCGCCCTTGCGCCTTTAGCAGTGTGAGTTAATAGCAGACATGATGCACATAAGTTCAATTCTTGCGCCAATGCTCGGGGAAAACCCAGCAGTGAGCTGCTTGTTTTACAGAGGGTGCAGTGGTGTATAGATGCTGACCGATTAGAAATCAATCGAATCTAAAAGGTGCTGGTTTGACCCCTGCCCTCCAGAAGTGAACCCGAGGACTCCTCCTGGCAGAAATTATGGGGACGTCCTTGAACAGGACATTTAACCCCTAAATCTTCATGACAGGCTGCTCAGCATCACACACAACCGACCTTAACTACCATGTTGGTGTGTGTGTGTGTGTGTGTGTGTGTGTGTGTGTGTGTGTGTGTGTGTGTGTGTGTGTGTGTGTGTGTGTGTGTGTGTGTGTGTGTGTGTGTGTGTGTGTGTGTGTGTGACGTGTCTCTGTGTGCGCATCAAATAAATGCACTTTAACCGCAATGTGATTTGCTTCAACGGAGCAAGTGACTTGGATGCATCCAGCAACATGCTCAAGGGCACTTCACTCACAGGTTATATGATCAATATGATTCCCATAGGGTTTCAAACATTTATTTCAAAACGTTTATCCACAACCATCTCATAAAACCTTTCTTAACACATGTAGTAAAGAATTTTGTGAAACATTTTTGTGAAACATTTCAGAAAACATTTCTTTCTTTCTTTACCCAGCATTCTATAGACGCTGTGAATGCCGGAGTGAGTCCCATCGGAGACACGTCCTACAATTCCAGTTACTGGGACCTTGGCAGTGCCTTCTTCTTTGCCGGGACCGTCATCACAACCATAGGTAGGCCTGTGTACTCAACCCTGTCGTAAGCACAAAAGGACTATGACTCAGGACCATTACAGTATGAATGCCGGATGAATGTCAAAGCACACAGTTTCTGAGTCATACATTTGATTTGATTTAAATGCCTTTAAAAGGTGGTGCTTTGAAGGAGTTCAAACTCACTTGAAAATGTCACCTGTCTGAGTTTTCGGACAATATTATCTTTTGCTCCTATTTTTTGGAAAACGGTAATAAGATATTGACTTCATTCTTGTTTCTCCCTGCCTCTTGCTAAATCTCCTTAGTAAGTCTGAGTCATAACTAATGCTATTCTTTGAGTAAGTAATGTAATTAGTTTCCCTCTAAGAGCTAATTTACCTCAGCCTTGTTGCTCCGGGCTCCGGCAGCGTTGCATAACTCCCTCGGTCGACCAATGAGGTTGCATAAGAAGATCCTGAAAGTCTATATGACAGTTATTGCTTTAAAACATCCTCATACTTCTTATTGTAGCTCCCTTTCTACAACAAGCTCAACCTCAGTCTCCTTCTCCTCTATATTCCCATTCATCCATGAGAATATAGACCATTAACCATTAATTATGAACTCCCGTGTTTCTCCTCCTCCTCCTCCTCCTCTTCCTCCTCCTCCTATTAGGCTATGGGAATATCGCACCGAGCACAGAAGGTGGGAAGATATTCTGTATCCTGTACGCCATCGTCGGCATCCCACTGTTTGGGTTCCTGCTGGCCGGGGTTGGAGACCAGCTGGGCACTATCTTTGTGAAAAGTATCTTGAGAGTCGAGAAGATCTTCAGGGTGCGTTCCCTCCGACGTTATTTTGTTATCTTTTGTTAATGGTGTTTGCAAGAGGCTGTTGGTTGGTGTAGGCATCAATTGAACCGCCCACAAAGTGCAAAAATAAGCAGTGTCTTATTTAAACCGCAGGATGGATCTTAACCACCCGTGGTTGGCAACTGTTCTACATTATTAGCCCGGCTCTGTAAAACAGATTTGCCCCCCTTCACACTGAGTCTGATAGAGATTTAAGCTTAATACCATTAATACCTAATACCTTTTTAATCTTATTTCATAATAGCCCTTTTATATATAGATAAAAGGGACATTGAATAATCTAATTTTGATTGCGTGGTTAAGCAGATTCATATGAGTCAATTATGCAGCCCTCATTGGCAACCCTTCCTTTTAAAGTCACCTAATAACAATTTATTAATTAGGTACTTGGTCGTTAAATACATGGAAATTATTAAATAAATTGGGTTTGTACCACTTTTAACCCTAACCACTGGCTAACCCATCATCATCTTCTTTCCAATAAATAATTTATATGATATATCTGTTTTTTTTATCATTTGTTTTCCAGCAAAAACACAAGCAGATCACCCAGATGAAGATCAGGGTGGTTTCCACCATCCTCTTCATCCTGGCCGGCTGCATCGTCTTCGTCACCCTACCTGCTGTAATCTTCAAACACATTGAGGGCTGGAGCACCCTGGAGTCTCTCTACTTTGTTGTCATCACCCTCACCACCATCGGAATAGGAGACTATGTCGCAGGTATGGAACTAGTGACCGGATGGCTGCTGTGGTATTTAATTTGGAATTAATGACATCATGTCTTATTGTCATAGAAGTTGTGCCTTCGAGGCTTTTTATGTATCGACCCATCTACCTCTGTTGGTGTCTCTCTCTGTCTGCCTGTCTCTCTCTATTTCTCTCTCTCTCTCTCTCTCTCTCGCTGTCTGTCCCACTCTTTCTCGCTCTCTTGCTCTCTTGCTCTATCTCACGCTTGCCCTGTGTCGCTGTCTCTCTCTCTCTCTATCTTAATCTCTGTTGAGAAACACATTATTGTTATACGTCATTCCCACCACCAGGCGGAGACCGGAGGATCCAGTACAAGCCTTGGTACAAGCCTCTGGTGTGGTTCTGGATCCTGGTGGGCCTGGCTTATTTCGCCGCTGTTCTCAGCATGATCGGGGACTGGCTGCGAGTGCTGTCCAAAAAAACCAAGGAGGAGGTGGGTTCAGTTCACTCAGCATCTGCTCCTCTCCTCCCCATCTTCCCTTAGTCCACCGTCTTCCTCTTGGCAGCATTTTAGGACCTACTATATGAATATATATACTACAATATAATGTTGTATTTCCTCATACATATAAAATGCACAGATTGGATTATTGATTACAGATTTTGGGGTTAAAACTTATTTTCTAATCATAGGTGATGTTGCTTGTTAAACAGTAACCACCAGATATCTTATCTATTAGTATTCATAATTTTAGTCATGATGGATGAATAATATTCAAATCTATCTATTACATTCGTAAAACATTTGGCAGGATCAACACTGATGTTTTCACAACCACAAACTGTAAATGTACACCCTAGATTACACCAGGGCTGTAATCTGTATTCTTCCTCAAAGGTGGGGGAGATCAAATACAACTGGGGTTGTAACGTGTGTGTACATGTTCTTCCTCCAGGTGGGGGTGATAAAACACAACTAGGGATGTAAGTAAGGGATACCTACATAAATAAGCCCCATCAGGGCGAATCAAGCCCCCTCCCCTTTGCATCGGTGTCCGGTTCGCCCTGTCTGGGCTTATTTTCCCGATAATGACTGTCATTCTATACATTATCCCGCTTATTACACGGCTAATTGCCAAAACGAAAAAATAACTTCACACAGTGTGTCTTTTTACAATTTATTTGTTACCATTTGTAGTGTTAATCAGCAGAGAAATAGTTTGACGCAGACGTTGAGTTTTTTCTTTCCGGTAGGCTTCAGAACAGCTGACGTTGCTTAGCAACTGAATACGCCGGGGTTGATAAGTTACCAGACTACTTGTGGAGTGCCACGAAAGACGTGAATCAGAGGCAAAAAAATCCACTCTCAATGACATGTCAGTTATGCTTAGCAACGGTCAATTATGAAAATGAATTGACCACTGAACGTTGGGAAGGCCCATTCATGTGAATTCAGCATTCTATCGCATTAAGAAGAGCCGTGTAATTATGTGTGTACATGTACTTCCTCCAGATGGGGGAGATCCAACACCACTAGGGTTGTAACGTGTGTCTAAATGTACTTCCCCGAGGTGGGGGGGGGGCGATCAAACGCAGCTAGGGCTGTAACGTGTGCGTGTCGGTACTCCCGCCAGGTGGGGGAGATCAAGGCTCACGCCGTGGAGTGGAAGGCCAACGTGCGCGCCGAGTTCCGGGAGACGCGGCGGCGGCTGAGCGTGGAGATCCACGACAAGCTGCAGCGCGCCGCCACCATCCGCAGCATGGAGCGGCGACGCCTGGGCCTGGAGCAGCGGGCCCAGTCCCTGGACATGCTGTCCCCCGAGCGCCGGGCCGTGTTCGCCAGCCTGGACGGCGGCCGCTTCAAGACGTCCTCCCAGGAGAGCATCGACACCAAGCTCCACAACCTGCGGCTAAAGGGCGCCGGGGAGCACCACCCCTGCGGCCCCCTCGAGCCGCCGCGACCGCCGCAGCCGGTGACGGCCGCCGCCGACGCCGCGACGCTCTCGGCGACGACGATGGCGACGGCGGTGCCCAGCTGTTCGTCGTCGTCTTCCCCCTCGTCGTCGGAGGAGAACCTGTTTGGCCCGCGCTTCGGCTCGCTCACCAAGCTGGTGAAGCGCCCACGCCACTGCGAGCCCAAGAGGGTCATCCCGGAGGACGTGCGGCGCATGTGCGAGGCCATGAGCGAGGGAGGGGGCGAGGGGAGAGGGGGAGCCATGCTGGGGGAGGAGGAGGAGAGGCTGGAGGAGGAGGGGGAGGACAGGGGGGAGGAGGAGGAGGAAGAGGAGGAGGAGGAGTCGGGCGACGTGGAGGAAGGGGGAGGGGAGAGGAGGATGGAGAACAGCAGCATGACGAACCTGTCGCGCTACGCCATGGAGCGCTGCCAGCTGAACGCCATGCTCATGCAGGCGTGCGCCACAGAGGAGGAGTTGTGATAGGGGGAGGAAAAACTTAGTTTAGACGTAGATAGACATATAGAGTTAGGGAGAGGGAGAGGGGGAGAGAGATTATTAGCAGAGAATAAGTGAGGGAATGCAGAACCGAGGGCAGATCCATTCAGATGTCAAGGAGAAATGTGCCTTTTTTAGTTTTTTCCTAAACGTCCAGATACGGGAGTGCTCAGAAAGACTTTTGTGAGGGTCTCTGTGCCATAAAGCCATGCGAATCTACTGTGTCCCCAAAAAGAAAAGAAAGGAAAGGGTAGAGAAAGCGTAGACATGTGGGTGAGATACCTTGTTTCTCAGTTCACGAAAGAACAACGTGTTCCTTGCATTTCATAACTTTCCCCAGCCTTCACCAACCTTCCTCCTCCTCGCCTCTTGCCTCTTGCTTGGCCTTGGCAGCCATGGTGATGTTTTTTTTTAATATATTCTATGTAACAATGTAAGCAGGAGGACCCACTGCCCTTGTGACATGGTTCTTCAGAACATGCTATCGATCCCCGCCTTTGCATCTCGTACCGTGTGGAGCTATTTTTAGCTTTGTCGGCATATGCTACAAAATAGCCCCATGGTCTAACAAACACAGTCGTTTACATTATGTTTTCTGCTGGATTAATACACTTGATGTGCATTCACCTATCTAAACCAACATTTACGATTATTCCTTCATGCTGTGGAACGTTTTTTGTTTCAAAGCCTAAGGATATGAAATGCTAATTTAAAAGATTGCAGGAATCTCTTTTCCTGGTCTTTATTGTGCATGGTTGTTGTACATGAAGCTGTTACCCAAATGCAGTCCAATATGTACCTGCTTTCAAGAAATCTTGGGAGTAATAGCAGTGCTTACTGTCACACTTTGGTCGATCTGAAATCACTGATATTCCGTTTTCTTTTTACTTAAATGTTTTTCTCCTGGTTTTATAACCAGGAGATTTCAAATTATTGAGATCTATTTCCTCATTTCATTCACGATTCGCTCACCATGACTTCTAAGGGCTGGAGTCCAGGGGAAAAAAACATTGTCTTAGTAAGACTCATATTCTCCACGTTACGCTATGTTGTTTCTTGAAGCTTCTCGCCAACAACACAATTCTCCTTATTTGTTTAATAATTGATTTTAATTTCCCCTCACCAGTAATGTCAAAAACAGCTGTATGATTGCCTATTTTTATTATTAATGAATGTTATGCGATCCATTTTGTACACACAAAGCATGTTTTCCCCTATATTTGTGACACTTAAAACTTAGCTTCCCTATTTTGTATGATATAGCAATGGAAATTGTAAGGAAATATAAGTTGACAACAACAACACCTTGACATCGTGTTTAAATGTATCTGTCCACAACAAAAATGTGTGGTCAGGAGGAGCAAGGATGTTAACACTCATGTTCATGTTGAATTGTATTGTTCTCTATTTTTCCCTAAAGCTTTATCCAATGAGAAACTGGCCTTTTGCGTTTCCAATGCATTTAAAATGGTAGGTAAGGATGCCACTGTCCATTGCCTTCATGGGATGCAAGATGAGCATGTATCATTGGCCTATGATGGATGTGTTCATAAAGGAGAATACAGTTTGTACTGACGATCTATATTCATGATATAAAGGGTATTTGCCTGTCCATGAACCATCATCGGTGATAAGTTGATCTTGTCCACACTATGAGTTATTTATTAGGTATTCAGAGTATCTGTGGATACCTATTGTTATTTTATATTACATCAATTAATTTTATATGAAATGTAGTGATTACTTGAAATGTAGTGAGTGCCTTTTCACTGAATAAATATAAAATGATAACGAAAGTATTCTTTCTTTTTTTTTTGGTTAAGCCTACTGTGAATTTGCATTTTGTACGCACTGACTGATGACTTAACAACAAATAAACCTAATTATTTCAGTTTGTCACTTCCAGTTCCCCCGCTAGTGTTCAGTACAAGGACGGAACCAAGATAGATGAGCAAGGCCCATGCATGTCAACAGCCGCTAATGGAAAACTTAAATGAAATAAAATAATTGGTTGTCACAAGCGTCATTGACATCGGGAGCAGGCCTGCATATTCTCCAGTTCCCAGCTGTAGTCACTCGCGGTCAAGTGTGTAATGTATGTAGGCCTACCCTTAAAAAATAATAAGAAAGAAAAAAAAGCCTGACAACATTGCGGAGGCAGGTTCATGAGAAGAACGGTGAATTGCATATAAAGGAATGTGCGCACATGAGTTGGGGTGAATGGAGGCTGATGAAAGGATGAGCTTAGAAGGGGGGGGGGGGACTGCTACATGAACTCCATCTACCCTCCGCCCATGCCCCCATCCTTACCTTACTCTCAATCTTTCTCTTTGTTTGTTTATCTCTCGCCCGCTATTACTGCCACTATCTGATCTCTTTGGCGACTTCTGTTCTTACCTCCGTCTTTCTTATTCTCAGGGCTGATGGTGAGGCGAATCTGAGTTCACCCTGCTGTGGTCGCAACTGAAAGCTTTGAGAGAAATGTGAAAGGAGTGTCCAAGGCTTGTCTTTCTTTTGCAATACAGTGATTCACAGTTGCTGACTTTTCTGTGTTTTGTTTTTATCGCAGAAGGTTTTTATCTCTATAGTAGTCTCATACTTTTTTGCCCTTCTGCCTCCTCCGCTTCATGTTGCTCAATACCTGCAGCCAGGCAAGAGACTTCAGGCACCCGACCCGACATGTTGTCTAAAGTCACAGCTGCTGCCACCAAACATATGCTTTCTCCGAAAACGCCATGAGAGAGGCGTGCTGCTTGGCCATTCGAGCATGTGGAATACGATGAACTCTCTCATTACCTGTCATTTAAAAAAAAGTGTTTTGTTTTTAAACCAAATACACTTAGAGAGTGCCAGAACATCCACATAATCATCCTCGCTCGCTGCTTGTAATTGTGAGGGAGAGCACTTTTCTTTTATCGTATAGTGGCAACAGCCCCATGGACCATGGAAGGATTGCCTAGCCACGTGACCCAGAAGAAGCCTAGCTCTAAACATTGAAACGGTATTGGGTTCTAGAATGAAGCGCGTCGGTCATTTTCAGTGATTGGGTTTTTGCAAAGAAAGCAAACGGCGCCGCCGTGTGGTAGGCTACTATTACTTAGGGCGTGTTCTCACGTCAGATTTCTCTGGGTCACATGACTTGGTCAACACTGAAAGCGGACATTTCTATTACAATATTCATATTAGATATAAAGAGAACTAATATCCAATAGAATTATTTTTTCCACTTTTTTCCACTTTTCCATTTCACATTTTTAGAGCCGCTATGGCAAAACGACTGCGTATTCCACTGTACTACATTGTGATGTGAGACTGGGTTGTCATTCAAGTGCAGGTGCATCACTGCCATCTGCTGCTCTCGTCCTGCCTTACATTGTTGAAATGTAAGGTAATATCTGGTCACATGGCTTGCGAGCGACTGAAAAATGCTGAAATTGATATTACAATATTCAGATTAGATAGAAGGAGCACTAATATCCAATACAAATAAGTGTGTCTAATTGTTCAGTGTATGAATAATTATTGATCTCTGGAGCCACTGCTTCATAAAAATAACAATATAAAATAGAAGAAAGACTCAAATTAAATAAAAAAATCTGCGTCTTATTTTTCCAGTTAAGTTTTAATATTTGTTGTTGTAAAATTGGGTCACAACTGGCTCAAGTGACTTGGGAGCTATTGACAAAAATAAATGCATACTCCATTAAAAATATATATTTATCATATTTAAGCTCTAAAATGAATTAAAAATAGGTGTTTCATGTTGTGCATTTTCCACTAAAATATTAATATAAAATAAATGTGTAGAACATTCATGTTTCATAACAATTATCATATAAAATAGAAATAAAAAGAGGCGCCTCGGCCACTGTATCAAATAACCACTTTTATTAAACCAATGAAACAACTGTTCTTTCTAGAATGTCGCAAGCAAAACAAAACATCATGGGGAAGTTGACTTGCAACACACAAGAGGCTTTAGGCCTAGTCCAAATCAGTTAGGTTGAACTAGGCAAAAAGGACCATCAGTGAGGGTGAGTAGTAGGCTAATTTGCCCTAATGGTTTAGTTTATTCGATTTACAGAGACAGTTGCTGACAAAACATCCTCATCGGATGGACTGGATGATAAGCAAGACAGGATCATTGCTAGACCGCATGATTCTGGAAGCAGGTTTCTTTCTTTGTGCAGGTTGTATTTTCTGGGATGTAAAGTAAATATGCAATACTATACAATGCAATACGAGACAATATGGTTCCCCTAATAGTAGGCTTATTTATAGGTAGGCTACAGTATAGTTGTAACTTAGAGGTAGCCTATACAGTTCCCTATGAGTAATTTATATATACCCTGATATAAGTATAGAGCCTGGGAGGTGACATAGGAGTCATTTTTTTATAAAGTGCATGCACATGCTCTTTATAACTCGCATTTAGTATGTCGCACTCACACTTTTTTCATAGTAAGTTTATAATCAGATAACACTCAACATTCAACCCCTGTGGAAAAGGAAGATTTAACAGCACAGCTCCTCAAAACAACTAGAAAAAATGGTAGGCCTATGGGAAAATAGGAATTATTTGTGTTAATATCACTTTTTAGTTTTAATGAATGCATAAACAATAGATTGTTTTCATTTATTACAATATATTCACAATTTTGTTTGTTCAGTTCTGTTGATATATGTTGATATGACAGAGCGCTGATATAAGCTCATATCAGATCCCCGCCTATTTTCGGGCTTAGCCTTCCTGAAGATGGCTCTTAACTTTTTTCTGAAATGCTGCCCTGAAAATACATACAGCGCCGGGTTTAGGACGCTGTTAAGAAACGCCACGTAAACTGAAACCTGGTGTCCGATATCTAAAGCGTGGCCCCACTTTGATTCATCCAAAAGTTCTAGTTCACACAGTGTGTCAAGAAAGGTGAAGAGGTGAAAAGGACCCCAGCACAAAAGGAACAGGATCGTGACCGCATAAACAAGGGTCGTAGCCTTCCTGTCGCTCCCTTCATAAGCACAAGCACCCTTCCTCCTTCGGTATAAAGCCCTGATTACCGCACTGCTGCTGAGTACAATTATCAGAACTGGGGAAACAAAGCCAAGCACATTCATCATAATCTGGTGGGATAATTGCCAGGCGGGACCGTAGCCTAGTATACATGATATAGTTCCGAGTTCTTCGACGTAAGTGACTGTTCTGTAAACGAGGCTGGGCGTGCTCATTAAAATCCCCAAGATCCACATAGCGGCACACATCACTTTGGCATACAGAGTGCGTCTCAGCCACCTTGTCTGCATTGTCCGAGCCAGAGCTAGGTATCTGTCGATGCTTATCGTTGCAATGATATATATGCTTGTGTAGAAATTGACGATTACAGATGAGTTTACTATCTTGCATAAGGCTTCTCCATACGGCCAGTTGAAGTTGTTGCGGATGTTCATCGCCGAGAATGGAAGGCATGTGAGGAGGGCGAAGTCTGCCAATGCCAGATTTCCCAAGAAGATCTCTGGAACATTTAATCTGTCTTTCTGGAAGAGATACACCAACAGGACGAAGCTGTTGCCCAGAAGTCCTAACGCACAAAGGGTAAAAATGTAAGGGGGGATAATGTTTTGAACGAGGATCCATTCTTGATCGACCACATCAGTCGTGTTTGGCGGTACGGATGAGTTGCTATTTTCAGACCATACCATTGTCATGGAAACGTCAATTGGGTCCATTTACTAGGAATAAATGTAAACATAATATATGATTATTGAAAACAAAAGATCTAAATCTATCTTTCTTAAAAAAAAAAGGTTGCTTCTCTGCACAATAGGCCTATAGGTAGGTATTTAGTTAAAGTTATAGTATAAAGGCCTTGTATGTAGGCTACATACAAGGCCTTTATACTATAACTTGAACTAAATATGAAAAAGTATACTTCATTAGTTATTCATTATAAGCTGTAGTCCTATACCTATAGGCCTATTTTGCAGAGAAGTAGGCTACAATTAACTAAACTGAAAAACGAACAACGAACCTTACCTTAAAATTGTCAAGAAAAGTCCTTTAGTCTTCAAATTATATTCATAAAATACATGTGTGCAATTGTCCGAGCATTAGCACGCAGTGTCTTCTCCATCAAGTTCTGCAGACCACAGATTTTCAGTATAAAGAGACGCATTCCTTTCACGCCCCATCCATGCACTCTCTCAACTTGTTTATCGACGGGTCACAACTGGCTTTTTGTGAAATATTGGAGGCGAGCTTCAAAATGTTAGGATTACGAAAGCTAACAGACCACAGAGACGTAAGTGGTTGAATATGAAATGAGGCGATTACATCAATAGACCTTATAGTTTACTATTTGTATAATTACTCACATAGTATCATGCAATGGTAATTTATGACCAGATATGGATATAGAATAGACTAGGCTAGGTTCTGCTTTCCCACAAACGCCTGGGGTCTGGCACAGACACACATAGACACATAGACACACACGCACAGACACAGACACATGCACACATACATGCAGAACACATACATACACACACACACGCCAGGCATACACAGACACACATGACAGACACATACACCTACAGACATACACAAACCTACACACAGACGGTCACATACACAGTACACACATACACGAACACACAGACCCACACAAACACACATTTATGCACAAACACAAAGACCCAGACTGGTTTAATTGTAGATGGCGTTAATATGTGTGTTTTGGGCACCTGCTACCTCCGATGTGGCTTTTGGATGATAGAAAGTTTGCTGAATAACATATTCTGGATTTGCCCAATTTATTAATTTTTTCATGCGATGTGTGAAGCATTAGCCGTTCATCCAAACCCCTTTAGAATTTATAACACAGACAGATTGATTACCATATCTGCGTCCATTATTGTATTTTATTTATTCAATCAAAATAACATTGTTTGATATTAAGGAAAGTATCTCATCGTATAGAAACACAGACCCAGACAATAATCAGAAATTCTGATGAAATTAGATACCAGCACATCACAAATGTGCAGCTGAAAAACAGCATTATTCCCAACATAATTTTGTGTTTCTCATGTAACTATATGGTTTAGTATTAAATCAGAAATGACATTGAATATGTTATTACATTTTTTTATTACTGTATATTGCATGCCTACAATTTCACTATCACATCAAATATTTGTTTAATTAACAAAAAATCACGCATCAGAGTACCAATGTTCAATGTACATAATCATAACATTTGAATAAAATAACTATACTCTGATATAACTATAATTACATCACTAATTAATCTAGACTCTTATTGCCTTTCACAAAGTGGGGATCACGGGGGGGGTCACACCTTGGTACTATCTGTGTATCTTAAAGTACTCGAGTTACTGTTACCCGCCGTCTTCCTCCACCTCCTCCTGCACAGCGTCTGCCTAAAGACCTCTCTGGCCCGCTGCTTGAAATGCTTCCCCACGATAACGTACAGGAAGGGATTCAACGCGCTGTTGCTGTAGCCCAGGTAGGTGGCCAACTGAACGCCGATGTCGAGCACATGTGCCCACGTGCATCCCGAAATCACCTGGTAGTAATCCAGGCTGTCCAGCAGCACGACGATCTGGTAGGGCAGCCAGCACAGGACAAAGATGGCGAGCACCACCATCACCAAGTAGGCGGCCTTCCTCTCCACCGCCGCCGCCGCCGTCGTCTGCTCCCTGCAGCAACGGCCCCGCAGCGCGCGGCTCTCCCGCAGGACCCTGCAGATGTGGTAGGTGCAGAAGGACACGACCGGCACCGGGATGAGGAAGCCCACCAGGTTGAAGGTCAGGTTGTAGCGCATCCTCCAGCCCCCGTGGGGGTATTCCATGACGCAGGCGTCCACCCCCAGCTCGGGGAAGGAGCGCACGGTGCGGAACAGCAGCGCGGGCAGGCTGAGCAGCGCGCCCAGCGCCCACACCCCCAGGCAGAGCGCGTGGGCCCAGGGCACCTGCCTCCCTCTGCCGGGGCCCGCCCCCCTGTGGGACGACAGCGGCCTGGTGACGGCCAGGTAGCGGTCGGCGCTCACCAGCGTCAGGAACAGCACGCTGCAGTAGTAGTTCATGCCGATGACCACGTTGACCAGCCGACACATGGTCTCGCCGAACCGCCACTGGAAGCGGCCGATGATCGTCGCCACCCAGAAGGGCAGGCAGGAGACCATGAGGAGGTCGGCCGCCGCCAGGTTGCCCAGGTAGATGTCGGCCGCGGTGCGGTGGCGCGGCCGCCGGTGGCAGAACACCAAGAGGACGAAGGCGTTGCCCGCCATGCCCAACGCGCAGATGAGGGACATGTAGCCGGGCTGTATGGTGTGCACCCAGTCCCAGGCGGCGGTGTGGTTGCATACAGTGTCGGAATCCTCCCGGGAGAGGCTTTCGGCGACGGGCCCGAGGGACTGGTTGGAGAGCATGTCTATCCAGAGAGAGGTCCTGGCCAAGGGAGAGCTCCGAGGGGGGAACACTCAGCGACGTGCAGACAGACGAGGGAGGGTGATGACGTGGTTATGCGGTTAATACTATGCAGCGGAGAATAAAAGGTTTTCATTGTGTCAACAGAGATGAATGCACGTGGCGCGGCCTACATTAAGGCTTTGATTCCGAGTAAAGTGGCGATAATGTTTTTTAATGGAGTGTAAGGAGAGAGGCAGACTTGAATGCTGTTATCAGTGGTAGTGCAAAGTGTGTGCAAGCCGTCGCCGTAGAGAGAGCACATAGCAACAGATAGCCGTCTCCTTTCCCTCTGTCAGGATGATGTAAAAAGGCAGCAAAAAAAGGTGGCCCCTCAAACAGGAAGGGACATGCGTTCATGTGTACACCAAAGCCCACTTCTTCTGCACACAACGCTGTACACACATACACACACACAACCAGACACACAGAGACCCACATGCACACAAACAGAGACACACACACACACACACACACACACACACACACACACACATCAGCAGCCACGCACCCACACACAGAGAAACATGCACACATAGAGAGACAAACACACACAGACACGAACATACATGTGCATGATATCTACACACCACACTATAGTATCAATGTACTACACAGAAGGGAAAAATCAAAATAAAAGATCCTGCCTGAACTATATTTGTTCCAGAAAGTTGTCCAGACTCTCTCCGTAGATTTCCTGCCTGGCTTTACAACCCTTCATTTCGGGGACAATAAGGGGTGTGCCCTTGACCACAGTGCTCGGTGACTCAATGTCTACCCAGTGCAACTCACAGATGGAATCATGCATAAAATAGAATTAGGTTGCACTTACAACCCACACAGAGAATAACGATCCATGTCACAATTGGAAATGCTGGTTGCAGGTCTTGTTTTTCAACTGCGCAGACATACTTTGCCCAGAGTCAAACACACCTGGAAGATATTAGTCTGAAGTCTGGACTTTTTATTTTATTTATTTGATTCTTGCATGTTTCATTTATGCTCAATTCCATGAAACACCAATAGTGGCATGATATGTATGTTCTATTTACAGAATATATACAGAATACACAATGATCAAGTATTTTCTATTTAGAGAAAAATTATGCTCTAATCACAGGATATATACGGAATACATAATACCTTTATTCTAAACAAATAAGTATGGGCTTTAATGCCTTTATTACAGTCAAGACAGATTACATAAGGCAGGAATGTCGGTTGAAAGAGAGAGAAAGCAGTGGACCACAGCTCGAAACCATGACTTACCCAAAGTTTATTTCTGGGGTAAAAGCTACTTCTTAAATACCTGTTTATGCAAGGGTCTTGAGCGTACTGGACAGATGTGAGCGCACGGAATCAGTGCCCGCTACTCTCCGTTTGAACAACTGTTCAAACACTTCCCGAACCTTCTTCCGGAAGTTCCTCCCCACAATGACATAGAGCATGGGATTGATCACACTGTTGAAGAAAGCCATGAAGGTGAATATCTGTGAACATACCTCCACGAAAATAACCAGGGGGCAGGGTTGATGCAGAACCTCAGCCCTCAAGAAGACGTCCACGATGGTGTTGAGGTGGAAGGGCACCCAGCAGATCAAGAACGCCAGGAGAACCGCCAGCACCAACCGCGTGGCCTTCCTCTCTGTGTTCTCAGCGTTGAACCTCTCCATGCCCTGCTTCTTCAGAGCACGCACAATCTTAAAGGTGCAATAGGAGATGACACAGCCCGGGAGGAGGCAGCCGAACACGATGGCCAACGAGTCGCAGGCCAACATGGCGGGGAAGCTGGGGTAATCGGTCGAGCAGGCGGTTACATCGTGCTCACTGATGTACATGCTCCTTCTGTACATGAGCGTCGGTGTGCTGAGCAAGAGTCCCAGGCCCCACACCAGCACACAGCTCAGCTTGGCCCACTTCCGCCTGCGCATCATCCCGTGCGACATGGGGTGCACCAGCGCCACATAGCGGTCCACGCTCACCAGAACCATGAAGTAGATGCTGCAGTTGGCGTTGATCTTGATGCCCAGGATCACCAAGGGGCACATGAAGGACGCAAAGGGCCAATCGAAGCCATGGGCCACGTTGACCGCCCAGAAGGGCAGGCAGGACACCAGGACCAGGTCGGCTGCCGCCAGGTTGCTAAGGTAGATCTCGGCAACCGTGCGCGACGTCTTGTGGAGGCAGAACACTAGCAGGACAAACAGGTTACCAAGAATGCCCAGCACGCTGATTATCAGGATGTAGGGAGGCTGGATGGAGTGTGCATCCATTCCCAGATGTGGTGGTCGTCGCACAGGGTTTCATTAGTGTTGGCTTGATAGGCAGCGGCTGTGGAGTTCATAGGCAAGCTGGGAAAACATGATGCGGTGTGTGGTTAAAGCAGTGAGGATGCCTCCAGAAGATCAGAACGTGCACATTCAGTGTACTTCGGTTAGTGTCAGAGATCACTTATATGCACAATGACAGCTGGAAACGAATGAGTAAGAGTAAGGATGACGTTGTTGACTTATATATTCCACAGTTCACAGTTAAGTGTCTGAATCTGAGATAATTATGAAACAGTTCTCAGCATGGCTAAATACTGAATTTAGCCATGCTGAATGTCCATGCTGTAGCATGGACATCATTTCACTTTGTGTGAAGCAAAGTCATGTTTTGTATTGCAAAGTACTGTACTTAATAACACAGTTTGAACTTGATTGCAGAAAAGCATCTTGCAACTTCAGATAACTCACTTGAACTTTATTTTTCAAATTAGGTCTTGGGAAAGCTATACCTAGGTTTGGTTTAACATACTGTAAACCTATTCTATAAATATGCTTCTTCAAGTATGTGGCGGGCGAATGTGGCAGATGTGGAGAAGAAAGAGAAACCCTTTGAGTTAAAACCAAGTTAAGTTTTGTCGTCCGGAAATATGTACTGTATTACAACACTGCAACAACAGATGAAACAACAGAAAGCATTGTGCGTGTGGGTTACCTTGTTGTTGGGATGAGGGCCGTGGAAGTCTGCATGGTTGGGTCCAGCTGTGTGTTACCTCCAGGCACTGGACTCCTACTCTGCTCTGTCTCACGCTTAAAAGAGGAGAGGAGAGAGTCATTGAAGTGATGTCACTGAGACGTCAGCACACACGGGAATGCTTTTTCTCTCTCTCCATCTCCGCCAACCCGCGCTCTCGCTCTCTCTCTCTCTCTCTCTCTCTCTCTCTCTCTCTCTCTCTCTCTCTCTCTCTCTCTCTCTCTCTCTCTACCAACCCTACAAATGTATCTTGCTTCAAACTGTCCATGCTGTTTTTAATTGGAATTTAATTGTTTAATTGTGGAATCATTGTTCTGATTGCCTCTGCATAAGTCAGCAATCTGATGGAAGTCAGGATTCCATAGTAATAATTTATAATAATTATAATTAATAATGAATTGTATATATATATATAGAACATACTGCAAATACTTTTGGTTAAATTATGTCTTCAATTATTAAGTCATATAAATCGGAATAAATTAATCAGACCCGGTCCAAATAGGGTTATGTACAGTAAATGTCAAACATTTTGTGTCTCCAGCAAGTCAAATCCATTGGAGTGTCAGTGGTATTACAGTACACTTTCACTGTACTGTAGTGTTCCTTTGTAGTTATAGTACTACATACTCTGGTAGGCTCAGCTTCTACATGCGGCTTCTGTTTGTAAGGATCGAAGTGGAGACTAACGGTGCTTCATCAACTAGAAGATAATGACGCTAATATCATCCATTGGGGATAGGCTGTTACCCTGTAAACACTAATTGGAATTGGAACGTGGTTAGCCAAATGGCAAGTGAAAGATGATATCTTACTGTAACAGCCTTATTGGCATTGGGACAAGAAATTGGCCATTAACCTTCAACCTTCAGCACCAGGGAGTAGCACGGTTCACTGGAGCTAATGGCCCTCCATTCCACGTTTCCTGGTTTTCCGGTTGCGTCTTCCGTCTCCCAATGTGTGTGTCCTGTGACTAGTTATTGGAGGGGTATTTTGCAAAGACAGTGTCCGTCTGTCAGTTAAAAACAGTAATATTAACGATGTCCCTGGCATACTGTCTTACCCTATTCTTAATTCTTCCAGAAATCAAACATCTATCAAAAAGTAGGATTTAAATACGCAAACAATCTTGTGGCTACTTCCCAGATACCTTTATGTGTTTTATCCGATTTATGTGACCAAGGCAAACTCAAAAATCATATTTAATGCATCCGTTTGTATTTCCGGAAGCAACGGTTGAGGCAACTCATGAAAAATGTTCAGGACAATTCGTCATATTTATATTTTTTATCTGACCTGCTTCCTTTGCTGTTGTTTTTTCCTGAATAGCTTGATCAGATTGCCTCTGTTTGACCTGTAAATACTAACTCAAACACACTTAACAAGCTGTATGCAAGTTTAATAGGTTTCCATTTTACAACTTGTTTCCTAGTAGAATCCGGTAAATGTTTATTTTGTGTCACGCGATCAAAATGGGGGGGTCTATCAGGGGTGAACCCCAATCCAACTTCAATACTCAACCTCTACCAATTGATTCAATTCACATTTTTTTATTGTGAGAGGTTCTTCTCATCAATAAGTGTTCGTTTTTCTGTCCGATTTGTTGGCTTACAGCAGAACAACCAGTGGTTGTGGTTAGCAAAGTGTTTAACAGTGAAGTTGGGTGTTTATGAATGTCTCGCCGATGTTGTGGCCAAACACTTCTGCGACCAGACAGTAGGGTGTGGTGAAGGCGGAGGGGACTTTTTCTGTCCCTTGTGAGTCTCCGAGCAAACCAAGAGCACGCCATTCCACAACGCCGACTCCTGTTGTGTCCGTTCTGATTCATTACAGCTCCGCCACAGAGTCACACTATAAAACTCCTTGTTATTACAGTGTCTCCTTTTACTGCCTAATTGGACTGCTGCCAAGTTGGAGGCTAGACCGACAGAACCCTGTAGTTGATGGCACTTTTTTTAGAATTTAGCCAATGATCTTAGCAAAAGTAACTTGCTAACTTAACAGTGATTGGGTTAAACAGGGTTTGACCCAGTATCCCTCGGGCTGAGAGTCCAACGCCTTTACCACTAGGCCAGCCTGCTTCCCGTAAAGTAAATCTCTGGTTTCTGAAACAGAGCCTGGATCATGGCTTTTGGCCCGCCCTCCTGTCACCACAAATGGGGCCATGGAAGTCTGTAGGATTTGAAGCAAAAACATCACTGGACTGGATCACATCACAAGACTGGAAACTCTGCTCTTTAGCTTGTTTGTCAGGGAGAGGCAAACGTTCCTTGGCTAGACCACACAATATTCTAGTAAAAACACTTGTGGGAAGACAGAGAGAGGGACAGTTCTGTTGCTGTATACTAATAGGAAGAGGCAGACTGCTGAAGCTCTACTGGTACATAATAGAACATGACATACTGAATGTAGCTAGGCTATGTAGGCTTTGTTGTTTGAACCAAAACATTTCAATGATTTAATTTTTTAACCCACAGTTGAGTTGGTGGGAGATTCCGATTTCCATCAGAGACTAGAGATAATCAACTTCTGAGCAGGATCGTCTCATAAGAGGAAGGACTTTACATTGTTACTTTAAACTTATCTCGTTTTCTGTTTACTATATTTTGACCCCCTCACCCACAGACCTTACAACATTCACAAGTTAGTCAGTTGCTAGTCATTCGTCAATTTCAAGTACGTTTTCTTCACAATGATTTCTCATCACTGGCTCGTGTCAGACTGTTTACGAAAGCACATGAAGGAAAGCCAAACAAATACAGACTATCACTTGCTCTGTATATGGAGCCTACGGTGCCATTAGGGAGAGAAAGTAGTGTTTCAGGCCATTTCCTTTAGGAGATTACCACTTTATCAAATCATAGGGCTAGGTGATGTCGGTGCTAAATTAGTAATTTAGTTATTTTAGAATTAGTGGGTTCATTAATGTCTCCGGCTTGCTTGATGGCCAATGAAATGAGATGTGACAAGGATGGGTCAAATGTATGAGGTAAATAGGTTTGACCCCCCTGTGACCCGGAACTGTGGGAGAGTTTCCCTATTTACCAATTTACAAATATCCTTTCTCGAAACAATGTCAGGGTTTCGCAGCACATGCTTCTTTATCCACTTTAAACACTAATGTCTAAAATATATAGGCTAATTGGTTTTCAACCTGTTAAGGATAAACCTGAACCAAAAAGAGCTGTTATCTATTATAAACGGTGTATTTAATGTAATAACAAATATACTGTGAAAGCCTCAAATTTATCAAAAATATAATTTGCACAAACTCAGATGAGGATTTATCACCTTAATAGAGCACTTCAGTCATTCACACTAATTTAAAGATAAATGCACAAACCATAGCGCACTAACTGCGCTATGGTTTATTGCTGCCATAACAAGGTTACGTGCGACAGCTGAGCTATCTAAATTGTTTGGAAATAGACTGGCGTGGGAGACACAACAGCACCTCCCTGAGTGCTAATGAGGCAATGACCCCCTCATGTGTAAGAAGTTATTGTTCATGCTCATGTCTGTATTGACAATTTCTGAGGTTGAGTGCATGATCATGGCAAGCGGCATAAGGAATAGAGAACGAGATTAATAGTTGTTGAATTTCTAAAGATGGAATGTGGAATCTATCTAAATTATCTCAATTATCAACCACATTATTTGGTTTGATTATTGTGTTTAATAATGTGTGAGGCATCTCACAATTTTCGAGCCATTGTTGTAGTACGTTTTCCGCTGTGGACCAACGTAGCTATAGGCCTACTACATTTTGGTGTGAGACTAGGTTGCAGTAACACCATGCTTAATGTATATCCTTGCCCTTGGATTACGGCGATTGTTTTAAGAAAATGCTCAGCTTGGCATTTACTTTGAAAAAAGGTACTACCCGTACTGCAATGGATCTTTCCTTAAAAATAATAATATATATATATCATGACCGCATTACAATAGGCCTTTACCAAAAATAAAATTCTGTCCTCCTCCTAAACTTTTCTATAGTGAGCTAGTCATGAGCATGAGCAGTGAGCGAAAACATTAAATAGAAGACATGAAAGAAAAGCGTGCCATCCCTCTTTTGTTTCTCTTTTGTTTCTCTCTGCTCAACATTAGTTGGGGGCGGGCCATAGCCCTGTATCCCTTCTTCCTTTACAGTAACTCATAGCTTATACTTAGCCTGGGCCTGTCTCTTCCCCTGTCACAGAGCATGTCAAGCTCACAGTTATGATAAATGTAAATCTCACCGTATCACTCTCACTCTGATTCCCCTGCCTGTATAGAATGGAATCGGATAGGAACAAAATGGTCAGCCAAGGGAGAGAATGGTGGTGTTACCCCGAAAAGGTTCCCTCATACCATTGCCCCTTGATTCATGTTTCATATTATACTATAAAACATCTCCATACCTCAATTTTAACTTTGACCTTTAGGGCTGGGAGAAACTACAATGATTGTATTTTGATTTGATTCAAGAGCTTTTTCGAGATATTTACTTTGCGATAAATTGGTATGAGCTTAAATGCAACACAATAAACAGCATTAAAATTGATTTATGTGTACATTTTTTTAAACATAAATTGCATGAATTAGAATGGATAAGATGCTTATATCTGGTGAACTTGTATACAACTAATATTAGTTTTAAATTGATGTTTGTTCTGTTTACATTGTTGTTTATTTCTTCTCTTTCGTTGTGACCCCTTGTAAAGGATATTGTGGAAGTAATTGCTGTAAAAGGAGATCAGAAGAATATAAAAAAGAGAGTATAAAAAAAAAGAAATGGCTAAGATGTATTCTTAGCCATTCTACAACTATTGATATTGTAGAATGTGGTAAAGTTTTAATTAATTTTGAAACATTCACTTTCCCAATTTCATTTGTCTGACACAATATAGGGTATTATATGTGTACATACTCATTTATATAAAGTTACATTTTGTTAAATTCAATACAATACAAATACAATTAAAAGAGGGGAAAGAAATCTAGCACATAGCTCAGAGGTGTTCCAGTGGGGCTCAGGTGGTCATTGTTTCATCCATCTTCCTTCAAAGGGCAGAGCAATCATAAATTGTGTTCTCACTGAGGGATGTTGTCCATCTCTTCTGACAGCCCTTTTTGCCTGGCTCTTGCAAAGATGCAAGGATACATGGCGGGAGATAGATAGCGGGGAGCGAGAGAGTGAGAGAGCAGGAGATCTGGGGGCAAGAGAGAGACAGACAGAGAGAGAGAAAGAGTGGGGGGGAGGTACAGAGGAGAGAGAGGAAGAGAATGGATGCAGAGAGAGGTGGTGCAAAGAGAGAGAGAGAGAGAGAGAGAGAGAGAGATGAGAGAGAGAGAGAGAGAGAGAGAGAGAGAAAAGGGAGATAGAGAGAGATGAAGAGAAAGGAGACAGAGAGAGGTGGCGCAAAGAGAGAGAGAAAGAGAGAGAGAGAGAGAGAGAGAGAGAGAAGAGCGAGAGAGAGAGAGAGAGAGAGAGAGAAGGAGATACAGAGGGGAAAGAGGAAGAGAAGGGAGACGGAGAGAGTTGGAAAACAAAGAGAGAGGGAGAGAGCGAGAGAGAGGGGGGGGGCAAGAGGAGAGGGAAAGTGGGATAGCGCACCAGAGAGATTGATGGAGAGAAAGTGAGAAAAAGGTACAGGTAATGTAAGATGTATAGAGAGCAATAGGCAGCCATGACAATAAACCGTGTGTGTGTGTGTGTGTGTGTGTGTGTGTGTGTGTGTGTGTGTGTGTGTGTGTGTGTGTGTGTGTGTGTGTGTGTGCGTGCGTGCGTGCGTGCGTGCGTGCGTGCGCGTGCGTGCGTGCGTGCGTGCGTGCGTGCGTGCGATGCGTGCGTGCGTGCGTGCGTGCGTGCGTGCGTGCGTGCGTGCGTGCGTGCGTGTGTTTCTGTGTGTGTTGTTTGTGTTGGATGGGGATTCACCATCAGCTACACAACCTCCCCCTGTCAAACACTCTCAGAGGAGCACTGTGCGGTTATGCAACCCTGACTTGAGAGGCAGCTGGATTTGTGACACCACAAACGATCCCGCGAGAATCCTTCTTGCCAGGCTTCAAGTTATGCGCTTGTGGCCGAACCACAGTGGTTCATACCAGTGTCCTAGAATGAACCAAGTGTTCTGTGGGAAATGTAATAGGCAATGACATGTACATTTCAGAGTTTGCCGTTGAAATGATAGGGCTCTCTGTATTTTCCAGTGTTGTTATACCATAACAGCAGCTATAGCTTGGGGTAAAAAAGGGGCACTGAAATCGAATAAGTGGCGCTTTGCTATGCCATAATAGGATTCGTTCAGCACTTTTCGAAGCCTGGCTGCTCCTTAGTATTGCTGACTGCCGTCTATCTGTTCCATAGCAAGCAAAGCAGATAATAACACCCGATAATCCCTGAGCAGCATGGCCGCTGTCCTCCATAGTGTTAAATCTCCCCGCGCTAGGAGTGAATCGCTGATGGTGCACACATCAGGATGTACTCTGACACCTTCTTGCGTAGGGCGCTTCTCTTAAACCATTTACAGAACCTAACATGGCGTTGTATCGCATTCGAACAAGTACACATCTGGAGGATACGTTGTGAGAAAAGGGTGTGAGGAAAATGCTCGGAAGCTCTTTCGCAACCCCGGTGGATGACGGTATCTCAAGCTGGTTTAGCTTGTTGTTGTTGTGAAGATGTACAAACTGTAGCTTTCCATCATTACCACTGTATAAAATGTATCCCAATGGTGTTTCAGAGCTCGTCATAAGGCCATATACCCTCTGTGCAGCCAGGTGTGCAATACCGGTTGATGGCAGGAAGTGTTGCCGCTTGAATGCCAGCTGATCTTCATAAAATATGGATGTGAGATACTTGCCTTCGCACTCGACCCCAGAGATCCTTGTGCGCCCGGAGGCGATCTCGGTGATAACGTGGATCTGTGAACACAGTAGACACCAACTCCACGAGATGGATGCATTTCTAGTTATTTCACAATGTTATTTTTTGGGTGTTGTTTTTATTTTTATTTGCTTTGTTTCACCAACATACTTCTCTTCCTCCCGCTCCGTTTTACCCCTGGGTTTTGAAAAGATGATGAAATGTTGATGGTTGTGAATTTGTCATGCCGTTTGATGTCATGGGAGTTGTTGTTTTCTTGTTGCATTGGATTATAATAAATACACCCGTGAAAACACCCCCACACACACTCACACTCATCCACAGGTTGAGACGGATGACATAAACATGCAGCATTTACGATACAAATGCAGTTTATGAATGTTTATCGACCGGCGACGTTGACATAATGGGGTAAACGTGTTGCGTGGTGCTCCGCGGCTGTGCCTTCTCGTGAGGGAAGCTCTTCTAGCGATGCTCCCCAATCCCCTCCTTGTCTCTGGGGCTCAAAGCTTGACAAGATCTATCCTCGGTTGTTGACACATATTAGCATACCCATCACCTCTTTAGCCAGCTGATGCTGAACCAAGGGGATCAAATAAAAAGGCTGGAATGGTCCATCTGGTGAAGCTCCGGGCCATTCTAGTAGGAAAAGGCTTGACCCTGACCGTCACACACGTCAATTCTCTTTTTCTTCGACTGAGTGACTGATCTCCCCATGGGTTTAAGTGTTAGAACTGTTTATATTATTCATGGCCAGCGGCTGTATGGGTATGGATACACAGCACACAAAACACACAAATATGTACATATATATACAGTCACCATCGAACCTGCCCAGCCGGGGTCAACAGGTCACGCCCATCTCTGGAGTTCTGGGGTCCCCCAACCAGGATCATTTAGACCTCCATCTCCACTCCGCTCTTCATATAAATATAAGGATTTGAGTAAGCTCTGTCCCTCCTAAAACATCAGTAATGTGGCAAGGATCTTTCTGGAAAGGTCCTCCTAGTGCTAGTTCAGATCCGGTACAACATAAACAGCAGCCCCCTCCCCTTGTTTAAACACATAAAAACAACAGAACATTTTGTTAATAGTGTTAATAACATTTTGTTTTCAACAAGCAGATGTTGCTTGGTTCAGTTGGGTTGGGCCGTAACAGTTGAAGGAGAGTTTGAGGGCCGTGTCAGTATGAGTGATGGCACTTTCTAAGCTATGTGCCTATCTTACCTTGTGGCTTAGGCAGCCTCTTGTGATGTCTGCCAGTTAGCTGGACTTCAGCTGATATGCTCAGCTTTTAAACCGCAAAACACAAATCAAACCTGAGGACAGCTGATTTTGCTTTTGGTTGCCAAGACTCCAGACATACTATTCATTTTATTTGCATCACTGCAAAATTTCCTTTCAGATGCTGAAGTTGAGTTTCAGTGTGGAGTTGATGACCATTATTTATTCAGTTAGAGAAGAAAACGATGTGCGTTAATATTTAAACTTTATTAGTTACACCGATTCTTACAAAATGTGGATTTTCAATGTGATTTATACTATTGTCTAAATATTTTCACATGAACCACTTACTAAAAAATAAATCATCCGACTTTATTGCAACAGACATCGGAAAGTCGGGTTGGATTCAATACAACTGGTTCTCTTCCAGAGAATTTGTTCAGTTCGGATGGACCTCCTTGTGTATTCCTCACAAGCATGTATCTCACCACACCAGCATTGATTGGCTAGGGATCTTGACATGAGTCGTACATCAACCACTGTCTATGTCAGAAAGACCGCTCAATCACCTTTCCTAGGTTATCTCGGCAGCATTCTCTCGACAGATACATTTTTGGATCCATCGGTTTGTAGCGCTAAACTCTGTTGTGTGGCACAGGTTTCTTTACGTACAGTGTTGTAGGCCCTGAATCTGCCTTCACGAGCGCAAATTGAGAGGGGTGGAGGAAAGGATGGATGACATTAGCCATATTCTATCAACAAACATGTTTTAAGCTCCAATTACCCTCAATGCTAGATTTTAGCTGGCATCTTCAGGGTAAACTTTGGCTAATCAGGATGCTAACGGTTAACCAGGGTAACTAGGAAAACTCTGTTTTTCAGTTCCTTCTCCCAAGGAAGAAACACAGCTTGCACACATGTACCATGTTACCACCTGCCTCCATTCTTTCCCCTCTTCTCTGCTGCCTGGGGGACTGCATCAGGAGGGCAAAAGCAGGGCTATTCTTTACTACATGGCCTTCAGGGGATACCTCTGCAGGACAGCCTACGTCTAAGTAGGGATGCTGCAGGGGGGAGGTCCTATTCTGTGAGGTCTTACCATTGCTCTCCCAAGCCTTCTCTGTGCGTGCATGACCAGCTTTTCCAAGCAACATCACCAGCAAAGTGATAGAAGCTCCCAATGTTGGGCCATGCAATGACCCCATCGTGTCCCACAAGCACACACACGCATACATAGATACTTCAATGCACATTATACAAAAAAGGGTATTTCTTTTCTGAGGGCCTTTGAGAGCTGATGGGGCTTCTCGGGGTTTGTTTACCGGTGTATGAATAGACTGCGTCAGGTTCTCCGACGTCTCTCCCTCTTCCACAAAAGGTAAAGACATGCAATGGTAGTTATCGCGGCCGGAATTTGGCAGTAATGGTGGAAAAAGTAACAGACCGGGGAACACAGAACCCTTTTTTTAAAAAAGGGTCCTATATTCCCCGGTCCCATACATATCGGGGAACATAGGACCCTTTTTGGGAAAAGCGGGGAACATAGGACCCTTTTTAAAAAAAAAAGGGTCCTATGTTCCCCAGTCTCATACAAAGGACCCGGGGAACATAGGACCCGGGGACACGCTCCCCACAAAATCAATACAGAACAGCACAATACCACACAGTGATGTTTTGTACTTTTTTAAACACCCCGGATTTACGGTCGAGAATGAAGAAGGTTTGAAAACTCCAGCCAATGCTACTGTTAATCAATGGTATCATATACTAATTAATTACTCATTCACTATTGATAGGGATTCATTCAAGGAGTTTTGCCCACACTGAAACACGTTGATGAATGCATCAAGGGACGAATTAATTGATTTAGTTACCGTATTCGCTAAACATTCAAGATCTTTTTTAAATCTATGAAAGGAGAGCTGTCAACGGCTTCACAAGCTCAGCCCGGCGGTCCGGCTACAAGGGACAGCGCTGTTATTATAATGATTTGGTTTGAATAGAACCTTGCTTTGCTTCACATTATAGGAACCATATTGATATGAAGGTTTCTTTGGCTGTAACCGCTTGGCTACGTAATGCTTCCATTATGCTGTTTAGGCTACGTTCACACTGCAAGCCTTATGCTCAATTAGGATTTATTGCTCGGATCCCATTTTTTGTTTGGCTGCTCATATTATTGTTTGAATGTGGCGAATAACAGATTCCATTTCTAACTGTTCACAGTCCAAAGTGAGGCCACTGAAGTCAGCATTTATGGTTTTATTTATAAGTTGATGTGCAGTATAGTGTTGACACGCTGTGGGCATTTTCACACAGGTGCTTGTTTTTCTTTTAACTGATCTTCTTCTCCTTTCAGTTCGAAAGTGGTTCAATTCGTTAAGACAAATGTGTTCATAAAAGAAAAAAGCAGAACTACAATTTATCGTAGGAATGCTGCGTTGATGACTTTGGCTTTCGGATCCACTCATCGGTCCGAGTCTGAGACTAAGGGAACCTTGCTTTTGCTTCAGGGTTCCTAACTGAGTGACCTGGATGTATCTAAGAGGCATCCATGATAAGAGCTGTTCAACTCTCAAATTGCAAAGGAAAGGTGCTTTAATGCTTCCTTTCTTATCTCCTTCAGAATAGGGTACACTGCGCCATCCTTTACGAAAGGGAAAGAGATAATGGAGTCCCTCAAGTCCTTCTGACTGGAACATTTAAAGTGACGCACCGGTCACTCACCTTAGTCATTCACGAAAACAAACGATCAACATGACCGACAGTTATTTTCATTCAATCACACTTATTGGGATTAATGGAGATAAATCTTAGTGGACAGGTGGGTGAGCTCCAGCAAACACTCCCAGTGTCACAAGCATTTTGTTTCACTTTTGTGACTGGGGAGCCTTTATACATATATTTTTCCATCTTCGGAACCTTGTAGAACCTTGCATACCTAGCCTAGTGTACGTGACATCTTAGCATCTTGTCTTAAGTCCTTATGAATTCAACTTCACATCTTTCGGTTCCCCTCCATTCTCTTTTGCAAGAACCTACAGAGTCAGGTCAATTTAAAGTGGATTTATGTTGAATGCAGGACAATAATTAACCGTCTCAGTGAATGCATATAATCACGGCATCTTGTCCAAAATTCGTCTCTGAGTCATGTGAGCTTCTCCCGTAATCTGCACATTTTTCAGTTGACCGGCCAGTCAACAAACACCTGTTACTAGTTAATACTAGGGATAAGGTTAGGGTTAGGGTTAGCGTGGATGGCCAGTCAACCGCTTTATCCCAATAGCTAAGGTAATACATAAAGCCAGGTGAGATGATGAAATCTGATAAGATCAGATTTTGCAAGAAAGTACTGATTAACTGAGTAATTATACATGATGGCATGAAGTTATAGAAGTTTTGTATTCTGTTTATTTACCCGAACGTCCTTATTTGGGTTTTTCCTAAACGTGCGCCCTCTCCACTGAAGGTTAACTGAAATAGGTTTTCAAGAGTTATTGATGCAAAGTGGCATAGAAAATATAAAGTTTGCCTGCTGTAACATTCGTGGAAGTCAGTCTGGTGAGGGCTTGTGTGTATTGCTGTGGTTGAGCCAGACCAGCCACTTTGTGGCAGTAGACAATTCATTAATTTGTATGCAAGTCCTGCCATGACAGACTAGAGAGTGTGCCACAGCCAGTGTGTCCTCAAAGTCATTAACACACACAAGGTCAGATCCCTGCATGCTTTCTAACTGTGCTGTGGGTTAATGCTCATTAAGTGGAGTAAGATTAATATTCATGGGAACGATGGAATACAAATACACAAAGCAAATATAACATGGGCACATTTAAAGGGACATCTTGATACCCATTCTTACGCCTGTATTACACATTTATACATATGCATCCTTTTTGAATCTGTGCAAACAGAACGAACAACCCAATCAATAGTTGTCAATTTAGCTAACCCTATATATTATCTTATCATATGTTGTTTATACACTGGATATACTGCAGTAAATGTAATGTAAAACAAGATTTAGAGTACGACTTTACATAATCAAAACCCGTCCGATATAAATATATTGAGTGTTCTTACTCAAGACAACACGCTCTTTAGATAGGAAAGGGTCTCAAGATCTTTGCTAAGATATTTGACTGAATTAACTAGATTAAATTCGACTAAGTCAGAAGCAAAATACATTTTTCTTTGTGAAACCTAGAATGCATTTTAAGAAGATCCCTTCAATGTTGTGACTTCGACTAACATTTTGTCTAGAAATATCATAAACACATGAAATACAGTAAATTATGAAAACAAAACAAAACCCTAGAAGAGGTTGCAGCCTCACTTCTTGAGCTCTCACATTGTCTGATGAGGTAATTCAAGTTCCCCTTGAACGTGTTCAACATTCACCTTCTCCGTTCAGCCACATAATTAAGTACCACTACCCTAAATTGCCTAGCAACAGTCTCTGGGGGGGAAGGGGGTTGAAAATGGTCCAGTTCTTCCCAATCCTCCCACCCACTCTTTTCCTCCTCCTTCTCAACTTGGCAGAATCGTGGATCGTGTTGTCTGGCAAAAAATATCGTAGTTTAAAGAGGAAAAGAATAGTCAAAACTTTCGGAGGTGGGAAAAGGATTTGGTGTGTCTGAACAACTGAATGTACACAAATCTTCCAACACTTCCATTCCAGGAGGATCCAAAAACTGAAAAAATAGAATAAACGCCAAACGTTCTAACAGCACCTCCAAATCCCCAATCCTCCCCCGTGGCACGGCAGTCACATGGGGTGCTCTGCATCAACTGTGTCACTGTCGAAACTACCACCGCACATCTTACACCGTTGGGGCTCGGTGCTGAACCCACACTCGTGTGACTGTCGTTGTCGTGTGAGGGGGCAAGAGAGCAAGAGACGGACAGGGAAAAGAAAGAGTGAGAGAAAGTGCATGTGCATTCCTCTAGAAGATAGTGTCGCTGAAATGGTCAAAAGTCTTAGGGACAGAGCCCGAAAATAATCCATCAAATCCCGCCCCCTTGTCAGCCCCGCCCATCAGCCTCACCAATCAGCCCCGCCCATCAGCTCCGCTCATCAGCTCCGCTCATCGGCCACGTCCACCAACCAAGCCCATCTGTGGCCCCGCCCATCTGTGGCCCCGCCCATCGGTGGCCCCGCCCATCGGTGGCCCCGCCCATCGGTGCCCCCCACCCAACGCTAAAAGGTGAAGGCGTAGACGACCCCGACCACCACGATGTTGCCGATGGTGGCGATGATGGCGATCCAGAGCCAGATGGCGTCGCTCGACATGGACTGGTTCTCGTCCGGGTGGCCGTGCACGGAGGCGGCGGCCGAGGCGGCGGCGTGCACGCTGGCCGAGGAGTTGAAGAGCGAGTGCTCGCCGCTGTAATCGTCGTTGGGCGAGGAGTCCATGAAGGCCCCTGTCATGACGGGGATCTGGGCAGGAGAGAGGAGGTGAGAGGAGGTGAGAGGAGGTGAGAGGACAGATAAGAGGAGAGGAGAGTGAGGAGAGAAGAGGAGAAAGAGGAGAGGAGAAAGAGGAGAAGAGAGATAAGAGGAGAAGAGCAGGAGAGAGGAGGTGAGAGGAGGTGAGAGGAGGTGAGAGGAGAGATAAGAGGAGAGGAGAGTGAGGAGAGAAGAGGAGAAAGAGGAGAGGAGAAAGAGGAGAAGAGAGATAAGAGGAGAAGAGCAGGAGAGAGGAGGTGAGAGGAGGTGAGAGGAGAGGAGAGATGAGAGGAGAGAGGAGAGGAGAGAAGAGGAGAAAGAGGAGAGGAGAAGAGAGATAAGAGGAGAAGAGAGATAAGAGGAGAAGAGCAGAAGAGATGAGGTGAGAGGAGGTGAGAGGAGGTGAGAGGAGAGAGGAGAGGAGAGGTAAGAGGAGAGAAGAGGAGAAAGAGGAGAAGAGAGATAAGAGGAGAAGAGCAGGAGAGATGAGGTGAGAGGAGGTGAGAGATAAGAGGGGAAAGAGGAGAGGAGAGATAACAGTACTAAGAGGAGAAAAATAAGGATTTTAATACATGGAAGGACTTTGAGCCAGACCCCTGTCTAGGAAGATGAAGATGCTGGGGATGTGGTGGGGAGGGGGGGTAACAAAGGGAATAGAATAGAATAGATCAATATATGTTCCTCCACTGTACCATTGAGAGAGAGAGAGAGAGAGAGAGAGAGAGAGAGAGAGAGAGAGAGAGAGAGAGAGAGAGAGAGAGAGAGAGAGGGGAGACAGACAGACAGACAGACAGACAGACAGACAGACAGACAGACAGACAGACAGACAGACAGACAGACAGACAGACAGACAGACAGACAGACAGACAGACAGAGAGAGAGAGAGAGAGATGGAGCGAGAGAGACGGAGCGAGAGCGATGGTGAGTGTGTTTGAGAGATAAGGAGGAGAAGGCAGCGGTGATATGAGGCCAGATAACAGGATAACAAAATCCAGCGATAACAGCATTGGTGTGTCATGCGGCTTGTTATGGAGCTTATCAGGTGAATAATACATCCAGGCCACGGCCAATGTCTTTGACTGTGTATGCCAGCTCACTAAAGAAACTATTTTAATGTATACTAATAAACATTAACCATTT